>NC_137799.1:74545208-74977708 GCF_963383645.1 Muscardinus avellanarius | reverse complement strand
ACCTTGGCTAACGTCCAGGGTCCCCATTACCTCACGGACTGAGCACAGAACCACAAGGCCTATATACCCTTTATCCTTCAGGATGGCACCTAAGGCTTCAGCCCCCGAGTCCTATAATCAGATGTGGGGTCTAAAGATTTCTAGTTGTTTCATGTCCATTTATTTGTTTTATGGTGCTACAAACAGAACCCAGAGGCATTCTGCCTCCAAGCTACACTCCCAACCTGAATTCATCTCTTATTTGGAAACAGGTCTCACCTAGGTTGCTCAGAGCCTCGCCAAGTTTCTGAGGCTGGATTTGAACCTGCGATCCTCCTGTCTCAGCCTCCCAAGTACTGGGATTACAGCATGTACCACCACACCAGGCTTCCAATTCTGTAACTTTATGAAGGCTTGCCGATTCCTGGTAGATCTCAACTCCTCTGAATTCCAGTAATGTCCAATATATGCTATTTAATGTACTTCAAAATATGTGTCTTTGTGGTCCATTTACTAGCAGTAGACTATTTTCTGAGAGTGGAACTATATGCAAGTCACACTTTTATTCCTCAAACTATCCACTAAAATGCTTTGCTCACAGTACATTTAAATAGTAATTAAGATAGGCATGGTGGCACACACTTGTACTCCCAGTACTTGGGAGATTGAGACAGAAGGCTCACAGGTTCTCAGCCTCAACTACTTAGTGAGGCTCTCATCTTAAAGGAGACCTGTTTCAAAATAAAGAATAAAATAGGGCTGAGGATATTGCTCAGAGTTAGAATGCCCCTGGGTTCAATCCTGAGTAACACACACACACACACACACACACACACACACACACACACAAAATAATAAGTGAATCACGGGGCTGGTGGTGTAGCTTGGCGGCAGAGTGCTCACCTAACATGTATAATGCCCTGGGCTCAATTCCCAGTACTGAAAACCAGACAGCAACAAGATCGAGTGAAATATGCAGGTTTGAGGCTCAAATCAGACAGTGTTGAGACAAAGAGCTTTTTTTTTTTTTCCGTCCTATAGTTACTGAGTGTTAAGTGCTAAGATTTTCTAGGTTCTGGGAAGGTAGCAATCAACACATTAAAGTATCTTCAGAGAATTTTTATTCTAGTGGAGATGACAGATAAATATAAGTAGTGACAATTTTTGAGTGTCTGTGTGGCATTGGGGATTGAACCCAGGGGCATCCTACCTCCAAGACACATCCTCAGCCCTGTTTTATTTTTATTTTGAAACAGGATCTTGCTAGGTTGATGAAAATGTTTGCTGAGGCTATCCTCAAACCTGCAATCCTCCCCTCTTAGCCTTCACATAGTAGGACTACAAGTGTGTGCTGTGATGTTTTGATGAAAATAAATCAGGTAAGAGAATAGCAGAGGGGCTCAGGGCTGCTACTTTGCAAGTAGAATGGGGAGATAAGCAGGACTCTTGAAGGCTGTGGCAACTCTGAAGTTTTGTTTTGTACTATGGCTCAGACTCATCGGCATTCTTTTTTTTTTTTTTAATTTTTTGCGGTACTGGGGATGAAACCCAGGGACATTCAACCTCAGAGCTACACCCCCAGCCCTATTTTTTACTCTTTATTTTGAAACAGGGCTTCACTGAGATGCAAAGGGCCTCACTAAGTAGCTGAGGCTGGCCACAAACCTGCAACCCTCCTGTCTCAGCTTCCCAAATACTGGGATTACAAGCATGTGCCACCACGCCCGGCAAGAAAGGATATTTTATAAAACATATATATTTTATTTTTTTGTAGTGCTAGGGATTGAACCCAGGGACATTCTATCTCCAAGCTACACCTCCAGCCCAATTTTTTATTCCTTATTTTGAAATAGGGCCTAAGTAGCTGAGGCTGTTCTTTGAACCCAGATCCTCCTGTCTCAGCCTCCCAAGTACTGGAATCACAAGTGTGCACCACCACATCTGGCTGGGACATTCTACCTCCAAGCTACAACCTCCGCCCAAGTTATTTTATCTTTTATTTTGAAACAGGGTTTCATTAAGTTGCAGAGGGCCTAAGTAGCTGAGGCTGGCCATGAACCTGCAACCCTCTTCTCTCAGCTTCCCAAGTACTAGGATTACAAAACCATACCACCACACCTGGCTTTTGTTTTGAAACAGGGTCTCACTAGGTTACTAAGGGTCTAAGTTGCTGAAGCTGGATTTGAACCTGTGATCCTCCTATCTCAGTCTCCCCTGCAATAACTCTGGATTCTTATGAATGTAAAAGAAAGTCTGTCAGCTGGGTGTTGTGGCACACTACAGAGGCTGAGCTGGACTGCTACAAAATAAAATAAAAAAAGGGTTGAGGATACAGCTCAGAGAAAAACACCCCTAGGTTTAATCTTCATACTACAAAATAAATAATATAAAAATAAAAATTTATTGGCCACTTGTTTTCTTACACTATAATTCCTTTTTTGTGTGTGTGTGGTATGGAAGATTGAACTCAGGGGCATTCCACTTCCGAACTACACTCCTAGCCCAATTTTATTTATTTTGAAACAGGGTCTAAGTTGCGGAGGACCTCACAAGGTTGCTGAGGTCAGCGGTGGAGCTGTGACCCTCGTCTCAGCTTCCCAAGTACTGGGATTACTAGTGTGCACCAGCATGCCCGGCCACTGGAATTTTCAATGTACTCTTGACAAAAAAATGGGCAGGAATGGCTACATGACCCTCTTGGATCTTCTCATCCTTCACTCTAAATGCACAGACTGAATGCCAAGAGGAAGAGTCTGGCTGAGGCAGACAGGTAACAATACTCGTGGAAGAGCATCTTCCCAGGTATTTCTCGGCTGCCTAGGAGTAACTCACCCATGTTGCTGCCTCTCTTAAGGGCAGCTCCTCAGATATTCAAGTTTCATGAAAGTAGCAATATTTATAAAGCACCTACTCTGGATGCTAGGCTCCCTGAAGACAGTCTATTCCTCTCCTGTTAGCGAGTTATTCTCAATTCACTGGTTGGAAACTCAAAGTCTACTTCACTCAAAATAGATTAAAAAAAGTTTAATGTTAAGACAAAATTAGTTACTGAGCATATTTTTTAAGCAAATTTAGTGTATTAAAATATTTATACTTGTCTTGTTTGGCTTCTTTAGATAGCTTAAGACTTTTTTCATGCATACTTACTGCTTCTATTAAATTGTAATTTTGCTGCATGCAGACAAAGTCTAAATTTTTATTCTTTTGAACGCTTTGTGTGTGGGAATTTAACTCAGACACGTTCTACCTCCGAGCTACACTCTCAGATCAATTTTATTTATTTGGAAATAGGGTCTCACTAAATTGCTGAGGCTGCTCTGAAACTTGCAATCCTGTTGTCTCAGCCTCCCAAGTACTAGAATTACAAGCGTGTGCCACCTTGCCCATTTTTGTAAATGGTGGCTAGTAAGATATTTGCTTTTTAGTATATCAGAAAACCAAAATGATTCTTCAGAAAGTTCAAAGTATTAAAAAAAAACTCATTTTAAACATTACACACCAAAATAATATGAAAATATGTATTTATTACGAACAAAGTAGCATTTCCAACAGAGTTTTTCTTAAATCAATTACAGACACCTACACACACAGGGCAGGACAAAATTACATTTTTTCACATACTAGAAGGCTCATACTGCAAAGAAAAGCCCTGGGTCCAAAAGAAAAATCAGAAGGCAGGAAAAAAAAATCTTTCCTTTTACTTTCAATGAGACTTTTAACAGACACTGTTAAGACTCTCCTTAGGTGAATCAATAAAGATTTAGTTATCAAATATGTTTGTCACTCTACGGTTTTAAATATCATTTTATTCAAAGAAGGCTTTTACTTGAAGTATTTTACAATTTGAATGTAAATAAAAATGAACATCTGCAAAAAATATATGAAGCTTTAAGTTGTTGAGACTACACTGTGCTAGACTTATTATTCTTAAATGTTAAAAGGATAATGTATCCTTCACAGCTCAAAATCCAATGTAAAACCAAATACTGACTTTGTCCAGTAGAGGAATATAAATGCATACAAACAAGGTATAAAATAATTGCTGGGATAGGCAAATTAAAATGTAAATGACCATTTTATTTTCAAATATGCTTAATCTTCAAGATTCCTTTTTCACTCTGATGTTCACTTTGCAGAAATAAGATGACTCAGTCAATAAACTACACCAAGAACATATTAATAAAGGTATTATAGTGGAAAACAAAGTAACAATAGAAATGTTTCCTAATATTTTACCAAGTTTTTAAATGTTCATATGACTTGTTCACCTTAGTAAAAATGCTATTTTAAGATATTTTCATACACCATACATTAGATTTTAAGAGGGGATGGCTCTTTAAAAACATTTATAAGGAAAAAATATCTTTTTCAAGAGAAAATGTCTAAGGGAGAAATGAACTGATGGTTCATTATTTTTTGATCTAATAAGAATATAAGTGTAAATGGCTATTTGAGAATATACAAAACCTAAACTGAATGCAATTCTTAAATTTATTTAGCCTAGCAAGTCCCAAAAATAACTTTGTCATTACCAGCACAGATCCAATCCACTATTCCAAGGAATGTCCTTGGACCAGTATATATATATGTGTGTGTGTGTGTGTGTGTGTGTGTGTGTGTGTGTGTGTGTATACTTTTAAAAGAATAGAATTTGTCTGGCACTATTAATTAGCATAAATCAGAGATAAATGGTTTTCTTATTTAATTCAAGCTGGTAGAAAAGAGTTTAAACTAGATTTTTCTAAGATAATGGGCAGATCAACACTGTAAAGAAGGACTATAAGCTTAAATTCTAAGAACATTATGGTTTTAAACAAGCCAATGCTTTCCCCTCACTTTTACATAACACCGAGAAATTTCAAATACAAATTGTAGAAACTAGTATATGAAATCTTAAGAAAATGTTACTAAAAATAATTATAAAAATGCTTTTAGAAATTTAAGATGTAAAATACAATTGACTTTAAATTAAAAACAAAGCAAAACAAGAAAACCACCCACACGCTTTACAAGGTTGTTCTTTAAAAACCCTTGTCACCTGATTCTATTCTGTCAGTCTTTTGGCCACACTGTGTAGCACTCAATGGCCACCTGGTGGATTTCAAAGAGGCCCCACTATCACTTCTGAAGTGAAGCACAGGGCTTTTCCCCCCTTGAAATAACAATAGTTATAGCCTCAGGTTCCATAAAACTTTTTTCAAACTCCCTAAAGGTCCATTTCTTAGTGGAGATAAGGTAATCTTTTTATTAGGAAGAAATGAATAGACTTGTCATAAATTATTACTATACATTAGATATTTCCATATCAATTTTTAAAAATTAAATATAACAGTGGAAAATACTAGGATTTAAGTTCTAGGTTCATCTTTAGGCTCCAGAAGTAACTAAAGTTTTTTGTAACTTAAGCTCAGGGCTAACATGTCAAGTGAACTCTTGAGACTGATAATCCCCATTCCACTGTACCTTTGATTTCCAATAGTAAATACCTTTAAACACGAGAACCTTCAGAGTACCAAGGACTCAGGTTTAATCAAGACTGAAGACTTAACTTTTATTATCCAGATGATATTCCAGTGAAAGAAATTATTATCTCCATTTCACCAACTTTTTTGTATTTAAAGCAGGTTTCCAAAAATAACCAATATTTCTGTTTAATAAATCTTCTTTTATTCAGTTGACGTAGGCTTATAAACAAAATCTAGCCAAAACCCCCCCAAAGTTCCCTCTCTTTATTTTTACTGAGAAGGCTGAGTGAATGTTATACGCCGCCGCCGCCTTTGGAAAGCCTTTAAATTCCATCTGTTTGGTTCCAGCATATGAGGACCATTGTAGACAAACAATACCGTCATCTTTTCAGAATAAGGAAGATTCTGCAGGAGCTGAAAGTATTAAAAAAGACAAACTGCTATGTAATACTAAATACTGAGGCTTAGTTTCCCTGCATTACATGTATACAATATATTGTTTTATTGTAATTAACAAAACTCTAAGGAAGTTCTCAATACAACATAAACTTTGCCAGAGTGGGATCACTGCCTGAATTAGCATACCTGAAGCCTGGCCTAGGGAATAATTTAAATCCCTAGATGTCCTGTATTGTCACAGGACACCTGGGATCATACAACTCCCTGGGTAGAACCAGGAGAAGAGTATGTCCTCCATAATCTTCCCAGTAGAGATACTTTCACTTTTTTGTCCATACACACATCTCACAAAACTTGTGATAGACTTATAGCCTGAAGTATATTCAGAGAAGTCTGGTTTATAGACCATGGTGTTTGGTAAGATCTAGGGTGTTAACAGATCTGGCTATATCACATAGTTAGCTGCTGAAAAAAGTAGACAAGAAAAACTGATAAAAATCTAAATTTAAGGCCAGGCATGGTGGCGCATGCTTGTAATCCCAGCATTTGGGAGGCTGAGACAGGAAGATCTTGGTTTGCAAAGAGCCTCAGCTACTTAGTGAGGGCCTTTGCAACTCAGTGAGACCCTGTTTCAAAATAAAAAAATAAAAAATAGGGCTGAGGGTGTAGCTCGGAGGTAGAATGCCCCTGGGTTCCATCTCCAGTGCTGCAAAAATAAATAAATAAACAAACAAACAAACAAACAAACAAACAAAACATATGAGAGGTTGAGACAGGAGGATCGCACAGGTTCGAAGCCAGCCTCAGCTACTTAGTGAGGATCTCAGCAACTTAGTGAGAACTGTTTCCAAATTAAGTATAAAAATAGGTCTGAAAGTATAGCCCAGAGGTAGAAAAGCTCCTGGGTTCCACCCCCAATACCATAAAATAAATAAATAGTAAATAAATAAATAAAAATAGGAATAGGGTATAGTCTGGAGGTAGAATTCCCCTGGGTTGCATCCCCAGTGCAATACAACAAAAACAAAAATAAAGAATAAAAAATAAAAAATGGGGCTGGGGGTGTAGTTAAGAGGTAGAATGTCCCTGGGTTCCAACCCCACTACCAAGAAAAAAAAAAAAAAAAAAAGTCTGAATTTAGAACGGGCTCTCCAGTGAAAATTTTCATGAATGCTTGGTTAAAAGGAGTGAAGGGGCTGGGCGTGGTGGAGCACACTTGTAATCCTTGCACTTGGGAAGCGGAGACAGGAGGATCACACATGTTCGAAGTCTACCTCGCTGGCTTAAGAGACCCTGTTTCCAAATAAAAATATAAAAATAGGTCTGGGAGTGTAGCCCAAAGGTAGAAGGGTTTCCAGGAACCCCAGTACCACCAAAAAAAAAAAAAAAAAAAAAAGGGTGAAGGGATGCCAAGCATGATGGCACACACTTTTATAATCCAGCATTTGGGAGGCTGGGACAGGAGGGTCAAGGTTTATGGACAGCCTCAGCTACTTAGGCCCTTTGCAACTCAGTGGAACCCTGTTTCAAAATAAAGAATGAAAAATAAGGCTGAGGGCATAGCTTGTAGGTAGAATGTCCCTGGGTTCCATCCTCAGTACCACACACACAAAAAAAAGAGGCGGGAAGGAAACTGGCATGGTAGAATACTCTTTTAATTCTAGTACGTGGGAGGCTGAAGCCCAGCACCAAAAAGGGGGGGAATTATATTAAAAAAAAATCTGTGTGTGTGTGTGTGTGTGTGTGTGTGTGTGTTGCTGCGGATGGAACCCAGGGGCATTCTACCTCTAAGCTATACCCCTAGCCCTATTTTTTCTTTATTTTTTAAAAAAAATTGTGGGTCAACCTCCTGAATGCTGGCATTACAAGTGTGCGCCACCACACCTGGCTTATTCTTTACTTTGAAACAGGGTCTCACTAAGTTGCAGAGGGCTTCACTGAGTAGCTGAGGCTGGCCGCGAACCTGGATCCTCCTGTCTCAGCCCAAGTACTAGGATTACAAGTGTGCACCACCAAGCCTGGCTTAATAAAAACATCGTTGAGTATGTCCCTCTTCTAATTTACCTACAGTACTACATGTAACAACAACAACAACAAAAAATCCCCCACTGCAATGATTTTAGGTTATGGAAAATTCTCTATAAAGACAGCTGTGCTGTTTTCACAGTTATTCCGTGGGATGTTCGAATACTTAGGATTTCCCCTGGGCCTGGCAGTAGCAGTGGTGACAACACAGGCCTTTCTGGGAAAAGTGAGGGCTAGAGTTCTAGAGTTTGCATTCCTTAGTTATCTTTTAGTGCTAATTTTTTTTTTCCCCCTAGAGGAATGACTGCCAAAAGCAGGGAGAAAATCTCAGTTCTAGAACATGATGCTACACCTCCTACGTTACTTCCTTGGATGATGATATTTCTGATTAAGTATGTCACTGGAACGTGTCCCTTATATAAATACAAATATTACTACAAGCCGGGTGTGGTGGCGCACACTTGTAATCCCAGCATTTGGGAGGCTGAGAAAGGAGGATCATGGTTCGTGGATAGCCTCAGCCCTTTGCAACTCAGTGAAACCCTGTTTCAAAATAAAGAATAAAAAATAGGGCTGAGAATGTTGCCCAAAGGTAGAATGCCCCTGGGTTCCATCCCCAGTCCTGCAAAACAAAAACAAAAAACATAACAAAACAACAAAACTACTACAATCATTTTAGCTTTTTTTGGGTAGTGTTCTTGTTCCTATTTACACATTGGGCCCAAATACGCTATATGATTAAGCAACAGAGGACTTCTGCATGCCTCAACACTTAGAGATTACTTATTACCTACCTTTGGTGTAATAAAGAAGTACTGAGAAGTGTTTTCTTTACAGGCAGTGTTGACAACCATTTCAAATACTCTACGTTCGTTGATTGGGTCCATACCCTAAATCATAACAAGAATGATTACATTTATATTTGTTATAGGATACAATAAGACCCAAATAAAAGAATCACCACCATACCTGATTGATTTCATCGACCACTCTGAACGGGCATCTGTTAAGCTCTTGAAGTGCCATCAAGTATAACATGGTAGAAACACTTCTTTCCCCTCCACTCTGGTGGTGAGGAGTCAGCTCATGCAACTGAGTACTACTGCGGAATTTGACTCGAATTCGAATTCCGTATTTATCATAGTCTTCCTATAAAACATTTACAAAGTTGAAAGTTTCCTCTGGCAATTTCATTCTATTGTTTGAAAATAAACTGGATAAGCACCTAAAATTTAATTATTCTGGATTTAAAAGTAAAACTATAATATATTAAGCAAATAGTTACTATCTGAAAGCTTTAAGGGCCTCCAAGGATCTACACAAAAGAATTACTCAGACGGCCATTTGAAAGCTATGTGACATTTGTAAATTTACGTTAAGTTTGTTTTAAAATAGAATTGATAGAGCCAGACGTGGTGGCGCACGCTTTTAACCCCAGCATTTGGAAGGCTGTGACAGGAGGCTCGCAAAGGTTTGAAGACAGCCTCAGCTACTTAGTGAGACCCTGTTTCCAAATAAAGTATAAAATAGGTCTGAGAGTATAGCCCGGAGGTAGAAAAGCCCCTGGGTTCCAGCACCACCCCCCCCCCCAAAACACACACAAGGATTGATAAAGTATCTGCTTCACAGGATAGTTGTAAGGAATAAACACAAAAACAAATTTGAAAGTGCCTGGTACAAAGGGAACATATTAAAAATTGTTATAGTCACTATACTATGTCTCTTAATTCTAAAAAGCCCATAATTATGTGGATGACAATTACTGTGGTAGGGCCTACCCTAGACCTAGAACCTAAACATCAAAAATTCAAATGTCCCAGTTATGCTTCACACGATGCAGCTGGAGAAGTCATGAGGCAAACTTTTTTTTTTTTTTTGGGGGGGGGTCTGGGGATAGAACCCAGGGGCATTCTAACTCTGAGCTACACCTCCTGCCCTATTTTTTATTTTGAAACTGGGTCACTGAGTTGCAGAGGGCCTAAGTAGCTGAGGCTGTCTGCGAACCACGATCTTCTGGTTTCAGCTTCCTGAGTGCTGAGATTACAAGCGTGCGCTACCACTCCTGGCTTGAGGCAAAACTTTTAACTGGAGAAACCAGTGCTTTCTTGCTTTACATTTATGTACATAATCTAATGCAAAATTACATACCATGCCAAACTGAAAAACTATAAAGCTCAGAGTATGATTTTAAAACTTTTGTTACGGAAAGATTTTATTTATTTATTTTTTGATGGTACTGGGGTTCCTGGAAACTGTTCTACCACCATGCTACACTCCCAGACCTATTTTTTATATTTTTATTTGGAAACGGGGTCTCTTAAGCCAGCAAGGCTGGCTTAGAACCTGCATGATCCTCCTGTCTCCGCCTCCCAAGTGCAGGGATTACAAGCGTGTGCCACCGCGCCCGGTGAGAGATTTAAAAATACAGAAAATTAGAAAAGCACAATGAGGAGCCGAGTGTGGTGGCCCATGCTTGTAATCCCAGCATTCGGAGGCTGAGACTGGAGGATCACGGTTTGAGGACATACTCAGCTATACTCAGCTACTTAGTGAGGCCCTCTGCAACTTAGTGAGACCCTGGAAACTGTCAAGAACCTCAATTGAGAGCCAACAGAATGGGAGATGATTTTTGCCACCTACACCTCCAATAGAGGACTAATATCTAGAATATACAGAGAACTCAAGAAACTCAACACTAAGAAAACAAAACATCCAATAACAAAATGGGCAAGTGAACTAAATAGATACTTCATTAAAGAAGAAATTCAAATGGCCAATAAATGCATGAAAAAATGCTCAACATCATTGGCAATCAGAGAGATGCAAATCAAAACTACCCTGAGTAGCAAATCAAAACTACCTAACTCCAACTAGAATGGCAATCATTCAAAACACAAACAGCAACAGATGCTGGCGAGGATGTGGAGAAGTGGGAACTTTAAAACATTGTTGGTGGGATTGCAAATTAGTGCAACCACTTTGGAAAACAGTATGGAGAATCCTCAGAAGAATGGGAACAAATCAGCCGGGCGTGGTGGCGCACGCTTGTAATCCCCGCGCTTGGGAGGCTGAGACAGGAGGATTGCACAGGTTTGAAGCCAGCCTCAGCTACTTAGTGAGGTTCTCAGCAACTTAGTGAGACCCTGTTTCCAAATAAAATATAAAAAAAAGTCTGGGAGTATAGCCCAGAGGTAGAAAGCCTCTGGGTTCCACCCCCAGTACCACAAAAAAAAAAAAAAAAAAAAAAAAAAAAAAAAAAAAAAAAAAAAAAAAAGAATGGGAACAAATCTACCATTTGATCCAGCAATACCACTTCTGGGTATCTACCCAAAAGAAAGTAAACCAAACTACCAAACTAATGCATGTGTATCTATGTTCATAGCTGCACAATTCACCATAGCCAAGGAACCAGCCAAGATGTCCATCAACAGATGAATGGATTACAAAACTGTGGGATATGTACACAATGGAATTTTACTCAGCCATTAAAAAAAAAAAAAAACTCAATTACATTATTTTCAGGGAAATGGATGGAACTGGAGGACATTATGCTAAGTGAGATTAGTCAGTCACAAAAAATAAGAAATCAGATGCTTTCCCTAATATGTGAAAGCTAAGGATAAATGGGTCATAGGAGGAACTCTAGATGAAATAGGAAATCCTATGGAGGAGCAAACAAGACAACCTAAATGAGGGGATGAGAGGGGAGAAGAAGAAAATTCTCTAAAACACACAATGTACTTAAACATATCGAAGCCAACCACTAAGCCAAGCAAGGGAAGGAGGGATGGGAAGGGAACGGGGTGGGAACTGGGTAGGGGTTAAATCAGTGATGTGTACATGTATGTACACATAAGTTTTTTTTTTTACCCCAATATGATGTATGAATATAATGCACCAATAAAAAATTTTAAAAAAAGAATAAAAAATAGGGCAGAAGTGTAGCTTGGAGGTAGAATGCCCCTGGGTTCCATCCCCAGGCCGCAAAAAAAAAAAAAAAAAAAAAAAAAAAAGAAAGAAAGAAAGAAAGAAAAGCACAACGAGGACAGGCATAGTGGTGTACGCCTGTAATCCCTTTACTTGGGAGGCTGAGACAGGAGGATCACAGGTTCCAGGGCAGCCTTGGCAAGTAGTAAGACTTAGCAACCTAGTGAGACTCTGTTTACAAGTAAGAAATACAACTGGAGCCAGGTATGGAGGCACGTGCTGCTTGTAATCCCAGTACTTGTGGGCTTAGATGGGAGGATCGAAGGTTCACAGCCAGCCTCAGTTACTTAGGCCCTCCCAACTTAGTGAGACCCTGTTTCAATATTAAGATAAAAAAATAGGACTGGGGATATAGCTTGGAGGTAAAATGCTCTGGGTTCAATCCTCAGTACTGCTAAAAAGAAAAAGAAAGAAAGAAAGAAAGAGAAAGAAAGGAAGAAAGAAGGAAGGAAGGAAGAAAAGAAAGAAAGGAAGGAAGGAAGAAAGAAAAACACAGTGAGCGCTCAATGCACCAGAAACCAGCCTGAGCTGAACAATGCCTCTACCAGTTAGGTCTTACTCCAGCCCTCTCCATACATGTCTTTTTTCTCTTTCTTTTTCTTTTTTCTTTAAGTACTGGGGATGGAACCCAGAAGCATTCTACCTCCAAGCTATATCCCCAGCCCTATTTTTTAGTTTTTATTTTGAAATATTGCCTCACTGAGTTGCAAAGAGCCTCATTAAGTAGTAGCTGAGTCTGTTCGCGTACTGTGATCCTCCTGTCTCAGCCTCCCAAATGCTGAGATTACAAGTGTGTGCCATCACACCTAGCTTATACATATCTTAAATAAAAATTTTCTGAACTGTGTGTGGTTCAGAAAATTAGTAGCACATTGACTAAGATTTTTGTTTTTATGAATTCTTAAATTATAATTACATTGAATAAAGTCTCTGATATATACTACACTTTAGAATTCTGGCCCATTTGTTTATGACTTCTAACTTGGGCAATGATAGATTTATAAAATGATAAGCTTATTCAACATAGCTGAAAAACCATTACTCAGAATGGACATAAATAATCCAGGCATGGTAGCGCATGCCTGTAATCCCAGTACTTGGGAGGCTGGGACAGTAGGATTGTAGGTTCAAGGATTGCCTCAGCAAACAGTGAGACCCTGTTTCCAAGAAATAAAATCAGGCTGGGAGGTGTAGCTGAAGGTAGAATGCCTCTGGTTTAATCCCTATCATGTGTGCGCGTATGCGTGCAAACACACACACACACGCACGCACGCACGCACGCACGCACACACGCACGCACGCACGCACGAATGCGCGCGTGCACGAGGCTAGTAAGGTATTAGTCACTCATTTCAAATATGTACCCCAAGGTGTTTGTGATAGTATTAGAATCCCCTTGGTGGTCTATGCCTTTGTTGATTTTTTTTGGTAGGCAAAAATTTCAGCTATAACCTAAAATAAATAAATCTGCATGTACTTTGAGTACATAATTAAAATTACTTGCTAAGAAATATACTCCAAAAGCAATTTTACCTCATTTTCTGTATGAAGATCAACTTCACCAGCACACTGCATGGAACTAAAAAAATGGCTGAATTTTTCATTAATTTTTTCTACTAGCTCTTTTAAGGGATTAAGCCATCTTTCTTTTACCTGTAAATAGAAGAAAAGAATTTAAAAGAATTATTATATTCTGGTATATAACTTTACACAAAACAAAAGAAAAATTTTTTTCCCTTGCGGCACTGAGGATGGAACCCAGGGGCATTCTACCTCTGAGCTATACCCCAGTCCTATTTTTTTATTCTTTATTTTGAATCAGAGTCTCACTGAGTTGCAAAGGGCCTCACTAAGTGGCTGAGGCTGTCCGTGAACTGCGATCCTCCTGGCTCAGCTTATCAAATGCTGGTAGTACAAGTGTGCACCATCATGCCTGGCTCAAATTTTCTATTAATCAATCTGGTCATGAGAACTCACTTTTTATTTTAGGAGCCTATCATTTCATTTTGTTATTATTCTACATGGCCATATCATTAACGGTAAGCATGTGATTAAAAAAAGTAAAAACATTCTTAAGTTACCTGTGAAATATTTTCCCTGTATGTGTCTAGTTCAACTTTCTTTTCCTTTAGTTCCTCAGTTAACTGCACTATTTCTTCTTCTCTTTTTGTGTATTCCTCAACCACCTGGCAGGAAAAAAAATTCCTTTAAGATAAATCTATCAAAGGATAAAATTATATAAAATTTTGCAATCATTAAAACATTAACTGAAGATGCCAATTATGTTGTGTTGTTTGTATGCAATTAATGTATATTCTTATTACACACCGAAAGTGCCATTTTTTAATTCTTGAAAAAATAGATACTGCAATATTTCAAGTTAACCCAACTATTCTTTTTATAAAGAAAAGGCACAGAACACTGTGTTCCCTAAGAAGAATCTATTTAAAATTCTAATAGATTCAGAATCTGGCATTTAAAGCACATTGTTCCTGCTGTCTAGCTTATTATTACCAAGAGCTCTAGTACAGAGTGGGAGGCAAGTACTGGAGGTGTGTGTGTGTGTGTGTGTGTGTGTGTGTGTGTGTGTGTGAAAGAGAGAGAGGCAGTGAGTAAGCGCGCGCACGCGTGCAGCTGTGGTGGCTGCAGAACAGGAATAGAGAAGGAAGCATACTGTAGGGTTCAGTCCTGTGAAGCAGGAAGCTCTTGATCTTTCTTCAGTTAATAAAGCATCAATTTCATCCAATGTGTTTGGAAGATCTTGGAAAGCCTAAAGAAGAAAAATAAAAGTCTATCATTAGAGACAGTATGACAGGAACAGAAAAGATTTTAATCAGTTAAAAGAAAGATAATCTACTAAGTATCTACTATCTGATCAACAGCATGCTAGCATACAAGGTTACAAAGAAATTATAAACAGGGTCTTTTGCATACACTTGGAAAATGTACACACGGGGTGACATCTCAAGGCAATGCACTGATGTGGAGTACTAAAATAAACAGCACATATTATATAGGCTATGGAATTTAGAGAAAGGAAGGATCAGTTCATGCGATAGGGGAGTTAGGAGAATTCAAGGGACTAGAATTCATCTCTGGGCCTTAAGGAAAATGGCTAGGGAAAAGCAGGGGGGGGGGGACTTGGAAAAAAGAATGAGCACTGCATACCATAGGGGGTGAGGAGTTGTGTCCATTTGGGATGGTGGGTACTTGCTGAATTGGTAGAATGGGTCCAGAATATGTGGGGCATTGAAAGAGAGCAAGAAGTTAGAACTTTATACTGTACTTATGAAGAACTAAAAAAGCATCCTAAGAACCCAATTACCTTGGCAGAACCTCACCACAGCACTATCTTCTGAATCCATACCAGGAAGACAAATTTAAGCAGATATGTAAGCATAAGGAAAGACACAAGCAGTACATTGCTTTGTCAAGCACTACCTGTTAAGTCCAGATACTAAAAGGTACAAAATGAACTGCTGAAACCCTAAAAGAGTTCTGACATAGTACAGTAGTCTAATGTTTTTATCTTTTAACCTGTCCACTGAACTTTGAGCTTATGATGACTGTGCCCAACATTTGATGTGTGTGTATGTGTGTGTGTTTACTTTTTTTTTTTTTTTTTTGCAGCACTGGGGATGGAACCCAAAGGCATTCTACCTCCAAGCTACAAACCAAGCCCTATTTTTTATTCTTTATTTTAAAAAAGTGTCTCACTGAATTGTAAAGGATCTCAATAGCTGATGCTGTCCTCGAACCACTATCCTCCTGTCTCAGCCTCCCAAATGCTGGGATTACAAGTGTGTGCCACCACACCTGGCTTGTGTGTGTTTTTAGTATTGGGGATTGAACCTAGGGGCATTCTACGTACAAACTAAACCCCTAGCCCTTTTTATTTTACTTTTTTTGGTGCTGGGTATTGAACCCAGAAGTCTTCTATCTCCAAACTACACTTAGACCAATTTTATTTCTTAAATGAAAACATGCTCTCATTAGGTTGCTGAGGGCCTCGCTAAGTTGCTACGGCTGGCTTTGGACCTGAGATCATCCTGTCTCAGCCTCTCAAGTACTGGGATTACAAACATGTGCCACCATGCCCAGTTTGTATTTTACTTTTTAAAAATTTTAAACAGGGTCTAACTAAGTTGCCAAGACTGACCTTGAACTATGATCCTCCTGTTTTAGCCTTCTAAGTACTGAAATTACAGGCATATGCCACCGTGCTTGGCTACTTATTCTGTGTCTCCACTGACTCTAGTAGACATCTTAAACTTAAGGTGGTGAAACAGAACTGCACCCACCTTCTCTACCACTGTATGCATGTATTTATGGTACTAGGGAGTGAATCCAGGGGCATTCTACCTCCAAGCTATACTCTCTAGCCCAGTATCATTTTTTGTCTTGAAACAGTCTCATTAGGTTGCTGAGTCTCACTACTTGCTGGGGCTGTCCTCGAAAGTGTAATCCTCCTGTCTCACAGCCTCTCGAGTATTGAGATAACAGGCTTGCATGACCACACCCAGCTTTCCCACCACTTTTTTTTTGGGGGGGGGGTGGTACTGGGGTTCCTGGAAGCCCTTCTACCTCTGGGCTACACTCCCAGACCTATTGTTTATATATTTTTATTTGGAAACAGGGTCTCTTAAGCCAGCATGGCTGGCTTCGAACCTGCGTGATCCTGTCTCCGCCTCCCAAGCACGGGGATTACAAGCATACGCCACCACGCCCAGCTTCCCCCACCACTTTAAGCAAACATATTTCACCTCTAATCTCCTCCATTCTCAGCAAATAGCATTATTAGTCAGTTGGAAAATTTAGGGGTTCTCACTAAGTAGCTGAGGCTGTCCACGAACCGCGATCCTCATGTCTCAGCCTCCCAAATAGTGGGATTGCAAGCGTGCGCCACCACGCCCGTCTTGAGGGTTCTCTTACCTACCCTTCATCTCAAGCCATCAGTAAGTTCTGCTGGCTCTGTCACTAAAAGCATCCCAAGTCTATCAGCCTCTTTCCAGTGCTACCACTCTAATCCATACTACTATAATCTCTTGCCTGGTCCAAAACAATAATTCTCTAGTCTCCTTGCTGCCATTCTTTTATCTCTTTTCCTCATAGAGAAGTTATAGTATTCTTTTATAAACTGAACTTAATAGCATTGCTCTTGTGTTTAAAATCCTCCAGTGGATTCCATCTCAAAAAGAATATAGCCCAATCTCCTTGTATGTTCTAAAAGGCCCTACATAGTCTGGCATCTGCCGCCTTCTATGCTTGAATTATAATTTTTAGCTTCACTGAGATCCCTTCTATTCTGACACATGCCAAATATACTTTCATATCAGGGGCTTGATGTGAGCTACTCTGTCCTGCCGGGAATACTTTCTTCCCCTTACATCCCTGCTTGACTAATTTCTTCATCAGGACTTCTCTAAACAGTACCATCTCTAAGGAGCCATCCCTAACTAGCCTCCTTGTCACTCCATCCCCTTATTTACTTTTTCTACTTAGTATCTCTTGCTGACATTATCTATTTACTTTTTGATTTGTGTTGTTTGCCCCATTCTCCAGACTAGAATAGTAGAGAAGGAAGTATGTTAGTCTTGTCCAATATATTTTCAATGAATACATTACTTATCTTCTAATTTTGTTTCTTTCAGAAATAGCATGACTGACTTATCCTTGACAAATCATACTGCTTTTCATAAAAACTAGTAGATACTGTGGTAATATTTATTTTATGTATTTTTTTGGTATTGGGGATTAATCCTAGAGGCATTCTACCATCGAGCTACACTCCCATCCCTTTTTAATTTTATTTTTGTTTGAAAACAGGGTCTTGCTAAGTTGCTGAGAATCTCACTACTTACTGAGGCTGTCCTTGAACCTCTGGTTCTCCTGTCTCAGTCTTCCAACTACTGGGCTTACAGGTGTGTGCCACCATGCCCAGCTAATATTTATTTTATGAAAACATAATTTTGTAGATGTTCTAGTGCTAGCTTTAGAAACAACAAGCTCCTCAATTAGTTTTATAAATTTCTACTGAATTCCTAACATGTACTCAGTCAAATCCATTATCTGAAGTTCCTATGTCTGATATAAACTTTTGAGGATTTGATAATTATAATTCAAAGTAGTCTTTTTATCCAATTGTTTATAAGGTTTAGTACACATTATCTACTGGAATAAATAAATCTTAAATTAAGATTAAAAATGGTATAAAAACACCAGCTATTTTTAAATCATTTTCTGTCTTTAATTAAATACCCCAATTCCTAGAAAAACATTTTCATTCTGACTTTTTCTAAACATCACCCCATTTACTGTTTCTTACATGCCACTTATTGGTACAATGTTTTCATAAACAAAAAATTCACACTTCATATTTCTCAACTGTACCCCAAAAGGCAGTTTTGGGGGAAAAAAAGCCCACTCTTATTACGAATAAATATTACAGTATAAATACTTTTGTAAGGTAATTCCTATGTTTTAAGAATTAGTACTAAACAGTAAGAATTTGGTAGCCAAATTTGAGTAGAGGAAAATCTGTTGACCAAAATTACTTTATATATTCAATTTAAAAACAATGAAAAAATTCTGCATTTTTAATGATACATCATGTTTTCCATGGTCTACTAATATGCCTACAATGTTTAAGCTTAAAACTACTGTTATGGCAACTGTAACATTAAATACTTTTTATACTTACTGTCTGATATTCTTGAGGAACATTCTGCTCTGCACCCAGGTTACATACTTGCCTAGCTCTCTTCATAAGTTCCTTGCATTTCTGCAATAATCTTTGTCTATTTTCATCCAACTCAATAAAATGTTGCTGTTATAAGAAAAAAAAATTAAAAATAGGAATGGCTCTCTTAAATCAGAGGTATGTTTTAATCAACCATCACATATCAAATAAATCATTATGATAACCAAATCATTTAAAATATCTCAAATCAGACTTTTTATTATAAAGGTTAAAATTTCAAATTAAGTAATTAATTTATGGTACTGGGGGTGAAACCCAGGGGCTTTTCTACCTCCAGGCTATACCCCTAGACCTATTTTATATTTTATTTGGAAACAGGGTCTAAGTAGCTAAGGCTGGCTTTGAACCTGTGTGATCTTCCTGTCTCAGCCTCCCAAGCGCTGGGATTACAAACTGGGGTGCTACCATGCCCAGCTCAATTTAACTTTAAAATACCTGGTATTTCCTTTTTTAGTTAAAAAATTTTATTGGTGCGCTGTAGTCATACATCTTTTAAAAATTTGGTCTTATGCCAGGCGTGGTGGTGTACGCTTGTAATCCCCGTGCTTGGGAGGTGGAAACAGGAGGATCGCGGCTAGTTTGAAGCCAGCCTTGCTGACTTAAGAGACCCTGCCCCCGCCCCTCCCAAAAAAAGGTCTGGGAGTGTAACCTGGAGGTAGAAGGGTTTCCAGGAACCCCAGTACCACCAATAAATAAATAAATAAATAAATAAATAAATAAACAAACAAACAAACAAACAAACAAACAAATAAATATTTAGTCTGTCTCTCTCTCTGGCCTGGAGATAGAACCCAGGGGCATTAAACCTCTGAGCTACACCCCCTGCCCTATTTGTTTTTCTTTATTTTGAAACAGGGTCTAAGTTGTAGAGGGCTTCACTAAGTAGCTGAGGCTGTCTGAGAACTGCGATCCTCCAGTCTCAGCCCCCCGAATGTTGGGATTACAAACGTGCACCACCACGCCCAGCTTAAAAAATTTGGTATTTCTTTAACCTACAAAAAGCTCTGAAATTTAACTGCCTTTTTTTTGAACACTTAACTTAGTAATTTGTAATTATACTCTTATGAAAAGTTTGAAATACACAGTACCTAGGCTTCATATTAAAACCTTAGCACTAAAATGTAAATATTTATTTATTTATTTATTTGTGGTACTGGGGGTAGAACCCAGAGTCTACCTGCCTCCAGGCTATACTCCCAGTGCTATTTTATATTTTATTTGGAAACAGTCTAAGTTGATGAGAGCCTCACTAAGTAACTGAGGCTGGCTTCGAACCTGTGTGATCTTTCTGTCTCAGCCTCCCAAGCACTGGGATTACAAGTGTGCACCACCATGCCCGGCTAAATATAAACCTTTAAAAGTTGTATTTGATAAGTTTCCAAAGACATTCTTTATGTAGTTATTTATTCATGGACCTATTCTTTCCTTCACCAAACAATCAGAGAACATATTAAATGCCAATATTATATTCTGACATTAAGCATAGAAAGGCGAATAGAGAGACACAGAGAATCATTATCCTAACAGAAACAGGTACATTTACTGAATCTGTAGGCCCTTGGCGAGGCGCTTCACTACAGTGTTCCTTTTATTTTGCACAGCACTCACTGTAGAATTACCCCCAGCTTTCACAGTTAGAGGTTATCATGGTTCACATTCATGTCTGCTCACAGAATGCATGTTCTTCATTACAGCATAAAGCTTCTCAGAGTGAGCAGATAGGACACAGTATATAGAGAGGGAAGGGGATGCAGCGAGATCAGAGTGGTTATAGAAACCATGACAACTAAACATTTTTAAAGGAGAAGAAATTACTAAAAAAGCAGAAGCTGAAGGCATTCCAAGGATAGGTGATTATGAATGTAAAGGCACAGAAGCCACAACAACATGCTAATCTAGGGAATAAGAAATCTATTATGAGCTGGGTGTGGTGATACATGCCTGTAAACCCAGTACTTGAGAGGCTCGAGGACAGCCTCAGCAAGTAGTGAGACTCTCATCAACCTAGTGAGAACCTGTTTCAAAAAAAAAAGAAAAGAGGGCTGAGAGTGTAGCTCAGAGGTGGAATGCCCATGGGTTCAATCCTCAGTGCCATGAAAACATACAAAGAAACAAAAAAACTATTATGGTTGGAGGAAATTTGTAAGGATGTAAGAGATCAGAGTTGGCAAGGGGGAAAGGGCCAGAATTAACATTTAGTATGTAAGAGGAATCTATTGAATACCTTCTATAGGTCAAGCATTATTACAGCTGCTATTCCATGTTAATTAATCTCTATGATAATTTGTGTGCATGGTACCGGGGATTGAACCCAGGGGTATTCTACCTCTAAGCCATATTCCTCAGCCCCCACGCCATTAGGAAAAAAAAAAAAAAAGACTTGAAACAGGATTTTATTGTTATTGCGTGCTGCCTTCAAATCTGTAATCCTTCTGTCTCAACCTCCCAAGTATTAGGACTTAGGTGGTACAATCCTTTTCTTTTTCTTTTTTATTTTTTTGGGGGCGTCTGGGGATGGAAACCAGAGGCATTTGACCTCTGAGCTACACCCCTGCCCAATTTTTTATTCTTTATTTTGAAAAAGGGTCTCACTGGGTTGCGGAGGGCCTCACTAAGTAGCTGAGGCTGTCCGCAAACTGTGATCCTCCGTTCTCAGTCTCCCAAATGCTGGGATTACAAGCATGCGTCACCACGCCCGGCTATGGTGGTATAATCTTTAGAAATATTTTATCTTAGCCAGGTGTGTTGGTACATGCTTGTAATGCCAGCATTTGGGAGGCCTGCTGAGTATGATGGTTTGTGGCCAGCCTCAGGTACTTAGTGTGGCCCTTTGCAACTTAGTGAGACCCAGTTTCAAAATAAAGAATAAAAAAGAGGGGTGGGGATGTAGCTCAGAGGTAGAATGTCCCTGGGTTCCATCCCCAGTACCACAGACACACACACAAAATCTTGTTTTTAGATATGGCTGAGCAATATTAAGATAAGTGCCTAAGCTAGTACTGAGGTTTCTAAAAAAGACAACAGGTCTATCTCGTTCTATCCACTAAACCTTAAACTGGTCTGCAGTATAAACACCTGAGGGTAGGGGATAGAATATCTCTGAGGACAGTTCAGACCCTGTATTATCAACTGCATCATTAACAAGCTCTTCAGACTTTTTTTTTTTTTTTGCGGTATTGGGGATTGAACCCAGGGACATTCTACCTCTGAGATATACCTCCAGCCCTATTTTATTTTTTTACTTTGAAACAGGGTCTCACTAAGTTGCAGAGGGCTTCACAAAGTAGTTGAGGCCTCTCAAGTACTGGGATTACAAACATGTGCCACCACATCCAGCTTCAGGTGAGTTTTATGCATACAAGTTCGATAGCAAGTAAATTCAACCAAGACAATTGTTACAAAAAGTACAAAGATATATACTAGACTGAACTGAAAATAACAAGTGATTAGTATTGACCACTAGTGTTATGGCTTCATTGAAAGAATTTCTCAGTCCCTAGCGCCTGAGAGACATAAAATAAAACGTTGAAGATTCTCATCCACTCTACATTGCTTTCCAAGAGCCACTGTAATCAGATAAATGCAAAACAAGGAACAGCTGGGGAGGACTAAATATTCCTAATGGCCTTTATCCCTGTGTCCTGTTCTCTAGACACGGGGATTGTATTGGAATATTCAAAGTAAGAAATGTTACTGAGACAATTCTTTGAAGCTCTAGACTTAGGAAGACAAAATCTCACGTAATCGTTTCCTTTTGTTTATTGGCATATATCTAATAAAATCTTTATCTGAGAAAATGTCTTTTTCTATATATACTTCTTTGTGACATGTTTGTAACAAACTTCTTCACATGGCACCTCTTTCTGTGTGTCTGTGCAGTGGTACTGGGGCTTGAACCCAGGTGTATTCTACCTCTAAGCTATACTACTGGCCCTTTGTATTTTTTTCACTTTGAAACAGGGACTCATCAAGTTATTAAAGGTTTTGCTAAATTGCTGGGGCTGGCCTCAAACCTGCAATCCTCTTGTCTAAGCCACCAAAAGGCACCATCATGCCTGAATAGCACCTGTTCTTTTTAAGCCACAATTCTTTCTTTTTTTTTTTTTTTTTTGGTGGTACTGGCGATGGAACCCAGGGGCCTTCTACCTCCAGGCTACACTCCCAGACCTATTTTATATTTTATTTGGAAACAGGGTCTCTTAAGCCAGCTGAGGCTGGCTTCGAACCTGCGCGATCCTTCTGTCTCAGCCTCCCAAGCTTGGGGATTACAAGCATGTGCCACCACGCCCAGCTAAGCCACAATTTTTTTTTTTGGTGGTACTGGGGGTGGAACCCAGAGGCTTTCTACCTCTGGGCTATAATCCCAGACCCATTTATATTTTATTTTGGAAACAGGGTCTCACTAAGTTGCTGAGCGCCTCACTCAGTAGCTGAGGCTGGCTTCGAACCTACACAATCCTCCTGTCTCAGCCTCCCAGGTGCGGAGATTACAAGTGTGCATCACCACGCCCGGCTTAAGCCACAATTCTTACTAAGTTTTTTTGGAGGCAGGGAAAGAGAAAAATTGGACTATACAATTATGTAAAAGATAATGCTGTAAAATCAGGCTAATGAAGAGGCTTCATTCATATTTTTGCTAAGGATAGCTTTAAAAGTCAACAGAACAAAAAATACTGCATCTGTTTAAAACAAAAAAGGAGAGAAGAGTAAATTTTACAAAAAGCCCCACCAGCATCTCAGAAGAGACTACTTTGTAGATAGATACCTCAGAAGAAATAAGTATGTATTATCTTTTCTCTGAAATTCTTCTTTTGAGAAAGTTCATTGTCATGGAAGTTATACAGAAACAGACAGTAAGCAAGGAAATGCTTTACTAAGAAGGCCCTCTAGTGGAATAAGTCAAAACTTCTTATTAGAATTCTATTTCTCTTATTTAACAGCAGCTCATTAAGAGTCAAACATAATAAAAACTACTTTCCATATAAGCAGAATTAAATTAAGTTCTAAGTAGCATAAACTTTTACTAAAATACAAATGAACAATTTCTTCCTCAAACATTCCTTAATAAATTATGAACAGCGAATTCCATTCCAATTTAACTCATTTCAAATTCAAATGTTAACTCTTAATTGAACAGAATACATATTTTAAATATAAAAGTAATTTAATTCTTTTATTTTTTTAAACTTAATTTTTTTTTTTTCCCGGGTCTGGGGATGGAACCCAGGGACATTCGACCTTCGAGTCAAATACACCCCCTGCCCTATTTTTGTTGTTGTTGTTTAATTCTTTATTTGAAACAGGGTCTCACTAAGTTGCGGAGGAGGGCCTCACTAAGTAGCTAAGGCTGTCTGCAAACCACGATCCTCCAGTCTCGGCCTCCTGAATGCTGGGATTACAAGATTGTGCCACTATGCCCGGCTAATTTAATTCTTTAAAAAAAAAGTGTTAACCAAACATTTTTAGGTCAAATTTGAAATTTAGAAACAGTGATCTACTGACCCCCCCCCTTATCTTTCTTGTGGTACTAGGGATTGAATCCAGGGCATTCTGCCGCAAGATCCCCCCTACCTGCTTTTACCTTTTGATTCAAAATAGGGTCTTGCTAGGTTGCTGAGAGTCCTGCTAAGTTGCTGACGCTGGTTTTTTTATTTTTATTTTTTGCAGTGCTGGAGATTGAATCCAGGGGCATTCTACCTCCAAAGCTACACCTCCAACCCTATTTTTTATATTGAAACAGAGAGCCTCACTAAGTTGCAGAGGGCCTATGTAGCTGAGGCTTGCCGCACACCTGAAATCCTCCTGTCTCAGACTCCCCGAGTACTGGGATTACAAGCATGTGCCACAATGCCCAGACGGAAAACTTACATTTTAGCAAATCCTGAATCTTTGATCTATTAAATACAAGACATTTAATTTCTTTTAGCAAAAATTTATTTTACCAAACTTTTGCAGTTTTCAATAGTACAGACCTTACAGAGATGTTCTCAACTATTTCATACTATTGGTGCTTTTTGTTGTTGTTGGTACTGGGCACCAATAAAGTCCGGCATGGTGGCGCACTCTTGTAATCCCAGCATTCGGGAAGCTGAGACCAGAGGATCATGGTTCACAGACAGCCTCAGGTACTTAGTGAGACCCTGTTTCAAAATAAAGAATAAAAATAGGGCAGGGGGTGTAGCTCCGAGTTTGAATACCCCTGAGTTCCATCCCTAGACCCACAAAAAAAAAAAAAAAGAAAAGAAAACAAAGAAAGAAGAAAAAAAAGAAAGAAAAAAGAAAAGAAGAAAAAAAAAAAAGAAAAAAGTACTTTTTGCTGTAATGGGAATGGAACCCAGGAGCCTTCTACTTCTGGGCTACATCCCCAGATCTATTTTATATTTTATTTGGAAACAGGGTCTCACTAAGTTGCTGAGAGCCTCACCAAGTAGCTGAGGCTGGCTTCAAAACTGCATGACCCTCCTGTCCAGCCTCTCAAGTACGGGAATTACAAGTGTGCACTACCACACCAGCTAAACAGTAGTTTTAAAATTTAAATTTCTAACTCTTCATTGCTAATACATAGAGCTATAACTAATTTCTACATGTTGATTTTATATCCAGCAACCTTGCTAAATTACATGTACTCAGTTCTAGTAATATTTTTGTAGATTATTTAAGATTCTCCAAAGAGATGACTATGTCTGAAAGATGGCTTCCTTTTCAGTTAATGAATTTTCCTTTCTTCCTTTTTAAAAATTTATTTATTTATATTTTTTTGGTACTGGGCATACACCCCCAGCCCTATTTTATTATTATTATTTTTGTGGTACTGGAGATTGAACCCAGGGGCATTCTACCTCCGAGCCACACCAGAGGGCCTCACAAGTTGCTGACGCTGACCACAAACCTGTGATCCTTCTGTCTCAGCCTCCCAAGTACTGGGATTATAAGCATGTGCCACCATGCCTAGTCTTTTTTTTTTTTTGACTGGTAAGAAGGATTGAACCCAGGGGCATTTTACTTCTGAGCTACACCCCCAGCCCTATTTATTTTGAGACAGGGTTTCAGTTGCTGAGGCTGGCCTCAAACGTATGATCCTCCTGTCTCAGCCTCCCAAGTACTGGGAATACAGGCCTGTGCCAACATGCTCTGCTCCTTTTTATTTTGAAACAGTCTTGCTAAATTACCATGTATTGGTAACTCAAACTTGCAATCCTCCTGTCCTATCCTCTGAAGTACTGGGATTACAGGTACATGCCAATGTACCCGGCTTGTTTATTACTTTTTATGACCTCACTATATTGATTAGAACCTCCAGTACAATGTGGAATAAAAATATTCTATGGGGCATTTTCCTTGGGAAAAATATATAATTTCTTACCATTGAGTATGAGTTTTGTGGATGTTCTTTTTTCTGGTTGTTAAAGTTTCCTTTATTTCCTAGTTGCAAAAAGCTTTTAATATGAAAGAATGCTAGATTCTGTCAAATGTTTCTTCTGCATTTATTCAGATTAATATCTGACTTTTTTATTTAGTCTGTTAATATTGTAAATTACATCAATGATTTTCCAAATGTTAAACCAACCTTAAATGTCAAGAATAAAACTCATTTGGTTAGGATGTATTAACCTTTTTTACATTGTTAGGTTTGATTTGCTAACATTTATTAAGAATTGCTGAAGCTGGGCGTGGTGGCGCACGCTTCTAATCCTAGCATTCGGGAGGCTGAGACAGGAGGATCGCAGTTCACAGACAGCCTCAGCTACTACTTAGTGAGGCCCTTTGCAACTCAATGAGACCCTGTTTCAAAATAAATAATAAAGCTGGGCGTGGTGGCACACGCTTGTAATCTCTGCGTTTGGGAGGCTGAGACAGGAGGATCACAGAGGTTCGAAGCCAGCCTCAGCTACTTAGTGAGGCTCTCAGCAACTTAGTGAGACCCTGTTTCCAAATAAAAAAATATAAAAAAAGGTCTGGGAGTATAGCCCGGAGGTAGAAAGCCTCTGGGTTCCACCCCCAGTACTACCACCACCAAATAAAATAAAATAAAATAAAATAAAATAAAATAAAATATAGGACGACTGGGGTGTAGCTTGGAGGTAGAATGCCCCAGGGTTCCACCCCCAGTACCACAAAAAAAAAAAAAAAAAAAAAAAAAAAGCTGTACCAGTGTGAGACATTGGTCTATAATTCTTTTTGCCTTCTTCAGATTTTGATATTCTGTAATGTTGACCTTGTACAGTATGTCAAGAAGCATTTCTTCTTCACCTTCCAGAAGACTTGACATACAACAAGATTAATTATTTTTATAAGTGAACATAAAAACTTACCAGAGAAAACTATATGAAACTGGTGTTTTCTTTGTGGGAAAGTTTTTTAACCACAAACGCAACTTTTTAGTAAGTATAGGGATATATTAGTTATCTATTCTTTATAAACCTTTGGTAGTTTAAGAAAAATCTTTTCTTTTGTACTGGAAAATGAACCCATGGGCATTCTACCTCTAAAGCTAAACCTTCTCTTAGCCCTTTTTTATTTTGGAGCAGGGTCTTGCTAAGTTGCTGAGGCTGTCCTGGAACCTGGAATCCTCTTGTTTCATCCTCCCAAGTACTGGGATTACAGACCTGTGCTATCATACCTGGCTCTCTAGTAGTTCTTTTAGTCTTTTACATCTAAGTTGTCAAAAAATATTGACACTAAGTTATCCTACATATTCTTTTAATATCCACTAATGTCTCTGGATCTGTAGTTCTATCTTTCTCTCATTAATTCTTTTTCTGTAGTGTGGTCTGGAAGCTCACTCCAGGATATAGGTTGCAGCAATCACAGGGCTTACTTTGTTTCCTCCCTTCTTTTATGGTCCCTGTCCTTTGTTGCCAACAACCTCTTCATATATTTTGTCAAATCTTTAGTGGTTTGAGGTGGAAAGGTGGCTGGGCGTGGGAGCACACACTTGTAATTCCAGTACTTGGGAGGCTGAGACAGGGGGATCATGTAGTGAGGCTCTCAGCAACTTAGTGAGACCCTGTTACTAAAAAAAAAAAAAGTCTGGGAGTGCATCCTGGAGGTAGAAAGCCCCTGGGTTCCATCCCAGTACAAGAAAGAAAGAAAGAAAGAAAGAAAGAAAGAAAGAAAGAAAGAAAGAAAGAAAGAAAGAAAGAAAGAAAGGAAGAAAGAAAGAAAGGAAGGGGAGGAAGATATTAGAGAAGACACATCTCCAGACTTTTTATTTTTAATTTTTATTTATTTATTGTGGTACTGGGAATGGAACCCAGGGGCATTGTACCTCTGAGCTAAAATCAGGCTGGGATGTAGCTTGTAGGTAGAATGTCTCTGATCGAAAGAAAGAAAGAAAGAAAGAGAGGGAGGGAGGAAGAAAGAGGAAAGGTGCCGGATATGGTGGCGAACACTTCTAATTCTAGTACTTTGGAGGCTGAGACAGGAGAATCATAGGTTCGCGGCCAGCCTCAGCTACTTAGTGAGGCCTTCTGCAACTTAGTGAGAACCTGTTTCAAAATAAAAAATAGGGCTGGAGGTGAAGCTCGGAGATAGAGTGCCCCAGTTAAATCCCCACATAAAAAAGAGAAGAAAAAAAAAAAAAGAAAGAAGAAAGGTGATAAGATAAATGATTCCTGTTTCTACAACATAGCTAAGAATGAAAACTTTAACTTTTTCATTACCAAAAACTTCAAATATATACAAAAGCAGACAGAACAATATAATAAACCTTCATGTACCCAGCAGTCTATTGATAAAATTCTTCAACCATGATCCCTTTCCTGGATAATTCTGAAGCAATCTCAGACATCCTATAATTTTCTCTTTAAATATTACAGCATCTCCCTCCCCCCCCCCCCCAATACTGAGGATTGAAACCAGGGCTGAGCTACAACCTAGCCCTGATTTTTATCCTTTGTTTTTTCTTTATTTTGTGCAGGTCTCGGGATGAAACCCAGGGGCATTCCACCTCCGAGCTACACCCCCTGACCTATTTTTTTATTTTGAAACAGGTTTTCACTAAGTTATGGAGGGCCTCACTAAGTAGCTGAGGCTGTCTGCGAACTGTGATCCTCCTGTCTCAGCCTCCCGAATGCTGGGATTACAAGCATGCGCCACCACGCCCGGCTCTTATGTTTTATTTTGAAAGAGGGTCTCACTAAGTTGTGGAAGCCTCACTAAGTAGCTGAAGCTGACCTTCAACCTGTGATCCTCTTGTTTCAGCCTCCAAGTATTGGTATTTCAAACATGTGCCACTACACCTGGTTTACAGCAATGTACCTCTAATACATGAAGATTTTAAAAAATCCATAGCCATAATGCCATTATTAAACTCAAAAATATTATCAATAAATTATACTATAAATATTTAGTCAGTATTTAATTTCCTCCAGTTCTTCTGTTTTTTTTTTTTTTTAAGAGCTAGTATGTTTAAATCAGGTTCAAAATAAGGTCAACACATTGTATAGGATTCCTATGTTTGTAAAGTTCTTTTTAACTCATAGATTATTTCTTTTTTTCCTTGAAACTTATTTTAGAAACTGCACTTATTTTAGAAACAATTAAAATAGTCATGTGGCTATAAAACACCTATAATGTGGCTAGTGTGACTGCGAAATTGAATAAAAATTTTTAAATTTGATATTCTGTTTAGAAGCTGAATATGGTAGCACGCACCTATAATCTTAGTATTTGGAAGGTTGAGACAGGAGGATTGAAGGTTTAAAGCCAGCCTTAGCAACTTAGTGAGACCCTGTTACAAAATAATGTAGGGATGGAGTATATAGATAAAAAATGCAATGCCCCCTGTGTTCAAACATCAGTACCACCACCACCACCACAATAACAAAATCTGTTTAGAACTACTGGGTATATGATCCAATTTTTTCAACTGTAAATTTTTTTTTTTTTTGGTGGTACTGGGGTTCCTGGAAGCCCTTCTACCTCCGGGCTACATTCCCAGACCTATTTTATAATTTTTTAAATTTGGAAACAGGGTCTCTTACTCCAGCACGGCTGGCTTCGAACCTGCACGATCCTCCTGTCTCCGCCTCCCAAGCGCAGGGATTACAAGCATGCGCCACCACGCCTGGCTCAACTGTAAATTTTATAAAATCAAAATTTAGATAAAGAGCCAGGCGTGGTGGCGCACGCTTGTAATCTCCGTGCTTGGGAGGCAAAGACAGGAAGATCGCACAGGTTTGAAGCCAGCCTCAATTACTTAGCGAGGCTCTCAGTAACTTAGTGAGACCCTGTTTCCAAATAAAATAAAAAATAGGTCTGGGAGAATAGCCTGGAGGTAGAAAAGCCCCTGGGTTCCACCCCCAGTACCACCAAAAAAGGAAAAAGATCAGATAAAAGTATTTCTGATGTAGATTTATCATCTGACTTGAGGATTCTCCCCTCCCTTTTTTTCTGGTACTGAAACATTCTACTTCTGAGCTATATCCCCAGCTCTTTTTATTTTTTGTTTTAAAACAGGGTCTCACTAAGTTGTTGAGAGTTCTTACTATACTGATAAGGCTGCCCTTCAACCTCTGATCTTTTTGTTTCAGCCTCCCTAGTAGTAGGATTACAGGCATGCATCACCAAGCTGGGTGAGTTGTATTTTAAGTATAAAATTAAGTATTTTTAAGACTTAGTACAAAAAGGAGATATAAAAGAGGTTAATACATTTTTCTACAAGGTTAAACAGAATATTGTAGTTAATATCACACTTCTTTTTGCTTTTTAAAATCTGGCCACTAGAAATTTTATAACTACATAACAGCTTAGATTCTATTTCTATTGGAAAGTACTTATGTAAATCATTTGTCCTATCAGAGTTCCTTACATCCCAGATTTTGTGGTTTTCCTTTGTCATTTAGTATATTTCTTCCTCTCTTATGGTTCCTGAAAACTGGCAGTTTTAGATGAGCTATCCTCTACTTCTCAGCATTGTCTTGAGACATTTTTGTTTGTCACTACTGATGTTGTGTTTGTTACTACTCCATCAAACAGGTTAGAGGCCAGGGTGCTGCTAAACATCGCATAACGCACAAGAAAGCCTTTTACAAAAAGAATGAGCCAGGCTGGGTGTGGTACTGCACACCCAACATCCCAGTACCTGGGAGGCTGACACAGAAGGATTGCAGGTTTGAAGCTAGCCTCAGCATCTTAGCAAGACCCTGTTTCCAAATAAAAAATAAAATAGAGCTGGGGTGTAGCTTGGAGGTAGAATGCCCCTGGGGGTTCAATCCCAAGTACCACCAAACTCCCACAAACCAAAGAATTTTCAAATTAAAAAATGCCAGTATTGCTAAGGTTGAGAAACTCCAATTCAGAGGATTATGCACATTGAAATTTTATTATTTCACAGCGTGCCCTTTCATCAGGATACACATAAATATTTTATTTTTGTTTGCTTGTTAGCACTTAATATGACATGCTAATTTATTAGCAGCTGCAAAGCAGTGGTATTCTAGCACTCTAATTCTTCATTCATCAGCTAAAGTATTTTTGTAAAGAGAAATTTCTCCCCAATTCTGTTTCCTGCCCTGCTGCAGTAGTGGGAATTGATCCCAGAAGCAATGTATCTCTGGGATACAGCCCTTATTTACTGGAACTGGGTGGGGAAGGGAGACATTCTACTTCCAGGCAATATACCTACAGCCCTATTTTATTCTTTTATCTCAGCCTTCCCAGTATGGAGATTACAAACTTGTGCCACTATTTCTAGCTTTTATTTTTCACTTTATATATATACCATCCCAAATTATGATATTGAGATAATCAAGTTTTCTTTTTAATTTCTATTTGCTGGGTATACCTTTATCAATTTATTTAATAGTTGTTTTTTTTGTTTGTTTTGTTTTTTGTGGGTCTGGGGATGGAACCCAGGGGCATTTGACCTCTGAGCTACACCCCCTGCCCTATTTTTATTCTTTATTTTGAAACTGGGTCTCACTGAGTTGCGGAGGGCCTCACTAAGTAGGAGCTGAGGCTGTCCTTAAACCACAGTCCTCCTGTCTAAGCCTCCCAAAAGCTGGGATTACAAGCATGTGCCACCACGCTCCCACTATGAATTATACCAAAATTCTCCTTTGTTTCCTTTTCCTAAAACACTCAATTGAAGTAATATCCTTTTATTTCCTGATATACTACACACACCAATCAGCAAATATATTTTGACTTCTATTGTCTCTCTTCTTTCAATTTCAGAAAACTGTGCTGTAACTATAAGCTATATCATATACATCTAGTTCTCTTCAGTAAGCTTTCTTCAGCAAACAAGTTTCTGTTGATTTGAAAATTCACACAGCTGTACAACCTTATCATTAGCAGATCTTTCTGAAGTCTATAAAGTCACCTAGTTTCAGCTGCTTTTGTATGGGACTGATGGGGTCTTCACCTAATGGGGCCTTCTCCCTTTATGTATGATTATCTGTTGGCAACATGACTTTTGGGTTCTCTAAGCTTCTCTCACTAGTATCAGGCTAGTCTTGATGTTACAGAATTATCTCACCTACTTATATTTTGGAGTTCATAGGTGCCATACAATAAAGAATCTAAGGGGGGTCATAAAAACTTCTGAATCTATAGCCAGTTGGTAGAGTAGAGGTGGTCTGGGGAATCCTGAACTTGCTGATGGTGTCTCACTGGGGACTACTGTAAGTGGTCCATTTTGATCCTAATTCTGGATAGTTAGCAGCCTTTAAAAACTTAGGATCTGGGTATATATGTTACCCATGGGCTTGTTGTTGCACTGTCTTAGGTGCTCTTCTATTTTAGGAAAGGATTTTGAAGATTCAAAAACTGTCACCGTCAGTGTAATCCTGTTGTCAGATCTTTTGGTTTTAAGTTAAGGTGCTATATTGCATTTCTTTCCCTCTGTACCCTTTCATATCCAGATATTAACAGAAGGTTAAATCATTCTGTTACAGTTCTACAGCCTTTTTTGTGTTTGTATGGTACTAAGGATTGAGTCAAGGGGCATTTTACTTCCAAGCTATTCCCCAAACCTATTTTATTTTTATTTGGAAACAGGGTCACTAGGTTGATGAGAGTCTCACTATTCGCTGAGGATGTCCTTGAACCTGAGATCCTTCTGTCTCAGCCTCCCAAGTGCAGGGATTACAAGTATGTGCCACCACATCAGGCTCTACAGCCACTCTTTAAGTGCCTTGAGTACTGCTTTCTCATTAGCAGGATGCATTACATTTATAAATGAAAAAGCATACAACTAAATACTGCACGGGTTAACAAGTAACACTTGCTTTTAAACTGGTTAAAGATTGCTGTCACAATCTTAAAAAAAAAGCAAAAATCTTACCTCTGTGAGACGTAGCTGAGAGGATGCAGCCATATAATCTGATTCTAATTTGTTCTTCTCGGAGATTACTGTAGTATTTTGAAGAATTAAATCTACCTTTTGTATGTGCAAAGAAGTACAAATCTAGGAACAAAAACCCCTGAGAGTTTAGGTTTTATGTTACCTATGTTTTATAACTATGTAAAAATAACATTTTTTCTTCTGTGACTGACATCTCTCTCAAATAGTTATTACAAGAGACTTATTTTGTGTGGTACTGGGGGATAGAACTCAGGGGCATTCTACCTTGAAGCTACACCCCCAGCCCTATTTTTTACTCTTTTTTTTGTGGTACTGGGAATGGAACCTAGGAGCATTCTATCTCCAGGCTATATCCCCAGCCCTATTTTTTTTTTTTTTTTTTGTTGTTGTTGTTTTGAACAAGGTCTCATTGAATTGCAAAGGACCTAAGTAGCTGAGGCTGTCCAAAAACCCAGCCTCTCAAATGCTGGCATTACAAGTGTGTGCCACCACGCCCAGCTTTATTCTTAAGTTTGAAACAGGTTTCACTGAGTTGCAAAGGGCCCAAGTAGCTGAGGCTGGCCTTGAACTGTGATTCTCCTGTCTCAGCCTCCTGAATGCTGGGATTACAAGCATGTGCCACCATGCCCGGCTTTATAAGAGATTTTTTTTTTTGGGTGGTACTGAGGGTGGAACCCAGGGGCTTTTCTACTTCCAAGCTATACTCCCAGATCTATTTTATACTTTATTTGGAAACTGGGTCTCGCTAAGTTGCTTAGTGAGCCTCACTAAATAAAGTAGGTAAGGCTGGCTTTGAACTTGTGCGATCCTCTTGTCTCAGCCTCCCAAGTGCTGGAATTACAAGCGTGCACCACCACGTTCAGCTACAAGAGACTTTTTAAAAAGTTTATTCTTGTGTATTTAATAGACATCATTAATAATTTAGCTTAAGGATACTTTTAACATATTTATTACCTATAAATAAAATGGCAAACTGAGTCAGCTGAAACAGATGATTAAAATCTCTTGCTTATATAACTAAAACAGCAAAAAAGCTTAATCAAAACTTTCCCTCCAAGAAGCCCCGTAAAGTTTTATCCTATCAGTCTGTGTCTACTGGCTATTCTTATCTATGGCTAAAAGAAAATACCTTACCTTTACTAGGTTTGTTAGCTCAGTAACAAGTTTGGCTTTCTGAATGTTAATTTCTTTAATTTTGGCATTTGCTTTTCGCTCTTCCTCTTCAAGGTTGCAAGTATCCTGTTCCATCAGCTTTAAACTGTATGACACACATGATGTAGAAATCAGAGTTAAACACAAAGATTAAGCCAAAACTCCTATGTCCCATGTAGTTTTCTGGGCTACACTTAGCAAAGCTATTCATAAGTATTAACTCAAGCTCCTAAATTAAACAACCATTTTATAGAATCAGCACAATCAAAAAGTATTTGTTGAGATAGTCTTATGTGTCCAGAATAGTCTGGTAACGCTAGTGGCAATGGAGTAGGCCTTGAAGTAAGAAAGGTAGCTCTGAAACTCCTTTTTGCCATTCACTAGTGAGCAATGGAAACCTGGACAAATTACTCTCCTGAGCTTCAGTTTTTTCATCTGTAAAATACAGATATTAATGTGTGTGGCACATGCCTGTAATCCCAGTACTTGGAAAGCTGAGACAGGAGAATCACAGGTTTAAGACCAGTCTCTGCAATGCAGCGAGACTCTTAGCAACCTAATGAAACCCTGTTCTAAAATAAAAATTAAAAAGGGCTAGGGGTGTAGCTCAGAGGTAGAATATGCCTGGGTTCAATCCCTAGTCCCCCTTCCCCCAAAAGATAAACATGCAACATACTTAGTATAGTACCTGGCCCGTGTGTGATTAATATAAACTGTTACCATTGTTACATCATATAAAATAAAGTTCTTTTCCTTGAGTTTAAGCAGGGAGAACTGATCAATAGATAGAAAATAGAATTAATAATACAAAAAGCAGGCTTGGTAGCACATGCCTCTAATCCCAGTGCTTTGGAGGCTGAGACAGTAGTACCACAGGTTCATGGCCAGCTTTAGCAACTTAGCAAGGCCTTCCACAACATAGCGAGATCTGGTTTCAAACTAAACAATAGGGCTGTGGGTAGAGCTCAGTGATAAGAGTATCCCTGGGTTCAATCTCCAGTTCTATTTAAAAGGGGGGGGGCAAGAGAGGGAGAGAGAGAGAGGGAGAGAGAATACAACAATTCTAAAAGTTAAGAAATGCTTTCTAAGCCAGGTGTGGTAGTGCTTGGTTGTAATCCCAGTATTTGGGAGGCTGAGACAGGAGGATCGCAGGTGCACGGCCAGCCTCAGTTACTTAGTGAGGCCCTCAGCAACTTAGTGTGAACCTGTTTCAAAATAAAGAATAAAAAAATAGGACTGGGGGTACAGCTCAGAAGTAGAATGCCCTGAGTTCAATCCCCAGTCCGTGTGTCTGTCTGTCTGTCTGTCTCTCACCACACACACAACCAACCCCAAAAGACAAGAAAATGTTTTTTATTTTAAAGATTAAAAAAACAAGCTGAGAATGATGGTACATGCCTGTAAGCCCAATACTTGGGAGGCTGAGACAGAAGAATTATGGGTTCCAGGACAGTTTCAGCAAGTAGTGAGAGTCTTACCAACCTAGTGAGACCTTGTTTCAAAATAAAAATAAAATAGGGCTGCCCGGTGTGGTGGTGCATGCTTGTAATCCCTGTGCTTGGGAGACAGAGACAGGAAGATCGTGCAGGTTCGAAGCCAGCCGCATACGCTGGCTTAGGAGACCCTGTTTCCAAATAAAAATGTAAAAATAGGTCTGGGAGTGTAGCCTGGAGGTAGAAGGGCTTCCAGGAACCCCAGCACCACCAAAATAAATAAATAGGGCTGAGAGTAACTCAGAATGCCCCTGGGTTCAATCCCTAGTCACTCATATCATACACACTCAGAAAGAAAGAAAGAAAGAAAGAAAGAAAGAAAGAAAGAAAGAAAGAAAGAAAGAAAGAAAGACAGACAGACAGACAGACCACAGATTTGGTTTTTTGTTTTTTTTTTGGTGGTGCTGGGGTTCCTGGAAACCCTTCTACCTCCAGGCTACACTTCCAGACCTATTTTATACTTTTTATTTGGAAACAGGGTCTCTTAAGCCAGTGAAGCTGGCTTTGAACCTGCGTGATCCTCCTGTCTCCGCCTCCCAAGCGTGGGGATTACAAGCGTGTGCCGCCACACCCAGCTTAAGATCACAGATAGAAGTGAAAGATATGTTTAATGCCAAAGTTAATGTTCTTTCCACTAAATCATGTTGACTCCAGGGAAAAGGAAGAGAGAATAGAAGCAACAATAAACAATAACAAAGAGGGGCACAGTGTGTCTTGAACAGCAGCTTAAATGGTAAAAGAAGAGTATGCTGGAGAAAAAAACAAATTTTTTATTTTTATTTATTTTTTTTTTTTTGCGGCTCTGGGGATGGAACCCAGGGGCATTCGACCTGAGCTATACTCCCAGCCCTATTTTTATTCTTTATTTTGAAACAGGGTCTTGCTAAGTTGCAGAGGGCCTCACTAAGTTGCTGAGGCTGGCCAAAAACTGCGATCCTCCGGTCTCAGCCTCCCGAATGCTGGGATTACAAACGTGCGCCACCACGCCTGGCTAAAGAAACACAATTTTGAATAATCATGAAAGATAGTCTAAAGGAAAGTCATGTTTAACTAAATTTCATAAAGTAAAAGTAGGAAGTGCAATGATTATCCTTGAATGGGCAGAAATATGTAAAAAAAAGGTAAGTATTTGCCACAGCATTCTGGATAAACTGAATGAAAAGGAAACTAGTTGGGAGAGACCAGTAAGGTCTCTACTATAATAACCAAAAGATAAAGATAGGAATAAACGAGTAGGTATGTAAGGGGATACCGTCATTTCAGTGCAAAAAGAATCACTTTTATGTGAATAAAGTTTAAGATAACGGGTCCAATTATCACACCCACACAGGCAATATTATGTGTTTTGCAGATGACTGACAACAGGACTGAAGTGCTGGAAAAAAGAAATCAGTTTTAATTTCAATAATATAATCTCTATAAACAAAACTACTTCAGGGGCCTCATTAATTTTAATTATGCAAATGTGCCCAGGGATTCAAAGAGGAAAAACTCACAATATTTAAGTTCACATGCCTTTGCCCTACAGACCAAAACTGTGTTTTGAGCAGTAAAACTGAAACTTCAGAGAAAATTTACTACAAACTGTGCTTGTGGAAACTGGTGTCATTACAGGGTTTAATTAATAATGTCCCAAGCAGTGCATTTGCCACCCCCCAAAGACCAAAAGATACCTTCCTAGTTTGGAACTAATTTTTTGTTCCAGTTGTCTTTTCTTGGTTTTCCTTTCAAGCAGCTCTTTCTTCTTTTGTCTCAGTTCATTGTCTTTGTGTTCTAGATGTCTGTTTGTCTCACGTAGTGCAATTAATCCTGATTCTACTATATGCAATTTTCTATTAATTTCCTGTGAGATATTAAAAGTGGTCAACATATTTTTAAAAAGTTCTAAAGCATTAGAAAATCTTTAAATCAAATTAACTAACCCTTAGCTGCTCTTCCAAGTGTCGTCTTTGCTCTAGATCCACAGTGACTGTGAGAAACTGGGCAACTTTCAAGGAAGTGTTACTAGAAATAACTTTGTTTGAATAAAAAGAAGTTTTCACCACATACTTTTCTTCTGCTGTATATATTTGTCTTAATCGAGTTTCTTGTATTACCTGCAATGCAAAATAAGAATTTGTAAACATCTAATAAAAATTATGACAAATGCTTTAAAGAACGGAGGATTAAAAATACAAGCTAAGTGAACTAAGAAAGATTAAAACACACTACAGAGCCGGGCATGGTGACACACACTTGTAATTCCAGCATTTGGGAAGCTGAGACAGGAGGATCTCGGTTCAAGGACAGCCTCAGCTATTTAGTGAGGTCCTTTGCAACTCATTGAGAGCCTGTTTCAGAATGAGGAATAAAAAAAAAAGCTGGGGGTGTGGTTGGGAGGTAGAATGCCCCTGGGTTCTGTCCCCAGTACACACACACACACACACACACACACACACACACACACACACACACACACACACGCGCGCGCTGAAAGAAGGCTGAGCTAAGAGTGGTGGTACATGCCTGTAATCCCAGTACTTGGGAGGCTGAGACAGGATGATTATAAGTTCAAGGCAAGTCTCAACAAATCAGTGAGACTCTTATTTCAAAGTAAAAATAAAAGGGGTAGGGTATTGCTAAGAGACAGAATGTCCTTGGGTTCAATTCCTAGGACCAAAAGAAAAATAATGTCAGATATATCTCAGGTTAATCATTATGGAAAGCAGCATGAATTAGGAAAAAACTAAACAACAAGCAAAACAGCAGGTGACCCACTATGTCATCTTGGTTAAGACATCTAATTTATTCTCTTTCCTTTGGTTATATTGCTCAAAGACACATAATTTTATAATAAATTCCCATACATTTAGAAGAAATATAAATGACTGATTTTATTGATTAAAAAAAACTTAGCCGGGCGTAGTGGCTCATGCTTGTAATCCCAGTGCTTGGAAGACTGAGACAGGAGGATCGCACAGGTTCAAAGCTAGCCTCAGCTACTGAGTGAGGCTCCCAGCAACTTAGTGAGACCCTATTTCCAAAAAAAGTATAAACTAAGCCTGGAGTATAGCCTGGAAGTAGAAAAGCCCCTGGGTTCCACCAAAAAATAAAATAAAAAACCAAAAACAATTTAAAAAATTATCCATCCAGATGTGGTGGTGCACACATAATCCCAACATTTAGGAGGCTGAGATAGGAGGATCGCAGTTTGCGGACAGCCTCAGCTACTTAGTGAGGCCTTTTGCAACTCAGAAAGACCCTGTTTCAAAATAAGAAATAAAGAGCCGGTGTGGTAGTGCATGCTTGTAATCCCAGTACTTGGGAGGCTGAGACAGGAGGATTGTACAAGTTTGAAGCCAGCCTCAGCTATACTTAGTGAGGCTCTCAGCAATTTAGTGAGACCCTGTTTCCAAAAAATATATAAAATAGGTTGGGGGTATAGCCCAGAGGAAGAAGGCCCCTGGATTCCATCCCAGTACCACAAAAAAAAAAAAAAAAAAAAAAAAAAAAAAAATCCCAAAATAAAGAATAAATAATACGGCTGGGGGTGTAGCTCGGAGGTAAAATGCTTCTGGGTTCCATCCCCAGTACTGCCAAAAAAAAAAAAAAAAAGTACACACACACACACACACACACACACACACACACACATTTAACATTTTTTTAGATATTTTCTCACAAGTACTTATTATACATGGAGTTTCATAAACAAAAGCATCCTAAACACTGTACTTGTATTAAGAGCAGGCTGCTAAAATGCTTTCCCCCAAATCTCTAAAGGTTCATAAGAATACTACTGTGGTGATTTTCCCTTTAAGAGTTTACGCCCTAAGTGAAGAAATCTCGTTAAACACATTTAGTCAAGAGATTATAATTTTTTGGTGGTACTGGGGATGGAACCCAGAGGGTTTCTACCTCCAGGCTATACTCCCAGACCCATTTTTTATATTTTATTTGGATACAGGGTCTAAGATGCTGAGAGCCTCTCTAAGTAGCTGAGGCTAGCTTCGAACCTGCGCGATCCTCCTGTCTCCGCCTCCCAAGTGCTGGGATTACAAGTGTGCGCCACCACACCCGGCTATACCTGAATAACTTGGAATAAAGGGAAAGAGTAGTTGAGGTTATTCTATTTAAGTTCATTAAAATGAATTTTACATGACATCTGAACTGACAGATAACACGAGAAGGGCATTCCTAGCAAAAAGGATCTCTCAAGCTAAGGAAAACAACAGATGATTTAACCAAAGAGAAGTCTTAGAAATACAGGAGAACAAATCCACAAATAGTCTATAATCACCGTTAGAGAACCTAAAATGGAAAATATGACAACAAGCCAGGCGTCGTGGCGCACGCTTATAATCCCAGCACTTGGGAGGCCGAGACAGAAGGACTTCACAAGTTCAAAGCCAGCCTCAGCAGCTTAGTGAGGCTCTCAGCAACTAACTTAGTGAGACCCTGTTTCCAAATAAAGTATAATATAGGTCTGAGAGTATAGCCCAGAGGTAGAAAAGCCCCTGGGTTCCACCCTCAGTAACACACACACACACACACACACACACACACACACACACACACACACGACAACAAAACATATACTAAAGAATATATTTTTATTTTTAAGAAGAAATATAGCAATTATTGCCATTACATAGAGATAAAACAAATAGAAGAACTAAGGATATAAAGGTATCAAATTCCTTAACAAAAGTTTGAATATTCTGAAAAATGGCCAAGATAATGTCAGGGTTTTACCAGGTGATTAAAATACTTTCTAATGTGACTTATTTAAAGTATACTTACACAACATAGCACTGACCTGGTCATTGGGACAAATCTGTTGTAAGAAACATTCAATGTACCCAAGAAGTTTAAAAATTCTATCACTTATATTACCAACAAAAAAGAAATACAGGAGATGGAAAGAATTAATTTTACTTTTAATGTAAATCATATGAATTGAATGCTATTTCTCTAGTACAAATGGTAGTGTTAATGCTCTCTAGATAAACAAAATGTTAAAAGTACATAAAAATAATTCATCATAAAACTAATTCAAGGCGGGCATGGTGGCCCACACTTGTAATCCCAGCATTTGGGAGGCTGACACAGGAGGATCTCAGTTCGCGGACAGCCTCAGCTACTTAGTGAGGCCCTCTGCAACTCAGTGAGACCCTGTTTCAAAATAAAGAATAAAAAAACAGGGCAAGGGGTGTAGCTCAGAGGTCAAATGCCTCTGGGTTCATCCACAGACCCGCAAAAAAAAAAAAAAAAAAAAAAAATCATTATCGAAGCACTGTTCAAGGAGTTGGACTTTCCTAGTACAGTAACTATTTTTTTCTGCACAAAGCTATGGAAGTCCTTACTGTCTTACTGTCTATTGTCTTCCATATCAGTAAAATAACACAATCCTACTTTCAGAGATAGCTCTACCTTATCTGAGAAGTTATGACAGAACTTATTTTTATGTAGATGGCCTTGCCCTCTCTTCTAAAGCTCACTGAATTAAAACACAAGAAAGATTCACCCATCCAACTCTATGTTGTTTTCCCAAGTGCTCACCATAATATGATGTAAATTTAAACCAAAGACACAGGAAACTTGCTATAATTTTTTTGTGGGTGTTATGTATATAGTACTAGGGATGAAACTCAGGGATGTTCTACCTCTGGGCTACATTCCTCATCCTATTTATTTTGAAACAACCTGCTAAGTTTCTGAGGCTGGCTGTGAACGTATGATCTATTTTAGCCTCTCATGTCCTGGGACTGCAGGTGTGCACCATCATGCCTGGCTGCTCTAACTCATTTTTTCAAAATGGGCTAATAAGGGCTACCTTCCCTTTCCTTCCTCCTCCCTTTCTCTCTCCTTTCCTTCCCTGGTGCTGAACCCCGAGGCTGAAACATTCTAGACAAGTGCTCTACCACTGGGCTACATCTCAGCCCTGGTTTGTTTTTTTTTTTAATTTTATTTTGAGACAGAATCACTAAGCTGCCCAGACTGACCTTGAGCTTGTGCTCCTCCTGCCTCAGCATCCCAAGTAGCTGAGATTACAGGTGTGTGCCACTGTGCCCGGCTAAGGCTCCTCATTTTCACCTTCAGTTAGTGAAGTATAGAAAGCCCCAAATGAATGATCTCAGGAATACTTACTATACTGGTTGTTAGAAAATAAACTCAATATCTATTTAGAAGTTTTATTACTCATTTCCAAAGGTTTATATGCAGTCTTTATGTGGCGACTTGGTGTTGGGAAAAAATTTGCTCTAGTAGTGATTTATTCTCTATTTCTGCCTGTGATAAAACCACAAGTAGCTTGAAAACATAGAAATTACTTGTCAGAAGAAAATTCTGAATAATATTAGCAAAATATGGAAACTAAGAGTTTCTATGTCTTTACTAGTCAAGTAAATGAGATCCCATAAAAACTGGTTATTTAAATACTGAGATAATCTTAAGTAGAAGTTTTAAAATAAGAGTTTACTGAAATAGTTCTATACCCAGCCTACCATCCTAAACTAAAATGGATCTGAAAGAAAATCTAGAATATAAGAATTTAAATGATTAATATAATGTCTGAACATAGGTTTATCAAGCAAGGCAGAATCAGATGAAGAATATCCAGGTCTCTTTCCAAATTTATTTATTTTTTGCAGTACTGGGGATGGAATCCAGGGGCACGCTACCTCTGAGCTATACCTACAGCTCTATTTTTGTATTCTTTGTTTTCTTTTTCTTTCTTTCTTTCTTTTTTTTGAGTCTGGGGATGGAACCCAGGGACATTAGACCTCCGAGCTACACCCGCTGCCCTCTTTTGTATTCTTTATTTTGAAACAGGGCCTCACTAAGTAGCTGAGGCTGTCCGGGAACCAGAATCCTCCTGTCTCGGCCTCCCAAATGCTGGGATTACAAGTGTACGCCATCATGCCCGGCTTATTCATTTTGAAACAGGGTCTCATTGAGTTGCAAACGACCTTTCACTAAGTAGCTGAGATTGTCTGCGAACCTGGATCCTCCTGTCTCAGCCTCCCAAATGCTGGGATTACAAGCGTGTGCCACCATGCCTGGCTTTTTCCAGATTTTAACTTCATTCATTTCCATTAAAGCACAGATTCTCCAAACAGGCAATAACCACTCCTGGGAAGGAGGGAACAAAAAAAAGTATATGAAAAAATGCAAATTTGTTACCTTTCTGTTTTTTGGTTAAAGTTAGATGTCAAGGGGGGTGTTAAGTAATTTTTTTCCTGAAAAAGTTGCAGTAAGTCAAATAAGTATGGGAATCTTTGAACTAAAGTAACAGACTAAAGTAATCAGCATTTATTCTAGTTAACTCTGTATCACTTTGGTCATAAAATATTAGTCCACGCTCACTGTTTTACATCATATTAAAAATGCTAAATACAGAATTGGGTATGAAGGCACACGCTTGTAATCCCAGCATTTGGGAGATTGAGACAGGAGGATCGCACAGGTTCAAAGCCAGCCTCAGCTACTTAGTGAGGCTCTCAGCAACTTAGTGAGATCCTGTTTCCAAATAAAGTATAAAATAGGTCTGGGAGTACAGTCCGGAGGTAGTAAAGCCCCTAGGTTCCACCCCTAGTACCCCCCCCCCCAAAGTTAAATACAAAGATAGTTTTTAATGGTTAAAAACAACAGACTAATATACTTATTTAAACTTGATACTTTTTGCTTTACTTTAAGCAAAGAAGTTTTAATAAAACTATGTTTTGGGCAGTACTTTTCTTACCCGTTCAATTCTTTCCCTGGTCCTTTCAGTTCCCACAGGAACTTCATGAATATGATACTGGCAGCAAAGGTAACTCATTACAGGATCAGGTGCATCAAATAACTCTCGCAAATATGAGAAAAATCCATATTGTCTGAAAGGAAAAGTAATAATTTGATTTTCTTCCTAAAATAGCATTAAAAAAAAATCTGTTCAGATGGGCAGGCTGAGAAAGGAGGATCATGGATTCAAAGCCAGCCCTAGCAACTCAGTGAAGCTTTCACCAAATTAGTGATACCCTGTTTCCAAACACACACACACACACACACACACACACACACACACACACACACACGGTGGTGGTATAGCTTGGAGGTAGAATGACTCTGAGTTTATTCTCCAGTAACAAAAACAAACAAAATCTAATGTGGACAATAACCAATAAATAAAACGAATTATTTCAACAATCATAGGGAAATTTGTTTTTTACACATTGTTTTTTTCTTTGTGGTACTAGGGATGAAACCCAGGGGTTTTCTACCCCCGGGCTATACTCCCAGACCTATTTCATATTTTATCTGGAAACAGGGTCTCGCTGAATTGCTGAGAGCCTCACTAAGTAGCTGAGGTTGTGTGATTCTCTTGTCTCGGCCTCCCAAGTACTGGGATTACAAGCATGTGCCAAGCCCAGCTGTTTTTTTTTTTTTTTTAAACACATTTAAAAATTACCTAATACTAGGCCAGGTGTGGTGGCGCATGCTTGTAATCCCTGTGCTTGGGAGGCAGAGACAGGAGGATCGCGCAGGTTCGAAGCCAGCCGCGCTGGCGTAAGAGACCCTGTTTCAAAAATATAAAATAGGTCTGGGAGTGTAGCCCGGAGGAGGAAGGGCTTCCAGGAACCCCAGTACCACCAAAAAAAAAAAAAAAAAAAAAAAAAAAAAAAAAAATACCTAATACCATTTGCTTTCTTGTTAGAGAAGCTTAAGACTATTAAGTTATTCTTTTATTATTTCTTCTATTATTTTTATATTAAGAATATCTACTATATCTAATCTACTATATCTAGAGTTAAGATATTTACTTAACTTGCAATGCTTGTAAATACTTATTATTACAACTTTTTCTTTTGTGTGTGGTACAGGGAATTTTCATTTTATCTCTGAACTACAATCCTAGCCCTATTTCATTTTTATTTTGAAACTGTCTCATTAGGTTTATGAGTCTACTTGCTGAGGCTGTCCTCAAATCTGCAATCCTCCCATCTCAGCCTCCCAAACCCTGGGAAACATAATCCCACCAGACCAAAACTGTTATTAAAACTTTGTGTGTGTGTGGTACCGGGAGGCATTCTACCTCTGATCTACACCCCTAACCCTATTTTTTATTCTTTATTTTGAAACAGGGTCTCACTGAGTTGCAAAAGGCATCACTAAGTAGCTAAGGCTGTTCGCGAACAGCCTCCCATCTCAGCCTTCCATCTCAGCCTACCAAATGCTCCCATCTCAGCCTTCCAAATGCTGGGATTACAAGTATGTGCCACCATGCCCAGCTCTAATACAACTTTTATATTTAGTTCTTTGGGAAATTATTTTTGCATTATAATATGATGACTTATTTCATATTCCTAGTAACTAACCAACATTTACCTTTCACTGTTATTTATTTTTGTGGTACTAGGGATTGAATCTGGGAAGTATTATATCTCTGAGCTATATACCCCTGACCCTATTTTATTCTTTATTTTGAAACAGGGTTTCTCTAAGTTGTTGAGGGCCTAAGTTGCTGAGGCTGGCTTCAAACCTACAATCCTCCTGTCTCAACCTCCCTAGTAGTGGGTACAGTTGTACACCACCATGCCCAGTTAATTTTTCTTCTTAAATAAAAAATACTTTAGAGCCGGGCATGGTGGTGCACACTTGTAATCCCAGCATTTGGGAGGCTGATACAGGAGTATTGCGATTCGTGACAGCGCCAGCTACTTAGTGAAGTTCTCTGCAACTTAGTGAGACTCTGTTTCTTTCTTTTTTTTTTTTTTTTTTGGTGGTACGAGGGGTGGAACCCAGAGGCTTTCTACTTTCTGCCTCCGGACTATACTCTCAGACCTATTTTATACTTTATTTGGAAACAGGGCCTCACTAAGTTGCTGAGAGCCTCACTCAGTAGCTGAGGCTGGCTTCGAACCTGTGCGATCCTCCTGTCTCAGCCTCCCAAGCGTGTGGATTACAAGCATGCGTCACCACGCCCGGCTCAACCCTGTTTCAAAATAAAGAATGAAAAATAGTGCAGGGGTATAGCTCAGATGTCAAATGCTCCTGGGTTCCATCCCCAGCCTCACAAAAAACAAAAACAAACAAAAAACTTTAGTTAGTATCTTATGTCTCATTGAATATTCCAATATTATTCCACCTATCTGAAACATCAACTTCCTCACACACTACCTATGCCACATAGTATATTCCTGGGCCTAAATTTTTCCTTATTTTATATTTCTGTAGAGATCCTAAAAGAGAGTAATACAGCATATAAGAAATATATTATGTGACAAAGAGATAAATATATGTGAAATTATTCAATATTCAAGTAAGTCTTAATAATATTTTCACAACTTACTTTAGTTCATTCAGAGATCTTGAAGGTGCTTTGTCTGCATATGAACTCTTTGGAGCAATAACAGCATTTACTCTTAGTTTTTTATTGTCACGAACCTGAATACAGGAAAAAGAAAGTATATTAGTTATTACATATTCTTTTTTTTTTTTTGCTGGTCTGGTGATGGAACTCAGGGGCATTCAACCTCCAAGCTACACCCCCTGCCCTATTTTTATTCTTTATTTTGAAACTGGGTCTCACTGAGTTGCAAAGGACCTCACTAAGTAGCTGAGGCTGTCCGCAAACTGTGATCCTCTGGTCTCAGCCTCCCAAATGCTGGGATTACAAGCATGTGCCACCACGCCCAGCTTGCTTGCTTGCTTGCTTGCTTGCTTGCTTGCTTGCTTATTTATTTATTTATTTATTTATTTATTTATTTATTTATTTATTTATCGGTATTGAGGATGGAAAGAAACCAAGGGCATTCTACCTCTGAGCTAAACCTTTAGTCCTATTTTTTATTTTGAAACAGGCTAAGTTGCATATGACCTAAGTAGTAGCTGAGGCTGTCCGCAGACCACAATCCTCATATTTCAGCTTCCCAAATGCTGGGATTACAAGCGTGTGCCACCACGCCTGGCTCCAACATATTCTTAATTAAATAATTTTCAAAGTTACCACACGTTTACTGTCATTCATGATCAGAAAATCTGAACACTGGCTCTGACGATACTTAGAAGAAAACTTCTGTGATGATATTACAACTATGCATTTTATAAAGAGCCCATTTACTTTCGGTTGAAACAGAACATCTGGGATCTTCTTTTTTTTTTTTTTTTTTTTTTGGTATTGGGGATGAAACCCAGGGGCATTCAACTTCTGAGCTACATCCCCAGCCCTATATTTTAGTATGTATATGTATGTATGTATGTATTTATTTATTTGTGGTACTGGGGATGGAACCCTTCTACCTCCGGGCTATACTCCCAGACCTATTTTATATTTATTTGGAAACAGGGTCTCTAAAGCCAGCGAGGCTGGCTCCAAACCTACATGATCCTCCTGTCTCCGCCTCCCAAGTGCAGGAATTATAAGGATGCGCTACCATGCCCGGCCTTTATTCTTATCTTGAAACAGGGTGTCACTAACTTGCAAAGACCCTCACTAAGTAGCTGAGGTTGTCTGCAAACTGTGATCCTCCTGTCTCTGTCTCCCAAATACTGGAATTACAAGCGTGTGGCATCACACCCAGCTTATTTTTTAAATTTTGAAACAGTCTCACTAAATTGCTGAGGCTGTGATACTCCTGTCTCAGTTTCCCAAGTACAGAGATTACAAGGCCCACCACACATAACTCATAAACTTTTAAGTCCCTGATTGAGCGTGGTGGTACACGCTTGTAATCCTAGTACTTAGGAGGCTGAAAAAGGAGGATTGCCGTTTTGTGGCCACCCAGAGCAACTTGTGAGAACTCCGTAAATAAGGAATAAAAAGTCGGGCTGGAAGTAGAACTCAGAGGTAGAATGTCCCTAGCATCCATCCCTAGTTACACACACACACACACACACACACACACACACACACACAATCCTTGACTGACCCTTGAACTATAAATGTATGGAAAAACTCCAGGGGACTAGAAGAAAGCAACAAATAGAAGACTGAAAAATACCACACAGAGCTTCCAGTTCTGTCCACTGAATAGGACAAGAAGTTGGAGTATGAGTCCAGCTAAATTAACTGTCTGCTAGTCTCTACTTTTGATACTGGAGAGTGAACCCAGGGCCATCCTACCTTCAAGCCATACACCTAGCCCTTTTGACTTTGAAACAAGGTCTTGTTAATAAGTTGATGAGGCTGTCCTTGAACCTGCGACCCTCCTGTCACAGCCTTCCAAGTACTGGGATTATAGGCATGCACCACTATGTTCAGATCGCTAATCTCTTAGAAGATAAGTGAACCCAGTCTTTACAATGCATTATCCACAATTCCAGTATATAATAAAAGTTACTAAGTATGAAAAGAATTAAATGCCACCAAGAGAAACTAACCCTACAAAGTCGCAAACGTTGACATTAGCAGGTAAGTACTTCAAAGCAGATATTATACTATGTTCTAGAAACTATCATTATAATGAATCCACAGATGGAGAACTTAGCAGGCAAAAAAAGAAGGAATAAATTAAACCTGAATTCTAGAACTAAAATATGCAGCATCTGAAATGAAAAATTCACTGTTCCTAGAAGCTTTAAAAAATAATTTATGAGCCGGGCGTGGTGGCGCACGCTTGTAATCCCCGCGCTTGGGAGGCTGAGACAGGAGGATCACACAGGTTCGAAGCCAGCCTCAGCTACTTAGTGAGGCTCTCAGCAACTTCATGAGACCCTGTTTCCAAATAAAATATAAAAAAAGGTCTGGGAGTATAGCCTGGAAGTAGAAAGCCTCTGGGTTCCACCCCCAGTACCACCAAAAAATAAATAAAAAAAATAATAAAAATAATAATTTATGAAGTACTTTATGCCAAAACACGAACCAAGATAAACTGAAAATTTTCCTTAAAAACAAAGTGCCAAATCTGAACCATGAATAAATATTTACATCTTTAATAAGAAATAAAAAATATGGAATATCTACATCTATAAAAACCCAAAGAAGAAAAAGATGTTTTCACTGACAAACTTGATGAAGCAAGCAAAAAGTCAGTAAATAAAAAATACTTCTAAAACCATTTTGTGATAGATACCACATAACCCTGATACCAAAACCCGACAAAAATGATGCAAAAAGACTACTATAAACTATTATCTCCCATGAATATACATGTAAAACCCCCTATGTTAGTAAACAGAGTCCAGCAATGTATGTACAGGTTACACGGCAAAGCAGAGTTTATCTTAGGAATGTTATATTGTAGTATCAAACAAAAAATCAATCTAATTTAGTATTTTAAGATAAAGTATAAAAGCCATATGATCATTTTACAAGAAACAAATGAAATTTTAAAACAACTAGTAGAATTCAGTAAAGGAATTCAATTGTGTCACAGGATGCAAGGTCAATATAAAAAACTGAGCTGGGCATGGTGGTTCATGCTTGTATCCCAGCATTTGGGAGGCTGAGACAGGAGGATCCTGATTCATGGACAGCCTCAGCTACTACTTAGTGAGGCCTTTTGCAACTCAGTGAGACACTGTTTCAAAATAAAGGATAAAAAATAGGGCTGGAGGTATAGCTTGGAGGTAGAATGTCCCTGGGTTCTATGCCCAGTATCGCAAAAAATAATAAATAAATAAATAAATAAATAAATAAATTGTATGTCTATGCAATAGCAATAGACAATTAGAAATAAAATTTAGGAATCAATATTCAAGACTATAAACATAAGTTTAAGAATGCATAATTTAAAATTATACATTAAAATACACATTTAGCCGGGCATGGTGGCACATGCTTATAATCCCCACACTTGGGAGGCGGAGACAGGAGGATCGTGCAGGTTCGAAGCCAGACGCGCTGGCTTAAGAGACACAGTTTCCAATTAAAAAGGTATAAAAACAGGTCTGGGAGTGTAGCCTGGAGGTAGAAAGGCTTCCAGGAACCCCAGTACCACTAAAAACTAAAAACTAAAAACTTAAAAAAAAAAAAAAAAAACAAAAAACACACATTTAATGAAAGATCTATTAAATCTACACACTGAACAATGTTGAGAGATATGAATGTGAGGCATGGTGGGACAGTGGAGTTTCACAGTAGCACAGATTAACAATTCTGAAACTATTTTCAGAGCATTCAAGGCTCGAAAAATGAGTAAATATACTGAAGGTCTAAATATATTTATTACAGCTCTATGGTCTATAAAATATGCTTATTGTAGCTCTATAAAAATGTAGGAGAGCTACGTTTTTCACAATATACAAGAGAATTACAAAGAGGCCAAGGAGAAAAATTAGAAGGTACCCTATATGTCAGATTGCAATTGGAAGTAGCAGTGTGTTCATGGTGCATGTATGCTCTCTAGTTCTCTAAATAAATACAGAAGTAAATACAGAAATACAGCTTTGCATGTGAGGTCTTAGAAGCAATGGAGACACCATTAACAATAAACATACCTAGTGCCCTTGTCTTGGTTTCTTAAAGGAACTAGGGCCTTTGGGAAAGGGATGGCTGTGAAGGGTACATTCAAGATAAGCTTATAACATCTTCTTAAGGACAAAAGTATATGACAATATAATAACATTGCACAGCTAACAACATATAAACTATATAATAAAATCATATGTAGCCAAATATAGGATACAAGTACATAAAATATATTAATAGCTAAAAATCACTATTCCAAATAATATTATTACGTATTAACTGGCTTAATCCTCATAGTCATTTTAGGTTAATGTCACTACCATTTTACAGCTGAAGAAACTTGAGACACAAAACATTTAGGCAACTTAAAAGTTAGTAGCAAAGCCAGAATTCGGATCTTGTCAGTCTAGCTACAGAACTAGACTCTACAACTCAACCACTAAGCCATGCTACCTTTTCAGTGGCTTAGATTCTCAGTCATTTATTTTCCTTTCCAAAAATTAATTAATTTATTTATTTACTGCGGGTCTGGGGATGGAACCCAGGGGGCATTCGACCTCCAAGCTACACCCCCTGCCTTATTTTTTTATTTTTTATTTTGAAACAGAAGAAATTATGTTTTTCTCTCTTATAAAACAAGTAGGTGTGAGGCTTTGGGGTTGGGTTCCTCAGCATTGTAAAAAAAAACCCCAAAAGATAGAGACAAAAGTTTCCAAATGTAGTCCCTAATAATGAGATAAATAAGAAGTTAACAAAGTTTAGTAACTGTGCCCCAAGAGTTATCTGCTCATAAAATTAGTTGCTACTTTTTGCTCTAGAACTTAAAATCCAAGCACTGAGAAGTACCAAGTAAATTAAAGTGCTTTATTGTTAGTACTACTTACCTCTTTGAGGAAGACCTCCATATCTTCTTGACTTTCAAATACAAAGGCTCTCAAGTCATTTGATGGAATATGATTTTCAATATACTTGGCATTTTTATTATCTTTCATATTGATCTAAACAAAACAAATAGAAAGAAGAAAATGATTTTCATGAAACTCAGTGATTACTGGAATACTTATTTATTTATTTATTTATTTATTTATTGCAGTACTGGGGATGGAACCCAGAGGCATTCTACCAACGAGCTACACCCCAGGCCTATTTTTTTTTTTTTTTTGCAGGTCTAGGGGTAGAACCCAGGGGTGTTCGACCTCCAAGCTACACCCCCTGCCCTATTTTTTATTCTTTATTTTGAAACCGGGTCTCACTGAGTTGCAGAGGGCCTCACTAAGTAGCTGAGGCTGTCCGCGAACCACGTTTCTCCAGTCTCAGCCTCCCAAATGCTGGGATTACAAGCATGTGCCCAGCCTCCCAGCCCTATTTTTTATTCTTTATTTTGAAACAGGGTCTCACTGAGTTGCAAAGGACCTTACTGAGTAGCTGAGGCTGTCTGAAAACCCAGATCCTCCTGTCTCAGTCTCCCAAATGCCGAGATTACAAGTGTGAGTCACCATGCCTGGCTCAGAACACATTTATATTTAGTGCAGAATTTAGATTAAATTTAATACTTGAGAAAAAGACAAAAAGAGAATGATTTAGTATTGAAGGGTAATTTTAACACATCTAATTTGTTACCCAGAAACAACCAATACACAAAAAAGGCCAAGATTTGAATAGTACCTACTTAGAGATATATTCAGTTCCTTTCTGGTTAGCTTACTGCAAACATTGAAAACAGTCTTAGATTGCAACCCCAAAGAATAAAATACTCCCTATCTTTTCTCAAACCCTTAATATTTTTCTTCTTCTTTGTCTTACTTTATGGCATTGGGGAATGAACCCAGGGTCATTCAATTTCTGAGCTACACTCCCATTCCCTATTTTATTTTTATTTGGAAACAGGGTCTTGCTAAGTTGCTCAGGGCCTCACTAAGTTGCTGAGGCTGGCCACGAACTTATTATGATCCTCCTGTCTCAGTATCCCAAGTACTGGGATTTCAGGCATGGGCCATGATGCCTAGCTACAAACTTATTTTTAAAATATTAACTAATCAGGCATTTTTGCCATAAGTGGCTCAGTTGTATGGAAGAGTATTAGGATATGTCGGGGGGAAAACTGTCTCAAAGAAGAGTATAATCTTTTAGTTATTGCAGACGAGTAAGTATACTGAAAAGCAGAGCATGTTAAAGGTCCCATTAACATAGGCCTAGTAAAAAGTACTATCTAAACTGGGCATGGTAGCACGTATCTGTAATCTCAGTACTCAGGAGACTGAGAAAGGAGGATCATAGGTTCAAGATCAGACTTAGCAACTTAGTGAGACTCTCAGCAAACTAATGAGACCTTGTTTCCAAACAAAAATAAAAAGGTCTGGGGGTGTAGCTCAGGGGAAGAATGCCCCTGGATTCAATCATCAGTATCAAAAAATAAAATAAAGAAAGAAAAACGAAGGAAAAGGAGTACTTTTTAACCTGGTGTAATCCATTACTTGAGAGACTAAAGGATTTCAGGTTTGTAGCTTGCCTCAGCAAAACAGAAAAAAAGTACCCACCAACACCCACAAAAAAGATAATATCTATGGAATTTTAGAGAAGAGGAAGATTACCTCCAGCAGATACAAATCAGCTTTCTTGAAAAAAATAATGAAAGAGGAGGTATTGATGTACCATAACATATCATGAATGAAGCAAAATAGTGAAGAGCGGGGCTCTGGCTCATATAGCTGTCTTTCAAATCCTGTGTGTGATCTTGATCAAGTAATACTTAACTCTCAGAAAGCCTTAGTTATTTCATCTGTACGATGGATAAAACAGTATAACCTCACAGGACAAATGTAGGTTGAAAGAGATGTTATAAGAAAAAAAGGACAATGCTTGTTACATAATATTGGTCAATACTACTCTATTTTAAATTACAGAATATCAATAATACAAATGACACAAAAACAAAAAGTTAAAACCGTACAAATTGTCATACCCAGGCTATAAACATTTAATGTTTATTGCTTCACAATTTTTTGGTATTACTTTATTAGAAGAAACAATATAACTGAAAAAATAAAAGTGAGTGTTTACTTCAATTTATAGAAAAAGCAAAATGACAACATGACTATAAGAAAATGTGTATAAAGCTGGTCACGGTAGCACACATCTGTCATTCTAGTATTTGGGAGGCTGAGACAGGAACATCGCGGTTCGTAGACAGCTTCAGCTACTTAGTGAGGCCCTTTGCAACTCAGTAAGACCTTGTTTCAGAATAAACAATAAAAAATAAGGCTGGGGGTGTAGCTCAGAGGCAGAAAGCCCCTGGGTTCCACCCTTAGTGCCACAAAAAAAAAAGAAAAAAAAAAAAAGAAAAAAAAAAGAAAAAAAAAAGAAAAAAAAAAAAAGAAAATGTGTGCATGCACACGTGCCTGTATGATGCTGGGAATTGAACTCAATGGCATTCTACCTCCAAGCTACACCTTCTGTGCCCATTTTTGAAATTTTGAAACAGGGTCTTGCTAAGTTGCTGTGGCTGGCTTCGAAGTATGATCCCCAGCTCAGCCTCCCAAATACTAGAATGACAGGCATGTGCTAACATGACCAGCTGAAGTCTTTTATTTTAAATTATAGTTATAGCCGGGTGTGGTGGCGCACACTTGTAATCCCAGCATTCCGGAGGCTGAAACCGGAGGTTGAGACCGGAGGATCACGATTCGCGGACAGCCTCAGCTCCTTAGTGAGGCCCTTCTGCAGCTCAGTGAGACCTGGTTTCAAAATAAAGATGCAGCTTGGAGGTAAGTCAGCCTAAGACCCAGCTCCAGTTCTCATTATCATTTATTCCCTGGGCGTATTTATCAGAGACATACGCCAGAGGCATTCTACCTGTGGGCTACAACCCCCAGTCCTATTTTGTATTCTTTATTTTGAAACAGGGTCTCACTGCGTTGCAAAGGGCCTCACTAAGTAGTAGCCAAGGCTGTTCACAAACTGCGATCCTCCTGTTTCAGCCTCCCAAATGCTGGGAATTACAAGCGTGTGCCACCGCACCTGGCTATCAGCTATTCTATCATTTCAGATTTTGAGGCCATCATGTAAATTGGTTACATGACCATTCAATTCTTTAAAATATTTCATCTGCCCGTGCTCAAGAAGTTATATATATAGTGGTCATTTTGGTCACTAGCTACTTTGTACAGTTCCAAGAGAGTCTGATTCACACTTTTCTCTCAAGTTTAATGTACATTCCATTGCATTCATCACCTGGTTTTCTGATACTCTTCTTTTTTTGGTGCTAGGGACTGAACCTAGGGGGATTCTACCTCCAAGCTGAACCCTCAGCCCTATTTTATTTTTTATTTTGTAATAGGGTCTCATTAAGTTGCAGAGGACTTCATTAAGTTGTTGAGGCTGGCTTCGAACCTATGATCCTCCTGACTCAGGCTCCAAAGTACTGGTATTACAAGTGTGTGCCACCACAACTAGCTTGGTTTCCTGATACTCTCAAAGAAGATTTAGCCACCTTGTTGGTTCTTGAGCTTCCCGTATATTTGTATGCTCCTTTTCCTCATGATATCAGTAAAGAAAATACTTGTCAAAATTCTTCAAAAAAAAATGGGATGTGGTGGTTCATGCCTGAAATCCCAAGACTTAGATCAGAGACAGGGGTACCCTAGCTTTAAGGCCAGGCTCAAAAACTTAGATTCTGTTTAAAAATAAAAAATAAAATAGGGTTGTTCTTCACGGTCAAAGTAGTAAGATATAAATAGGCAGATATAGGAGACATCACACTCTAAAATGATCTGGTTGGTGGCAGCCTCCTGACCCACAAGTTTTTAAATTAATTTTTTCTTTTCTTTCTTTCTTTTTTTAAAGTAGTACTAGGAATTGAACCCAGGGGCATTCTACTTCTAAGCTTCACCCCAACAGCACTATTTTTTATTCTTTGTTTTGAAACATGGTCTCAGTAAGTTGCAAAGGGCCTAAGTAGCTGAGGTAGCTGAGACTTGGCTTTGAAACTGCAATCCTCCTGTCTCAGAATCCCAAGTTCTGGGATTACAAGCGTACACTATCATTTCTGGCCTAAATAAAATTTTCTATATGCCCTATTCATAAGCTACTTTAAAATTCACTTATCTGTAAGTGGCCTTTTTTGTTACTAGAGACCTACAGCAGTTATTTTTAGTGGCTGAATAGTAATTCACTACAAGAATAAAGAGTAGTTTACTTCATGAATCAGTATCTTCTTTGTAAATTTTCATCTGCCCTATTACTTTTATTAGGAATATATCTGTAAAAAAAAAGCTTTTCTATACTTCTCTAACTCCAGAATAAAGTCATTGGATATAAATCATGCAAATAGACTGCTAATTAACAAAGTTATATGACAGCTTTAAGTTTACATATTACTAACTTAAGTATTAAGTGTGTAGGGGGGATATGGATGAAGGGAGGTGGTAGAAAAGGTGAAGGGTTATTCTCTGAAGGGTAAGGTAAGCAAGGTAGGGAGAAAAAGGGTCATAGGAGGAACTCTAGATGAAAAAGGAGAAATCACAGATGAGCAAGTAAGGCGACCTAACTGAGGGGGATGAGAGGAGGGAAGAGGGAAATTCCCTAATGTACATGATGTACATTCACACAAACATACCAAAATCAATCACTAAGCCAAACATGAGGAGGGATGGGGGGAGGGAATAGGGTGAGAAACAGGGAAGGACTAAATGAGTGAGGTGTGTATGTATGCCTCTACCATCTTGTACCCCATTAAGAAGTAAAACTAATGCACCAATAAAAAAATTTCAAATGTAATTTATTTTATTTTTTTGCGGGTCTGGGGATGGAACCCAGTGGCATTCGACCTCCGAGCTACACCCCCTGCCCTATTTTGTGTTCCTTATTTTGAAAAAGGGTCTCACTAAGTTGCAGAGGGTCTCGCTAAGTAGCTGAGGCTGTTCCTGAACCACAATCCTATGGTCTCAGACTCCTGAATGCTGGGATTACAAGCATGTGCCACCACGCCCGGCTCAAATACAATTTAAAATATAAGTATGTCCCAACGTGTAATCTGACTTAAAAAGACAAATCATAAGAGGATGGGCAAATCTAATAGAATTCTGAAATAGAATTCTGAATTCAGCATTTTAATAAAAATATGTTGGCAATTTATTTGCATTAAATAAAAATATGTTGGCAATTTATTTGCATTATAAGTTAGACCAAGGGTGGCAATAATTTTTAAAATTTTCCTTTATATCTTATGAGACTAATCAGAACAATGCCTAAATCCAAAATAGAAATTCTCTTCTTGATCTAGCAAAAATATTCTAATACATACTTGAGCGAAAAGAGAATACATTATAGATATTACTTTTCTTAATGTAAAAATTAAAATGTATATAAAATTTTCTTAATAAAGTATAACACAAATAGGAGTTATAGGAAATAGAGCCCAATATGAACAGTGTAAAGATGGCTAGTGAATTAACTACTTAATATATGTATGCATGTATGTGGTGTTAGGGATTGAACCCAGGGGCATTCAATCTCCCAGCTACATCCCAGCCTTGTCGTATCTATTATATGTAAAGAGGGTCTCACCAAGTTGCTGAGGCTGGTTTTCTTTTTGCTTTGCTTTTCTTTGCGGTACTGGGGATGGAACCCTGGGGCATTCTACCTCCGAGCTGCATCCCCAGCCCTGTTTTTTATTCTTTATTTTGAAACAGGGTCTCCCTGAGTTGCAGAGGGTCTCACTAAGTAGCTGAGGCTGGCCTTGAACCTGTGAACCTTCTGTCTCAGCCTCCTAAGTACTGAAATCACAAGTGTGTACTACCATACCTGGCTAGCTTCATCTTTTTTTTTTTTTTTTTTTGGTACTGGGGATGAAAACCAGGGGTCTTCTACATTCAGGCTACACCCCTAGATCTATTTTATATTTTATTTGGAAACAGGGTCTCACTAACCTGCTAAGGCTGGCTTTGAACCTGTGTTCTTCCTTATCTCAGCCTTCCAAGTACTGGGATTACAAGCCTCTACTACCATGCCTGGCTCTTCTTTTTAATCTTTTTTTTTTTTTTGTACTGGCATTGAACCCAGGAGCATTCTACCTCCAAGCCACACACACAGCCCTATTTTTTATTCTTTATTTTGAAACAAGGTCTCACTGAAGTTGCAGAAGACTTCACTAAGTAGCTGAGGCTGGCCCAGAAGCTGCAATCCTGTCTCAGCCTCTCAAATATTGGGACTAAAAGCATGCACTACCACACTGGGCTAGCTTCATCATTAAAAAAAATTTTTTTTACTGGTGCGCTAAACTTATATGCCATAGTGAAATTCAAAGTGATACATTTACATATACAAAAAGCAACTCCTGTTGTGGTTCCCTCTCCACCCTATCCTGTTACCCCACTCCTCCTTTCCCAGACATGCCACTAAGGTTGTCTGTAACATCTTCACATAGGAACATTACATTATTTCATCTGTTTCCTTCATCTATTATTGATGACCCATAATCACCCAAATATTTTGTTAATAAACCATCTGATTCATTCTCAAGATCCCTAGAAGACCCTTTTTTTTAATAGCAGACGTTTTCTTGCCTATCTTCTATGTCCCTCATGAACATTTCTCTATTTATTTATTAATTTATTGTGGTACTAGGGATGGAAACCAGGGACGTTCTACCTCTGAGCTACACCTCCAGCCCTATTTTTTATTCTTTTATTTGAAACAAGGTCTCACTAAGTTGCAGAAGGCTTCACAAGTAGCTGAGAATGGCCACGAACCTGTGATCCTCATGTCTCAGCCTCCTGAGTACTGGAATTACAAGCATGCGCCACCATGCCCAGCCTGAACATTTTTATTTATGGTAGTTTTCTTCTTCTACTATTACTATTACTGCTACTACTACTACTACTACTACTACTACTACTACTACTACTTTTTTTTGGCGGTACTAGGAATTGAACTTAGGGGGATTTTACCTCCAACCTACATCCTTACCCCTATTTTTTATTCTTTATTTTGGAAAAGGGTCTCACTAAGCTGCAAAGGGCCTCATTAAGTAGGTGAGGCTGGCCACAAACCTATGATCCTCCTCAGCCTCACAAGTACTGGGATTACAAGCATGCGCTGCCATGCTTGGCTTAGTAGTTTCTACTTCTTTAGCAGACTTTAATACATGCTATAATCTAAGAACCAGTTCAACCAAGATAGTTTTATACATGCTTCTTGGCCAGTAAGCTGCCAGTTCCTACCTTTCTAGAAGACAGCACAAAGGTTTAATCATAGTTACTGCCCTCCCTAGTCAAGGGCTTTTAAGAAACTCACGTATGGGCTGGGCAAGGTGGCACATGTCTGTAAACTGAGTAATTGAGAAACTGAGGTATGAGAAAATCACAGGTTTGACGCTAACCTCAGTAACTTAGTCACATCCTGTTTTGAAATAAAAAACAAAGGGTTGTGGGTATAAATTGGGCATTCCTCCTCCAATCCACATCTGTAGGGTGGGGGACACTCATGTATACAATCAGGCCTATACCAGAGATGCCAGAGTACAATAATGAAAAATCAGGGTGTTAACGGAACTAAGAATTCTTAAAACGACAAAGATTTACAATGATCACAGCAACAAATATCCACAATGACAGATGCCAGCAAGATGAATATATTTCTTACCGTGAGCATTATGGGCTCACACACTCTTTGCTTAAATTTATCTCTGTTATTTCTTAGCCACAAAACAGCATCATAGGTGTCTCGGTATCTCTGTCTCAGTTTATCTTCTTTTTGATTCATAAGATTGTCAAAACGTACAATATGATCATCCACATCTAAATTGGAAAACAAAATAGTGATTCTCTGAAAACTGTAATTAGTGAAATAATCTATTAATAAAACAGAAGAATATCTAGATTTAGTTACAAACACTACTCAGCAAGAAATATGCAGAGAAAATACTTGGCCTGATCAAATCAATCTAAAAGCTGGTAACACCTGGAATAAAACCTAATCTTAAAGCTATGAAAAATAAAGAACCAGGTCACCTACAAAAGAGTGAAGGAAAAAAACAACAAAAAACCCACTAACTTTTCAATCAGAAGGCAATGGCAATAGGCCTTCAAAGTTGAGAGAAAAATTATTTTCCATACAGAATTTTATACACAAAAAAGTTTAAAAAAAGATAAAGAATTTAAAGATATTCTCAGAGATCAAAGAATTTGACATTAACCCCCAAATATCTGCTATGAGGTTATCAGAAAACATACTTAAACAAAATAAGGGTATAACATAAAAGAAGACAGACATGGAATGCAGGAATAGGTTTACTCAACCAAAAGAAGATATGAGAGAAATCCCACAAAATACCCATGGAGGAGGCCTTAAGAACAAGCACTAAAAGGGCAAGGAAATAGAGAAAAGGACGGAATGCCACAGAATTCAAAAGAATGCCTGGTAAGTTAGGAAGATACCCTTTTAATTTAGGGAAATACTAATATAAAAATTGGTGTTTTGTTTTGTTTTTGTGGTACTGGGGATGGAACCCAGGGGCATTCTACATTTGAACTTTTGCAACAGAGTTGCAGAGGGCCTCACTAAGTGGCTGAGGCTGTCCAGTTAACCATGATCCTCAGTCTCAGCCTCCCAAATTACAAGCGTGCACCACCAAGCCCGGCTAAAGCTAAATGTTCTTAAAAAATTAAATCAACGGTTGTAATTTGACATACATAGTCAGCCAATGGAAAATTACAGTACATGATATAGGTGATTTAGGCACAAAGATGGAAAAACTCGTTTTAAAAAAACTTCCTCTACATGGACACTTTGATAGTTTAAAGTGAATATTGAGGTTAAAAAAACCCATCAACAGAGATACATCTCCATTTTATAGACATTTCTTCAGCCTAAGAATCTTACTCTTTTTCTCCTTCTCTAGAGTCTCCTTCTCTCTTCGTTTATCAATGATCTCGCCTTCACATAATGCCTTTTCATCTTGAACTCGTCTCAAATCATTTGTTATGGCATCAATCTGAGGTTGAAGATTCTCACAGTTCTCTGTGGTCCTTAGTTCATTTTGCAAATCCTCTATCATTTTGCGGGTATTACTAATTCTCCTCTGTCGGTCATTCTCTTCATTTTGTTTTACTGTTAAAGCCTGCTGAAGTTCCTCAATCTAATAAAACAAAAGTAGATTAATTAGTACTTGAGATTGTTTTTCCTCCTGGTTGATAAAGCTTTTGTAGTCACAGTTTAAAAAATGTGTGGGGTAGCCAGGTGTGGTGGAGCACTTGAGAGGCTGAGACAGGAGGATCACATGTTTGCTGCAAGGCCCCCTGCAATTCAGTGAGACACTTTCAAAATAAACATTAAAATAGGACTGAGATATAGTTCAGAGGCAGACAGCTCTTGGGCTCAATCCCCAGTAACACACAGACACCCCACCCCTCCCTTGAAATCTTCCCTCACTCTGTTCATTCGCTGAAGAAACCTGATTCACTGTCTTCCTCTATCTATCAGTATGCCTGTCATCATATGATTAACCTACATACAGAAAATCCATGTAACTTTTTGGTCTCTGAGTTCCATTACTTCTTCACCTTTAATCACTTTTTCCTTACATTGTTGATTATATAAATTACCCAAAATCACACTATCTCTGAAAATTTTATTTCCATAAAGCTACTCATTAATAAGCATTTCCTTTTCTTCCATCTTACTCAATCTTGTATTCTTACTGTGAGGATCCCAGGACCCCGCAATCCACTGGCATACCACCTTTTCACAACCCGCCAAATGGTTAGGGAACTAGACGAGGTTCCCTAGTCCAGTGCTAAATCACTCCCTTTCCCTGCCTCCATTCTTATGTCACATATCTAAACAACTGAACTAATGGAAGAAACTCTCAAAAACTGGTCTCATTTTTAACTTTTGGCCACAAAATCTATATAAGCAGTTAAAATGGCAACTGAAACAGTTCTCTAACAAATCTGTGCCCTCATTCTGATATAAGTTCCTATCTCTGCCTCATTTTCAATCTTTTATTACTGCCTTTCCACTATTCACTTAGCTAGTAACTGTGCCTCATACTCCACTAACAAAATTGTTTAAAACCAGAGCACTCCCTCATTTCCTGCTTTCAAACACATCATTCCAACTATATTTAAACTTGTGCTTTATCTTGTACAGTGTATATAGTCCCTGTAGCTACCTAAATCGAACCCCTCCAAGGCTACTCCAGAGCAGTGTTTCTCAAATTATTTATGATGAAGGCCATTGTTTTGTTTAGTGCTATAGGCTGAACAAAGAGGCATACTACCTCTGAGTTACACCACCAGCCCTATTTAATTTTTTACTTTGAAATGGTCTCATTATGTTGTTGAGGCTGGCTTTGAATCTGCGATCCTCCTATCTCAGCTTCCCAAGTACTGGGATCACAGGCATGTATCATTGTGGCCAGCTCAATTTTTTTGTGTGTATGTGCATGTATATGCGTTACTGAGGATTAAACCCAGGGGTATTCTACTTCCAAGCTAAACCCTCAACCTCTTTTATTTTTTTAAATAGGGTCTCACTAGGGTGCTGAGAGTCCTGCTACAGTGCTGAGGTTGTCCTCAAATCTGTTATCCTGATCCCCATCTTGCAGCCTCCCAAGTACTGTGATACTGGGATTATAGGTATGAGCAAACCAAACCTAACAAACAAACAAAAGCCTAAGCCATGCTGGGCATGGTGGCATACTCCTATAAAGCTAGCGGCTTGATAGGCTGAGACAAGAGAAGTGCCAATTCAAAGCCAGCCAAAATAACATACCAAGACCTTATCTTAAAAAACAACAGAGAAGTTAACTTTTATTAATTAAAATAAATTACCAACAGTCACTCTGGAAAACAGTTTAGCAATCCCCTAAAAAACTGAATGTAAGCCAGGCATGGTGGCTCACATTTGTAATCCCAGCATTCGGGAGGCTGAGACAGGAACATCATGGTTTGTGGACAGCCTCAGCTACTTAGTGAGGCCCTTTACAACTCAGTGAGACCCTGTTTCAAAATAAAACTAAAAAATAGGGCAGAGAGGTGTAGCTTGGGGGTTGAATGCCCCTGGGTTCCATCCCCAGACTGGCAAAAAAAAAAAAAAAAAAAAAAAAAGTTGAATGTAATCTATGATGCTGTACTCCTAGAAAATTATTCAAAAGAAATGAAGCACGTGCCTATACAAAGAGCCATACAAGAATACTCATAGGCCGGGCGTGGTGGCACACGCTTGTAATCCCAGCATTCGGGAGGCTGAGACCTGGAGAATCGCGGTTCGCGAACAGCCTCAGCTACTTAGTGAGGCCCTCTGCAACTGAGTGAGACCCGGTTTCAAAATAAAGAATAAAAAATAGGGCAGGGGGTGTAGCTTGGAGGTCGAATGCCCCTGGGTTCCACCCCCAGACCCTCCAAAAAAAAAAAAAAAAAAAGAATACTCATAGAAGCCCCAAACTAGAAATCACTTAAATTTCTATTAATGATGAATAGTTAAACAAATTGTAATTTCAAGAAAAATGAAAAAAATATACAGTAAATTGAATGAAAATAAAAATATAGGTCTGGCGTGGTGGTGCAAGCTTGTAATCCCAGTACTTGGGAGGCTGAGACAGGAGAACCACAAGTTCAAGACCAGCCTCAGCTACTTGTGGGTCCCTCTGCAATGTAGTAAGACCCCGTTTTAAATAAATAAAAAAGGGAGTTGGGGTTATAGCTCAGAGGTAGAATGCCCCTAACTTCAATCCCCAGTTCTGGAAAAAAAAAAAGCACATCAAAATTTGTGGTATACATAGTTGAAGCAAATGTGAGAGGTTGATTTCTTTCTCTAAGCACTATCAGGACTACATAGTTCATCTGGGTGGGGTGTGCACCCCTGTAAGCCTTGCTACCTAGAAGGCTGATGTGGAAGAATTCCATGTTTGTGTCCAGCCTGGGCCTCCACTGCGAGATCCTGTCTCAAAACAAGAGTAAAATACTCAAATCAAGAATCTAACTCTAATTTAAGAATCTGGGGTGGGGGATAAAAAAAAAAAAGAACTGCAAAATAACACCATATCAAGTAGAATAAAGAAAACAATAAGGGTTAGGAGTAGATATCAATTAAACCAAAAAAAGAAAAACAGAAAAATCAGTTAAAGAGATGGTCCCTTGGGAAAAAAAAATCAATATAATTAACATACCTCTAGCAAGACTGATAAGAGAAAAAGATATGTTAAAAAAAAGAACAAAAAAAAATCTGAACAGCTCATGGAATCAAATGGACCTCACTATATACTACTAGACTTATCAAAACATAGAAGACAGGTACAGTGGCATGCAAATGGTACCCCAGTACTTGAGAGGCGGAAACAGAAGAATACCAGGTTGGAGGCCAGCTTCAGCAACTTAGCTAGACTCAACAACTTAGAAAGATCCTGTTCCAAAACAAAACAAAAACAAAGTTGGAATGGGGATATAGCTCAGAGGGAGAATGCCTCTGTATTCTATTCCCAGTGACACACACACAGAATTTATGAACACAAAATTCGACAAATTATTATTATTGTGGTACTGGGGTTCCTGGAAGCCCTTCTACCTCCGAGCTACACTCCCAGACTGTGGTTTTTTTTTAATTATTTATTTGGAGATGGGGTCTCTTAAGCCAGCGAGGCTGACTACGAACCTGCGCGATCCTCCTGTCTCCGCCTCCCAAATGTGGGGATTACAAGCATGCACCACCACGCCCGGCTAAAATTTGACAATTTAGAAAAAACCAATTTTTCATAAAACACAAACTACACACAATTCAATTAGTACAAATATAATTATCTGAATAAACCTAAAATTATTAAGGAAACTGAATTCATAATTTTTTATTTTCATTTTAGAATCACAAAATTTTTATTTATTTTTAAAAATTTTTCCATATTTTATTTATAACTGGAACATATTGAAAATGGTGTACATTTAGATTGTGCTTCATGTCCTCTCTGCCCCCATTTCCCTTCCCCCTCCCAATTAAGAGTGTCCAGGTTAATCATGTTGTATTTATACTATTCCACATATTTGTATGTAGCTCCTCCATTGAACAACCTCAGCTTTCTTCCTCTCCTATCCTTCCATTCTAGCTTTGCTGAGGTTTTCCCTCCATCATCTGGAGTCCCTCTGGTATTACCACTACTCCCTAGCTTGGGCATATTAGAGAAAACAAATGTCCCTTCTCTTTCTGTGCTTGACTAATCTCACTTAACATAATGTTTCTCCAGTTCCTTCCATGTTCTTACAAATGCTATTATTTTATTCTTCTTTATAGCTGAATAGAATTCCATTGTGTGTATTTCCCATAATTTTGCAATTCATTCATCTGCTGATGGAGATCTAGGTTGGTTCCATATTTTGGCTATTACAAACTGTGCTGCTATGAACATGGGTCTGCATATGTTAACGTAGTTCTGTGATTTCAACCCCTTTGGAAAGATACCCAGGAGTGGTATAGCCGGATCAAATGGTGGATTTATTCCCAGTTTTCTAAGAAATCTCCACACTGATCTCCATAGCAGTTGAACTACTTTGCACTCCCACCACAGTGTAAAAGAGTTCCTCTTTCCCCACATCCTCGCCAGCAATTGTTGTTGTTTGATTTCTTTATGCCTGCCACTCTGATTGGGGTTAGATGGAATTCATAATTTTTTAAAACTCCCCCAAAGAAATCTCTAGGCCTAGACAGTTTCACTTCAAAATTAAGCAAAATGAGCCGGGCGTGGTGGCGCACGCTTGTAATCCCCGCGCTTGGGAGGCAGAGACAGGAGGATCGCGCAGGTTTGAAGCCAGCCGCGCGCGCTGGCTTAGGAGACCCTGTTTCCAAATAAAAATGTTAAAATAGGTCTGGGAGTGTAGCCCGGAGGTAGAAGGGCTTCCAGGAACCCCAGTACCACCACACACACAAAAAAAATTAAGCAAAATATTTAAAGAAGAACAATTCTACATAATCTTTCCCAGAACACAGAAGAGATCATTTCCCAGTTCATTTTATGAAACTAGCTATTACCAAAAGCAGGCACAGCACAAGAAGGAAACTACAGAACAATAACCCCCATGAATACACATGCAAAACCCCCTCAACAGAATGTATTTATATGCAAAAGAATTACACATTTATATACTACAACCAAGTGGGGTTTACTTCAGGGATGCAAAGTTAATTTGATATTTAAAAAAAAATCAATGTAATTAATCATATTAATGAACTAAAAAAAAAGTATATACAATCATATCAATAGATGACAAAATTGAGGATCTATTAATGATAAAAATTTTCAGAAACAGAAATATGTGTAAGAACTTTCTGAATTTGATAAAGAACATCTATAAAATGGTTAAGGTAGCTGGGCATGGTGGTGCACGCTTGTAATCCCTGCACTTGGGAGGCGGAGACAGGAGGATCGCACAGGTTCGAAGCCAGCCTCGCTTGTTTAAGAGACCCTGTTTCCAAACAAAATATAAAGTAGGTCTGGGAGTGTAGCTCGAAAGTAGAAGGGTTCCATTCCCAGTATCAGCCCACCCCCAAAAAAGCTTAAGGCTAACATAACTAGTAGTGAAAATGTGAAGATTTCCTTTTAAGACCAAGGCAAAGTTATCCATATTCACCATTATTATGCAATCCAGGCCAGAAGTTAAGATGCTGAGCATATAAATGAGAAAGGAAAAATAAGACAACCCTATTTGAATATGGCATCATCTAGACAACTGTTAGGAATCTAATAGAGAGAGAGAAAAAAAAAGACTGATTAAGGTTTAAATCAAACAACACCCAGAGGTCTTGTATGCTAAAAACAATGCTGATGAAGGAAATCAATGATCTAAATGGAGACATACCGTTTTATAGATTGGAAGACTCAACATAGTAAAAATTTCAATTCTCCCCAAAGGTTTAATGCAATTTCTATTAAAATCCCAGCAACATTTTTCTGTAGATATAGAAAAGATTTGGACTTCATCAGGAGTAGAGAAATAAAGAACTCTTACAGTCTTCTCTTCCACAAAAAACAATAAGCAATGACAAAAATTGTCAAAATTAACTTTTTACAATGCTGGAATCTAATCAAATCTGACATGTTTACTCATGAAAAATGGTGGATTCTCAGTAAAAATAGCACACTTTGTGAATTTTGGATATGCCCTATTCTCAGACCTTTCTATCCACTTCCATGGCAGCCTTAAAAGTCAAAAGCCCACAATATCACAGTGAAAATTAGAGGCAGCGCATGATTGAAAAGGCATGAATGAGGTTAGAGCTCTTGCCACAACAACTGACTTTATCCTACTGAGATGACTCTGGGCAGGGTCCCTAGGTGCTTCAGGATGGGGTCTGATAACTAGAGAAGGTGTATCTTTCAGCCCTATCTGCTAACCTCAAGAAATTTGAGATCACAATCACCAATAACTAATGATTTAATCAATCAAGTTTTTTTTTTCCCAATACTAGGGATTGAACTCAGGGGCATTCTATCTCTGAGCTACACCCCCTGCCCTATTTTTTATTCTTTATTTTGTAACAGGGTCTCACTAAGTTGCAGAGGGCTTCACTAGTTAGTTGAGGCTGTCCGCGAACCACAATCCTCCTGTCTCAGGCTCCCAAATCCTGGGATTACAGGCATGCGTGTGCCACTGTGCCTGGCTCAATCAAGAAATTTTGATATAATTTCTTGCATAAGGTTTGGGAGCTTCTGAGTTGGTAGATACTAGAAAGACAGAGTGCCCAGAGAGAGAAAAGAAGCTCTCCAACAATTCATGCCACACCTTGTCCTACACATGTCTCTCATTTGGCTGTTCCTGAGTTGTATCCTTTATAACAAATTAGTAATGTTTAAATACAATGCTTTCCTGAGTTCTGTGTGTCAATCTAAAATACTATCAAACCTGAAGTGGAGCTTGCTGAGCGTCTGAATTTGTAGCCAACTATGACAGAAAAGCAGTAGCTAGAGACAGAATGCCTGTGACTAGCATCTGGATAAGGGCAATCTTGTGGGACTGAGCCCTTAATTTCTAGGGTCTGTGCTAACTAAACCAAACTAAACTGCAGGACATACAGTGGTTGTCACAGAATTAGAGAACTGTCACCAAAAAAAAAAAAATGTAAAAAGTAAAATTTATTTCATTGCTGGAATTATAATTAAAATTTTAATTTGAGGGAGAAATACAAAGTTTTATGTATTATATATTATTCTGAACTAGACTATTATAAATATTGAATTAACTAATTAATTGAATCCCAAGTCAACCACCAAAAAGGCTAAAACATATAGTAAAAACAAGAGAATTAAACTCATCAGCAGAAAAAACCTATTACTATAGAATTAGAGAAAAAAGGAACAAAACTGTTTTAAGACATATAAAAACCCAACAAAATGGCACACATAAATCCTATCTTATCGATGGGCGTGGTGAAGCACGGTTGTAATCCCAGCACTAGGGAGGCCGAGACAAGAGGATTGCACAGGTTCGAAGCCAGTCTCAGCTACTGAGTGAGGCTCTCGAAGCAACTTAGTGAGACCCTGTTTCCAAATAGAGTATAAAATAGGGCTGGGAATACAGGCTCGAGGTTAAAAAAAAGCCCCTGGGTTCCACTCCCAGTACCACCAAAACCAAAACCAACAAACAACAACAAAAAATACTTATCAGTTTCCAAATAATATAAAAAATAGGTCTGGGAGTGTAGTAGTCCAGAGATAAAATGGTTTCCAGGAACCCCAGTACCACACACACACACACACACACACAAAAAAAAAAGATAAAAATAGAATTCTTTTAGGTGGGTGTGGTGGCATAGGACTATAATCACAGTACTTGGGAGGCTGGGACAGGAGGATTGCAGGTTTGTGGCCAGTCTCACCTACTTAATGAGGCCCTCTGCAACTTTGTGAGACCCTATTTCAAAAACAAAGAATAATATAATGCACCAATAAAAAATTTAAAAAAAAATAAAGAATAAGTCAGGCGTGGTATGCACGCTTGTAATCCTAGTACTTGGGAGGCTGAGACAGGAGGATCACACAGGTTTGAAGTCAGTCTCAGCTACTTGGTGAGGCTCTCAGCAACTTAGTAAAACCCTGCTTCCATAAAAATATAAAATAAGCCTAGGTCTAGGAGTATAGCCTAGAGGTAGAAAGCCCCTGGGTTCTACTTCCAGTACCACACACACACAAAAAAAAACCCCTTTTATTTTCCCCTCTCCTAGTAATCCTCATTTCAGAAAATGGTAGCACTACCCATCAAATGTTAAGTCAAAACCTAAGAGGTGGTCCTTGCTTCTTTTATAACTTAACACTGACATTCTTGGTAAGTTTTGTTGGCTTGCTTTATTAAACTTACTTAATAACTGGTACCATCCCAGTTAAAGCCACCATTATGTCTTGCCTGTACTACTGCAGTAGCCACTGAATATCCCTAATTTCATTCTTGTCCCACAGAGTCCATTCTCCCATAAGACAGTCCAGAGTGCTTTAAAAAATAAATGAAATATTTGTTTCTTCCTGGCTAAAACAGTTCAAGCTTTTTCATGGTTTCTCAATACATTGAGAAATAATTTTCTTTTCTTTTTTCCCCTTACCCTGCTCTATCATATAATTTCTGCCTACTTTTCAAGATTAATACTGGACCAAAAAGATAGCTGAGGAAAGATTTTTGTGTTGAGAAAAAAAAACTAATGTGTACCTCAGAATTTACTAGTCATATAACATTTCAGAAGTAAATGCAAAAAAGATTTTTTCAGACATATAAGGACTCAGAAAGTTTAACAAGCCTCTCTGTAAGATCTAAAGAAGATATAATCTAGAAGAAAAAAATAAGAGAATCCATAGCTCCCTAAAAGAAAGAGTAAGATGAAGTTTGATATAAGAGGCAAAACCGGCTAGGTGTGTTAGGGTACTCTTGTAATCCCAGTACGAAGGAGGCTGAGACAGAAATATTGCAGGCTCAGGGACAGCCTCAGCAATTTAATGAGATCTTGTTTAAAAAAAAAAAAAAAAAGGCTGGGGATTTAACAGCAAAGTCAAACACTGCTGGATTCAATCCCAGTACCAAAAGAAAAGAAAAAGCAACACCATCAAATAAGCCAATAAAGCATATTATTAAATCCAAATAAATATCAAGAGTAAGAAATAACATTTGAGAATCAAACAAATCTGCACACTTTCGGCCAAATGACTTTTGATAAAGAGGCCAAAAGCTGTATATACACTGAAAAAAAGCTTCTTCAACAAACGGTGTTGGCAAAACTGGTTAACCATAGGCAGAAAAATGGAAATAAACCCCACTTTCTCATCCTGCACAAGAATCAATTCAAGATGGATCGAAGCCTTGGAAATCAGACCAGACCTTGCAACTCTTTGAAGAGGGCACAGGTCTAACACAGGCACAAGTAAAAACTTTCTCAACTTTCTCAACCCCAAAGGCACAAGAAACTAAAAGACGACCAATATGTGGGATTGCATTAAACCAAAGAGCTTCTTGTGTACAGCAAAGAAAAATACCAAGAACTTCAACAGAGAGCCGACAGAATGGGAGAAAAATTTTGCCAACTATTTCTCTAATAGAGAACCAATATCTACAATATAGAGAACTCAGTGCTAAGAAAATAAATAACCTAATCAAAATGAGCAAGTCAGCTAGATGTGGTGGCACATGCTTGTAATCCCAGCATTCGGGAGGCTGAAACTGGAGAATTGCGGTTAGCAGACAGCCTCAGCTATTTATCCAGACAGTGGCAAGTCAGTAAGACCCTGTTTCAAAATTAAAAAGACTAAAAAAATAGGGATGGAGGTATAGCTCGGAGGTACAATGCCTCTGGGTTCCATCCACAGTACCATAAAATAAATAAATAAATAAATAAATAAATAAATAAATATCAAATGGCCAATAAATGTATGAAACAATGCTCAAAATCATTAGCAATTAGAGAAATGCAAATCAAAACTACCCTGAAATCTCACCTAACTCCAACTAGAATGGCAATCATTCAAAACACAAACAACAATAAATGCTGGTTAGGATGTGGAGAAGTGGGAACTCTAATACATTGCTGGTGATAGTGCAAATTAGTGCAACCACTTTGGAAAACTGTATGGAGGAACCTCAGAAGGATGGGTCTGAACCTATCATAGACCTAGCAATACCACTTCTGGGTATCTATCTAAAAGAATGGAAACCAAACTACCAAACTAATGCACGAGTATCTATGTTTCCAGCCACACGATCCACAATTGCCAAACTATGGAACCAGAAGAATGGAGCCGGGTGTGGTGGCACACTTATAATCCCAGCATTTGGGAGGCTGAGACAGGAGGGCAATGGTTCACAAACAGCCTCAGCTACTCAGTGAGGCCCTTTGTAACCCAGTGAGGCCTTGTTTCAAAATAAAGAATAAAAAATAGGGCTGGGGGTGTAGCTATGAAGTAGTGTCCCTGGGTTCCTCAGAGCACACACACACACAAAAAAAAAAAGGATCACAAAACTATGGGATATATATACAATGGAATTTTACTCGGCCATAAAGAACAACAAAATTAGCTGGGTGTGGTGGTGCACGCTTGTAATCCAGGCATTTGGGAGACTGAGACAGGAGGATCACTGTTTAGGGACAGCCGTAGCTACTCAGTGAGGCCCTGTTTCAAAACAAAGAATACAGAATAGGGCAGGAGGTGTAGCTTGGAGGTCAAATGCCCCGAGTTCCATCCACACACACACAAAAGAACAAAATTACATAATTTACAAGGAAATGGATGGCACTGGAAACATTATGCTAAGTAAGATTAGTCAGTCACAAAAAGTACGAAATTGGATGCTCTCCCTAATATGTGGAAGCTAGGGAGAAAAATGGTCATAGGAGGAACTCTAGACAAAGGAGAAACCATAGATAAACAAATAAGGTGACTTAACTGAGGGGAAAGGAAGGGAGGAAGAGGGAAATTCCCTAATGTACATGACATACATTCATAAACATATCAATCACTAAGCCAAAAATGAGAAGGAGAAAGTGGGGAGGGAATGGGGTAGGAATTAGAGAAGGGCTAAATAAACAATGTGTATATGTATGCCTCTACCATCCTGTACCCCACTAAGATGTATGACTGTAATGCACCAATAAAAAAATTTAAAAACTAAATTAAAAGAATAATATTTGAAGTAACAAGTCAAATGTCTGATGATTCTGAAACGAGAATGAAAAAAAGGAAAAAGTATGCTAAAATTTTTATTTTAATTAGGTGGAAGAATTAAAATACTGATTAATTCTAATTAAATATTTATTAACTCTACTGGTTATCTTTTATTAATGTGTTAAACTTTAAGAGCAATCACTAGCCAGGCATGGTGGTGCACACTTGTGATCTCGGTACTTAGGAGGCAGAGAAAGGATCACAGGTTTGTGGTTAGACTTACTTAGTGAGGCCCTCTGCAATTTAGTGAGACCCTGTTTCAAAATAAAAAATAAGCTGGGCATGGTGGCGCACGCTTGTAATCCCTGCACTTGGGAGGCAGAGACAGGAGGAGGATCACGCAGGTTCGAAGCCAGCTTAAGAGACCCTGTTTCCAAATAAAAATATAAAATAGGTCTGGGAGTGTAGCCCTGAGGTCCAGGAATCCAGTTCTACAAAAAAAAAAAAAAAAAAAAAAAAGCCCCTGGATTCAATCCCTAGTAAAACACACACACACACACACACACACACGATATATCAAGTAAATAGAAAATATGTGCTAAGCCGGGTGTGGTGGCGCACGCTTGTAATCCCCGCACTTGGGAGGCAGAGACAGGAGGATCGCGCAGGTTCGAAGCCAGCCACGCGCGCTGGCTTAGGAGACCCTGTTTCCAAATAAAAAAAATGTAAAAATAGGTCTGGGAGTGTAGCCCGGAGGTAGAAGGGCTTCCAGGAACCCCAGTACCACCAAAAAAAGAAAAAAAAAAATATGTGCTAATATAATTACAGTAAGCCTATTATAACCTATTTATACATATGTGTGTATGGGTATGTATAACCACACCCAAAAAGAATGCAAAATCTTTTAAGTATATATAGAACACATATAAAAATCAAATACAAGCCAGGAGTGGTGGCGCACGCTTGTAATCCCAGCATTTGGGAGGCTGAGATCGGAGGATCGCGGTTTGCGGACAGCCTCAGCTACCTAGTGAGGCCCTCTGCAACTCAGTGAGACCCGGATTCAAAATAAAGAATAAAAAATAGGGCAGGGGGTGTAGCTCGGAGGTTGAATGTCCCTGGATTCCACCCCCAGACCCTTAAAAAAAAAAATACAATTAAATTCCAAAAGATGTCTCAAAAAAACCCTCTAAAGTCCTAAAAGTTCTATTTAGAACCAATTTTTAAAAACGGCAATTTAAATTTCTATCTTAAAGAGTGGGATGCAGCTCAGTGGTAGAGCATGTGCCTAGCATGTACAAGGACCTGGGCTATACCTAGTACCTTCCTCCAATCCACTATCTTTACAATATAATTTTTTTTTTTTAAGGAAATAGTAGAGGCTTAGGGAAGTGGAGGTACAGTTTAAGAGAAGGCCATGATAAAAGTTTATGCCAACGAAAGGCTCTTTTGCACCGTCTAATTCTGGAAGTAGAAAACAGCCAAAAAATATTTTTAAGTAGCTTTAACTGAATAAAATCACTAAAATGAAAACTATAAAATCCTAAACTGAAAAAGTAAACCAACATAATGGGAGATGTAACCAAAAGAATATTTTGAGGAACTTTCCTCAATATCTTCTATATGATAATTATACCTCCAAATGAAGAATGTTATCCCAAACAAAATTTGACCCATTATCAGACCTGAAAACAAAAGTTAAGGTAAATTAAAGAAATAAAAATTCCAGTAGAAAATCTTACATGTTTATCTTTCCTTTCTATAACATCTTGCTTCTGTTTGCATTTCTGAGATGCCTCCTTAATATCTGTTGCCTGTAGAATTGAACCAGAAAGGGGAAAAGTTAGTTTATGAATGTGCATGTTTATATCTTCACATTATTTTCCTGTTATTTTATCTGACCCTGAAAATAAATCTATAGGAGTCAGAACAGATGTTACTGCTTTCCTACACATAGAGAAAAAAAAGGTCAGTTATTGAATAACAAAGCAGGAATTTAAAATATATATCAGCCTGGTTGCAATGGTACATGCCTATAATCTGAGTGAATTGAGAAGCTGAAGCAAAAAGATCAAAAAGTTTGAGGCCAGTGTAGACAACCTAGCCAAAACCTATCTCAAGATTAAAAAATAAAAAGGGCAGGAGACATAGATCAGTGGTAGAATATCCTGGATTCAATCTCTAATATCATCCAAAAGGAAAAAATAAAATGGCTGGGGATGTAGCTTAGAGGCAGAATGTTTGCCTAGCATGTGTGAGTTCTTGGTTTAATTCCCAGTATAAGAACAACAACAACAACAACAATGCAGCAGCATCCCTGGCATGTTAAAAAATAACCGTGTTAGAAAAGATTTTGTGTCAGAATAGAAGGAACAGGAACAAAAATAACATGAATATTAAATAAAATTAACATTTTTATTCCCGTTGCATAGATTATAGGTATTAATTACATATAATTAGACTGGAGCAGGAATGCTTGCACAAACCTGTAATCCCATTTACTTGGAAGGCTGAGACAATAGGATCACAAGCTAGAGCCTGGGTAACTTAGCAAGAATCCATGTCAAATAAAATAGATACAGGAACGTGGCCTAGTGGTGAAGTGTCCTCAGATTCCATCCCTAGTACTGGCACATGCATATAATCCCAGTACTATGGAGGCTGAGACAGGATCACAGGTTCAAGGCCAGACTCACAACTTAGTGAAATCCTTTTCAAAATAAAATATATAAAGGGTTGGAAGCCAGATATGGTGGCACATACTTATAATCCTATTACTTGAGAGGCTGAGACTGGAGGATCGTGGGTTCAAGGACAGCCTCAGCAATTTAAGGGAAGCTCTCTGAAATCTAGTGAACTGTGTTTCCAAATAAGAAAATCTTTCTAAGGATGTTGCTCAGAGGTAGAATGCCTCTAGGTTCAATTCCCAGTCCCAGATACACACACAAAAAGGGCTGTCAGTATAGCTAGGAGGCAAATTGGCCCTGAGTTCAACCCCCAGCACCAAAGAAAAAGAAAAAAAAAATTCAGATAATCCAAAACGGAACAAGAAAAGTACCTTTTCTTTGATTCGAGCTTCCAAATTATGGCGCTGTCTTTCAATTTCTTCAATTCGACGTGTCATAGGAATTTGCCCATCTTTAAGTTTTCTGACTTCTTCCTTAACTCGATCACGAGCTAGTTTTACTTCCTCATATTCCTGGCGAACATTTTCATATTCCTTGGAAATAATTCAAGAAATAGAAGTAACGGAAATATCTGGTTTAAACTAATACATATTTTAAAATCAAGGCACAGGCAACAATCACATCTAAAAACGAACTTTGTGAACAAAATGAGATTTTCCTCTTACCTCTCAATAAAGAAAAAATTCAGAAATACGTAAAGAAGCAAAAGAGGGCTGAGTATGTAGCTCAGTGAAAGAGCACTTGCTTAGCACCCTTAAGGCCCTGGGTTCAATCTCCAGTAAAAATTCAATTATGAGAAGTACAAAATTATAAAGTAAAAAGAAAATGAATCAAAAAGAAAACAAGAAGCATGTAGCTACTAGCTAGGTGTGAACAATGTATGTCTTGTCACAAAATAATAACTTTCTGAACAAAAGTAAGAGAAGAGCTGGATATGGTGGTACACACTTTTAATCCCAGTACTTAGCAGGTTGAGACAAGAGGATCACAGGTTCAAAGCCAGCCTTAGCAACTTAGCAAGACTCTATTTCAAAATAAAAAATGAAACAGGGCTGGGTACAGTGCAGAGGTAGAAGGCTTCTCTGGGTTCCATCCCCAGCACCACACGAACACACACACACACACACACACACACACACAAAGTGCTAAGATAGCATATACTAAGAACAAATAAGATCAAGAAAAAAATCCACAAATACACAGAATAAATCAAAAAAAGAAAAATTTAAAGACTGAAGTTAATCTTTTAAAAAAGGAGATACCAAAAGACTTAAAAAATAAAGTGAGCCAGATGCAATAGCACATGCAACTTAGCAAAACCCTGTTTTAAAATAAAAAATAAAGAGGGGGGATATAACTCTGATTTTTCTTGAGTTCAATTCCCAGTACCAAAAACAAGAGTAAGAGGTATACATTTTATGTTCAATATATAAAGCAAAAATGAAAAAGCACCAAATTTAAATCTATAGTAATTTGTGTCTTCATTATAACTACTCTGCTATTTAAAGAATCACTTATTTTGGCTTTAATAACTAAGACTTACCACCCATGGCCTTTTTGCTTCAAGCATCTCAATTAAATCTAAATGCCGCTTACGTTCATAGAATCTCTCAACATCTTGTTTATACCTTTCGTTCCTCTGAACCATTTTCTCTAAATATTCAGTTTTTTCTTTGCAAGAGGTCTAAAATAAATATTTGTTGAACAATTAGTTTAACTGTAAAAAACAAAGGTCAATTTTAACAATGAGAAACAATGCTGGCAAAATTTCTCAATAAAGATTTCCACAGAAGTTCTTAAGAACTGCAAAAGTAATATCCATAAAGGTTCTGGTGAGGCTCTATAATTATACTGTTACGTGCCTGTGAGGATTCCCTGTCACACCTCTGACTTCTTGCAGAGAGCGATATCTGTACTATCTACTTCAGAGGTAGAAGTGATTTGCTCAATAAAGGTCGATTATCCTTTATACTAAATGCTTGGGGACAAAAGTGTTTCTGTTTTCAAAGTTTTTCAGATTCTGATGCCGGGCATGGTGGCACACACTTGTAATCTCAGCATTTGGGAGCCTGAGACATGAGGATCGAGGTTTGAGGACAGCCTCGGCTACTTAGTAAGGCCCTTTACAACTCAGGGAGACCCTGTTTCAAAATAAAAAATAAAAACTAGGGCTGGGGGTCCAGATCAGAGGTAGAATGTCCCATCCCCAGTACCACAAAAAAGAAAAAAAAGTTTTTCAGATTCTGGAATATTTGCATAGATATCATGGTTGAGAATCTCCATCCCCAAATCACAAATCTACAATGCTCCAAAATCCGAAAATTTTTGAGCATCAAAATGACACTCAAAAGTTTGTTTTGAAGGATTCTAGATTTTAGATTAAAAATGCTAAACCTAAGAAATGATAGCTTTAAAAAACCTATAAAATAATATACAAATGAAAAGGAATACTACAATTAGCATGTTATGACTTCGAAATGACATGAAACAAAACTAAAATTCAGCCTTTATATTACAAAAATGCAAAGATGTGCTCAGAGCCTAGTAGAATATACATGCTTTTTTCTTTTCATGGATGGCAGGCAGTTTTTGGTGAGTATTTCAGGTGGGAGTGTTAAGATTACTTGATATAGAAAAAGGTAAAAGAACTGAAAGAATATCTCAAATAGGACAAAATAACTTATAAGAAGCTCAGAACAATTTTTCATCATTCACTGTAAATAAGTCCAATAAAAATAACATTTTTTATTATAATACATACATATATATTATCAGGTAGTTATACATTAAGATTTGTTTGAAATCTTGAAAGCATCTGTTTATAAGGTTTCTCATGAAAATATACTGACTTATTTTAAATGTAGGGATGTGGAAAAATCTATTAAATACCTTTATAAATGGTATGCTATAAAAACATTTTTATTTATATGTTTATTAAAGGTAAAAGTAAAAAAGTTAACACTTCAACTAAATGTCTGCCTTCATGTAGCTGATAATGATACACAGAAAACTGGTTCAACAAAGGTCTTAATTTAGAAAACTGTATCTTTATCCATATTACCTATAAAACCTTACATAGTGCCTGACACATGGTAGATGTTTAGTAGATACTGATTGAATGACAGAATAATATAACCTACTAAGAGAAAAATGTAATATCAGTATTGGCTTCTTAAAAACTCAACTACTAATGTGTACTGCTAAAATAGTCTAGGTTTTTCAAATTTTACATTATCAACTCTATAATTTATTCTCACTTTTTGTCATTTGAACTGATGTCAGTAAGTACAATCCTGGGTGGAAAAATATCAGAAATATGAATTCACTCAAGAAATAGAAGTACTACTCACTCTTCCACATTTCAAGATAGAGAAATCAATAAGGGGTGTCAGACATGAGTTATGTATTCATAAGTACCTCTAGTTGTTTTTCTTTCTCCCTGTAGTTTTTGAGTTCACAGTGATACCTGTGCATTTCTGGAGGGCCAATTGACTTTTCAGTAGCTTCAAGGAGTTCAATTTTGCTGAGTTTTGCAAATTCTCCAACTTTGTCCTAGACCACCAAAAATAAAATATTAGCAACTATTATTTGTAAATATCTTTAAAATGTATTTTACTCAATGATTATACTCATGTTTTTTATTTGGGTCTCATAATTTTTACTTATTTATTTATTGGTACTGGGTATGGAACTCCATGGCATTCCTCTGAGCTATACCCTCAGATCTATTTTTTATTCTTTGTTTTGAACAAGGTCTCACTAAATTGCAGAAGGCCCCAATGTCTCAGCCTCCCAAATACTGGGTTTACAAAAGTGCACCACCACACATGGCTTGAGTCTCATTAAAAAAAAAAAAAAAAAAAAAAAAACTTTGAATACCAGGTGTGGTGGTGCAAGCTTGTAATCCTAGCACCCGGGAGGCTGAGACAAGAGGATCACACAGGTTCGAAGCCAGCCTCAGCTACATAGTGAGGCTCTCAGCAACTTAATGAGACCCTGTTTCCAAATAAGCATAAAATAGGTCTGGGAGAGTAGCCCAGAGGTAGAAAAGCTCCTTGGGTTCCACCCCCAGTACCACAAAACAAATAAACAAACTAACTTTGAGATATGTCTTTATATAGACTTTTTATATATTATTATTTAATAAAGATAAACGTATAAATTATCATCTTTTTGAAAAAAATTAGGTCAATCATTTCACTTACATACATATTATAAATAATTTGTGAATAAAAGAAAAAATAGTCTCCTGGATTGAAATAATCACTCTATCAACTAGCAAATGAAGTTCTACATCAAAAAATTAACAAACAAACAAAAAACCAGGAACAGTAGCACACTACTACCCCATACTTGGAAGGTTGAAACAAGAGAATTGCAGGTTCCAGGCCAGTCTCAGCAACTTAGCATGACCCTCAGCAAATCAGTGAGATTCTGTTTCCAAATAAAAAATAAAGGGCTGAGGGTATAGCTCAGAGATAAAATGCTTCTGATTTCAATTCCCCAAGTAGGTACTGGGAGAAAAAATGGCAAAATACCCCCCCACACACACACACGCAATTTCAAATATCTATTACTAGATAGTCTGATATAAGGTGATAAATGCAAAAAGCTTTCAAATTTTAATTTAAGTAAATTTAATTAAATCATCTTGTTTCTGAATAAAACATCACTAATCAGCATTTGGGGGGGGGGTACTGGGGATTGAACCCAGGGGGCCTCTATTTCTAAGCTAACAGTCCCAGACTTTCTCTTTTTTTCTTTTGAAACAAGGTCTTACTAAGTTGTTAAGACTGGCCTCAATTATATTACAGGCACGTACCACCATGCTCAGCTATTAAGTAGCATTTAAAGACAAATTAAATTAAATAGGTATTGATTTTAACATTTAACATGCATTATCAGGATTTTTTCCCTTTCTTTTTTGGTGGTACTAGGGATTGAACCCTGGGACATTCTGCCTCTGAACTATACCCCAGCCCTATATTTATTTTTATTGTGAAACAAGGTCTCTCTAGGTTGATGAAAACCTCACCACTTACTGGTGCAGTCCTTAAACCTTCAATCCTTCTACCTCATCCTCCTAAGTACTGGGATAATTAATAGGTGAGAGCCACTATGCCCAGCTTCAGAATTATTTTTAATAAACTACAAATAAGATTTTAAAAGAAATACTGTACCTGGACACGTTGGCACACACCTGTAATACTAGTATTTGGGAGGCTAAGACAGGAGAGTCGCAGTTTTGAGGACAGTCTCAGCAATGCAGGGAATCTCAGAAACCCAGTGTGACTGGGTGTGGTGGCACACATTTGTAATCCCAACATTTGGGAAGCTGAGACAGGAGGATTGCGGTTTGCGGACAGCCTCAGCTACTTAGTGAGGCCCTTTGCAACTCAGTGAGACCCTGTTTCAAAGTAAAGAATAAAAAATAGAGCTGAGGGTATATATAGCTCAGAGGTAGAATGCTCCTGGGTTCCATCCCTAGTAGTGGGAAAAAAAAAAAAAAAAAAAAAAGCAAAAAGAAACCCAGTGAATCTTATTTCAAAAGAACAAAAGAGTTGGGGGTATAGAGGTAACAACAGTGCTTACTCCTGGATTCAATCCTCAGTACCAAAGAAAAATCCAAAACAATAAAAAAGATAGTATACCCAGAGATGAGCTTTAGCATAATACATATCTTATACAAAACATACACTGATTAAAAAGTTCTGTAATCCCAGCATTCGGGAGGCTAGAGGATCGCAGTTCGCGGACAGCCTCAGCTACTTAGTGAGGCCCTCTGCAACTCAGTGAGACCTGGTTTCAAAATAAAAGAATAAAAAATAGGGCAGGGGTGTAACTCAGAGGTTGAATGCCCCTGGGTTCCATCTCCACACCCGCAAAAAAAAAAAAAAAAAAGTTCTGACAAAAATTTAAGATTAAACAAATGATGTACATAGCTATCAAAGCCACTCTCTATACTTAAAATACATTAAGACATTAAGATACTTCACAATTTAAACTTTTTATTAAATGAAATTACTAACATACTGTTCAGGGTATTTACTTATTTCAGTATAAATAATAACAATTACATAATTCTTTGAAAATGACTCAGATTCTTCTATGACATGAAGAGGTGCTATATGCAAAGCTTTCCCATCTTCCCATTTACTTCTGTCATACCTGAGGTAGAAATTGGCAAAGATTGCCCACTTGAATGTTTAAGGCTGCAACTTGTTCTTCTACTACTTTCTGTGTTGTAGATTTTTTGTTGATGAACCAAAAGGACTGATTTTTTGCAACATCAATCTCACGGGTGATTACAAGATTTCCAGAAGTCCTGAATCTATTAAAAAATAATTTTAGAATATTTATGTTCAAAACATATACAATAGTTTAGAAATAAAAATTCTCAACATTTTCTTACACCAAAGTGCTCTATGATATTATTATGATTTTTGTTTCTTTTGATATGTTGGTCCCTCCAGAGAAGGAAACCATGACATTTTATTAGAAATAATACCACAACTGATTACATGTCAGTTACTACTTCAACATCCAAAATTATTTAAATTGCTAAAATAAAATTAAAACAAATGCCAACTTCCAAAACACTACCAGAGGAGTCGCACATCTGCAGTTATTTATCCTGTTATGCTATTCTTCAATCACATGCATCGACTGCAATTAAAAATCGGGTGGTATATCAAAGCACTTAACAGTTTAACCTTGAAATTTTCCCTACTTGGAAATGTATGAAGACTGACTCTTGTATAAGCATTTCCAGAAATCAAAACCAGCCTGACCATAGAAAAGCCCAAGGCTTCTTCACCATGTACGCCACTCTGAATTCAGAAGGAATTACATTACATGGCTATAAAGGAATATTAAGCAATATAGAATCTGAAAGAAGGGTATTTACTTATTTCTTGCTTTTAGAAGTACTAGTGCTCCACACCTCTCATCTATTCATCCATCTTCTTCACTGGGAATCAGCAGCATGTGGTAAAAAGATAAATTATTGGTATCTAATGACTAAATGAAAATAATTTAAATGTTGTCTATATAGAATAAATTGTAATCAGAATATTTCAAACAGTAAGAGACTTTAGAACTTAAGCTTTTTAAACTTATTTTTAGCAGAATGACTAATAAAGTACCCCTTTTGATCCACCTGCTGTAGACAACTAAAAACAATAAACTATCTCTATAAATACATTTATTAGTTAGTATGAAAGGAGTTTGGGCCAAAATCCTAGCACTCTTGAGAACCCTGAGTGGAAAAATAAAACTTTCACCTTGAGGGCATTTGCCTACCCATAGTGTCCTTCAGGATTCATTTTCACGATCTCCTGGTAGAGGGACTATAAAGCACAGAGCTATCTAATGTGAAGAGTGTAATAGAAAATCATCCCCAAAGAGCTATACCCTCAATACAAGGGTAACTAGAAATACTTCATCACCACCACCATTAGGGTCAGCAGGCAAAACTGCCCGACTCCAACTACGGCTCGAATTATGAAACAAACCAAAGTTTTCTTTCTCTTGAGAATTATCACAAGCCAGCCTCAAACAGGTTTATATACTGAAGTTATATCATCTACCTAAACAGTTCAACAGCCCTCAAGCTGAGAATTCAATATACCGTGGTCCTAGATTTAAAATATCCAAGTCTCTGACAGAAGCTTGTAAAAAGTGCTTCTACAGGAAGTACTTTACCCTTAAAGAATTCGCACAGACAAAATTCAAAGAGAAGCCTGGCGTGATGGCGCACGCTTGTAATCCCTGCGCTTGGGAGGCGGAGACAGGAGGATCGCGCAGGCTCAAAGCCAGCCATGCTGGCTTAAGAGACCCTGTTTCAAAAATATAAAATAGGTCTTGGGAGTGTAGCCCGGAGGTAGAAGGGCTTCCAGGAACCCCAGCACCACCAAAAAAAAAAAAAAAAAAAATTCAAAGAGAAATGACCAGATCACTAATAGAAATAAATGAAAACAAAATCATAAAGATGAAAAATAAAAAAAATGTTAAGAGACATGAATGACTAAGTAAATGAGCCCAATATCTAAATTCTAGAAGGATGGGAAACAGAATGGGTTGGAATACTATCTAAAGAGACTATAAGAACTTTATAAAACCAATCAATGATACCAAACCATAAATTTAAGAAGTTTTTTAAATACCAACGAAGCCAGGCGTGGTGGCGCACGTTTGTAATCCCCATACTTGGGAGGCGGAGACAGGAGGATCATGCTGGTTCGAAGCCAGCCTTGCTGGCTTAAGAGACCCTGTTTCCAAATAAAAATATAAAATAAGTCTGGGAGTGTAGCCTGGAGGTAGAAGGGCTTCCAGGAACCCCAGTAACACTAAAAAAAAAAAAAAAAGAAGAAACCAAGGAAAATAAAAAATAAATCTATACCTAATCATATAATGTGAAATTATAAAACACCAAAAACAAATAATTTTAAAAGCATCTCAAGAAGAATAATTGTAAATAAAAAGAACTAAGATTAGGTTTACATTAGCAGACAAGGATGTTGGACTTGGAATATGACGAGAAAAGATCTGACAATGTAGAATTCTGTATCAAGCAAATACCTCTTCCAAAATTTATTGCAAAATAACATCAGTTTTTGTATAGAAACTCCAAGAGAAGGCCCTAATTAAAGCAAATTTTAGAGAATATTTGTCTAGCAGAAAGTGATTCCAAAGGGATGATCAGGAATGAAAAAGAAAATAGAAGTATCTGGGATAATTCTAAACACTGACAGTATATGTCCATAATAATGTCTTACATTTAGAAAATAAAACAGGATTTAAAGCACCAAAGTTTAGAAAAGTTATAATCAAAGTACTCTAAGGTCTCTAACTATTCAGTAGGAAGATAAAGACATTAAATCTAGACTCTAATAAGCGTTTATGTTAAAAAATCTAATAACCGCTAAAACAAGGGCATAATTTTCAAAATAACAGAAAAAAAAGATAAAACAGCAATAACAAAAATTCAACAAAATAAAGAGAAAAGGAAGTGAAGAGTAGGACATATAAACATCAAACAATAAAATAGCAAAAATAAGTTCAGTATATTAGATAATTACAATAATGTAAATAGGCTCTAAACTTTAAGACTAGTAAAACCTGGACGTGGTTGCACATGCATGTAACCCCACCATTTGGGAGGCTGAAACAGGAGGATCGCAGTTTGCAGGTAACCTTGGCTACTTATCGAGGACCTTTGCATCTCATTGAGACCCTGTTTCAAAATAAAGAATAAAAAATAGGGCGGGCTATAGCTCGGAGGTAGAATGCCTCTGAGTTCCATCCCCAGTAACACACACACACACACACACACACACACACACACACACACACACACACACGTAAAATAACAGCCATATTTACTTAAAAGCTTCATGTGCGAGTGTGTGTGTGTGCGCGCACGCGCGTGGGCTCACCAGGGATTAAACCTAGTGGTTCCCCACCTCTGGGGTACAACCATGGGGCTCTCTATTTTTTTATTTTGAAATAGTGGCTTGCTAGGTTGCTGAGAGGCTTGCTAAATTGCCACGGCTGGTTTCAAATCTGAGATCCTTCTTTGTCAGCTTCCCAAGTACTGGAATAATAGGCATGCACCACCTAGACCAGCTAAACGATATATTTTAAAAATTTGAAATAAATGAACAAAAAAAGACAACCAAGAAGATATATTAAGAAGCTGCGGATGTATGCAGCTCAGTGGTATTCTTCTACCATGTGCAAAGCCCTGGGTTTGATCCTCAGTATAACAAAAAAGTAAGAAAATAAGAAAGATGATCACATTAATGGCATATTAAATAGACTATAAGGCAAGAAAATTTAAAATACAGAAATCAATATATAACAATAAAAATCTCAGTACACCAAGTAGATAAAACAATTTCAATCTTAGATACAATTAATAATATCTAGAAACATTATTTTAAAATAATATAAAAGCTGACAGGGTAAAGACAACCAACAAATCTAGAGGGGGATTTAACAATATAATTAATAAGCATGGAAGGAATCAGAGCATTGCAGGTATCAGTAACAAAATAGCCAAATAAGGAATAATTGCAAAAGCTTCCTACAAAATTCAAGCCTCAGCCTGGCATGGTGGCGGGCCTGGTGGCACACGCTTGTAATCCCAGAGCTTGGGAGGCTGAGACAGGAAGATCGCACAGGTTCAAAGCCAGCCTCAGCTAGTTAGTGAGGCTCTCAGCAACTTAGTAAGACCCTGTTTCCAAATAAAGTATAAAGTTGGTCTGAGAGTATATCCCAGAGGTAGAAAAACCCCTGGGTTCCACCCCCAGTACCAAAAAAAAAAAAAAAAAAAAAATCCAAGCCTCAAACAAACTTCAAAGGATGGTAATTTTAAAACTACATATACACATTTTACCACATTACAAACAACAAAGTGGAAATCAATAATAAAATAAGAAAATTACTATATTAGAATTAGGAATAGTTTAGCTGGGCACAGGGGTACATGTCTGTAATCCCAGTACTTGGATGGCTACCACATGAAGATTGCAGGTTCAAGGCTAGACTCGGCAATTTAGCAAGACTCTGTTTCAAAATAAGAAATTAGAAGGTCTGGGGTAAAACTCAAGAGGTAGAATATCCCTTGGTTCAATCGTCAGTACGCAAAAAAAAATAATAAAAAGGTAAAAATAAAAAGAAGCTGGGCATGGTGGCTCATGCTTGTAATCCCAGCATTTGGGAAGCTGGGACTGGAGGATTGTGATTCACAGGACAGCCCCAGCTACTTAGTGAGGCCCTCTGCAACTCAGTGAAACCTTGTTTCAAAATAAAGAAATAAAAAAATAGGGCAAGGGGTGTAGCTCAGAGGTTGAATGCCCATGGGTTCCATCCCAAGACCCGCAAAAAAAATTTTTAAAATAGAACAAAAAAAAAAAAAAAAAAAAAAAAAAAAAAAACAAATGAATAGAAAAGAAAAAAGACACAAAAGTAAAATAGAAAATAAAATGGGCTAGGGTGGTAGAATACTCCTGGGTTCAAACTTCACTATTAAAAGAAAAAAAAAAAAATTTTGGTAACAGCTTCTCATTACAAACTCATAAAAGTTATAACTGAAAATAAAATACTTTATTACCAAAATTTGGAAGATGGAGCTAAAGCAATACTATAATAAAAGATTCTCCCCCACCACCCTGGTACTGGGGATTCAAGCCAGGGTAGGGTATTCTACCTCTGAGCCAAAGTCCTAGACTTAATTTTTATTTTAATTCTCTATTTTTGAAACAGGATCTATCTCACTAAGTTGCAAGGAACCTCACTAAATAGCTGAGGTTGGCCGTGAACCTGAAGATCCTCCTATCTCAGCTTCCCAAGTACTGGGATTACAAGACTGCACCACCATCCCTGGTTTAAAGTAAATATTTTCTATAAGGCTATAACTTCCTGTTTTCCAAGTACTGAGATTACAGCTATGTGCCACCACACTTGGCTTAACGATCAATTCTTTGGCCTAAGTTTTTTTGACCTATCAGCAGCATCAAACACAGGTAATTAAGGACTCCTTTTTCTTCAAACCACTCAAAGAATTAGTTTTAAGTACTATAATCTTATGATTCAGTAGCCAATTTTTCTGTTCCCTTTGCCAGTTTTTCCTATGTTCAATCTTTTATTTCTACCTTAATGTCTACCAGGCATCTCAAACATAACCACGCTTGATTTCTGAAAAGTAGTGTGTATGTGTTTGTGGGTTTTTTTTGTTTTGTTTGTGTGTGTGTGTGTGTGTGTGTGTGTGTGTGGTACTGAGGGTGGAACCCAGGGGCTTTTCTACCTACGGGCTATACTCCCAGACCTATTTTATACTTTATTTGGAAACAGACTCTCACTAAGTTGCTGAGAGCCACACTAAGTAGCTGAGGCTGGCTTCGAACCTGTGTGATCCTCCTGCTCAGCCTCCCAAGTGCTGGGATTACAAGCGTGTGCCACCACACCCGACTTGTGTTTGTATTTTTTAACATTCTAATATTTCTGAAATTGGGATGCATATTTCAAATGATTTATTTATGCCAATTTAATTGGAACTGCATCTTACAAGTGTTTGCATCTTAGTTCAAAGAAATTGATGTACTCCAAAATGAACTTCTAAAACCTCCTTAGCAGGTTTCTCTTAGTTAATGGAAATTCTACCTTTAAAGATGTCAGATTATCTTGGAGTTTTTCTTAACATCTCTTCCCACACCTACATGGATTATTATTATTTTTTTTTTTTTTTTTTTTTTGGTGGTTCTGGGGATGGAACCCTTCTACCTCCAGGCTATACTGCCAGACCTATTTTTTTATATTTTATTTGGAAACAGGGTCTCTTAAGCCAGCATGGCTGGCTTTAAACCTGTGCGATCCTCCTATCTCCGCCTCCCAAGCACGGGGAATACAAGCGTGCGCCATACCACGCCCAGCTCTACATGGAATTTTAACAAATCCTACTCTCATCTCTCATGGGGTTATAGTTGGATATAGAATGTCCCCCCAAAGAGCTTGTGTTTGATGTTCAGAAGAAATACGATTAAACCATGAGGGTTCTAATCTCATTATTACAATAGGTTTATTCTAGGAAGTGGTAACCTAGGTAGGTAGAGTGTGGCTGCTGAGTCACAGGAGGTGTGGCCTTGGGGACTCTGCTAAATGTCTATGAATTCCTTTGCTTGCCCTAACTCCTTTCCAGCCTCTGTGATATTAGAGCAGAGAACTTGGATCCCTCCCTCCCACCATCATTCCCTGAACTTTACCAATGTAACCCAACCTGACATGGATTGAACCCCTGAAATCTCCAGAACTGTAAGCAAATAAATCTTCCTTTAAGTGTGCGGTCAGGTTTTCTGGATTATAGCAGTAACAATGTTGACTGAAAGATCACTTAACTGATATCTTAGCTTCTTGTATTTGTTCTCTTGAAGTCTATTTTCCATGCAGCACCCCAAATGGCCTGATTAAATTTTAAGTTAGTGTCATTCTGTGACTTTATTTCACACCAGCCGTACTTATCACTTTGGTGGCTTCATATCTTATTCAAAATACCTAAATGCCTGGTCCCTACATGGGTAACATGGTCTGTAAGCTGAATCTTTACATTTTCACACCTTATCTTTTATTATTCTCCTCATTGAGTGTGAGCCAATTACACTATATACCACCCCAGGGCCTTAGAATATGCACATACCTTTATCTGAAATGTTCTTCCTCCAAGTACTTCCTTGTCATCACCTTCCCTTCTTTAGGTCTTCATGCTGATACTTTATCCTCAGGAAGAACTTTCCTGGTCACTCTTAATTAAAACTGTAAAACTCTGGAACTCCTGTCCTGCTTTCCTGCTTTTGTTTTTCTTATGCAGTATTTATCACCTAACATATATTTACCTATATTTTATATATGTATCTGCCCCCTTTATGTATCTAACTATAAAATGCACAAGGGAGGGGTATTTAGTCCCCAGTAGCCAAGTACTCAGTAAATATCTGAATGGAAACCAAACTAATGCACGGAGGAAAGGAAGTATAATCCAACTTCACAAAGAGAGCGATTTCTGCACTCAGGGTTCTTTCAAACCTTTATTTGGCTGCTAAACTGTACCCTCTGTAGTATCTGTAAAACTAAAGCATTCCCTTGAGTTCTATATGCTACCCTAGCCAATAATCAAACCTAAGAAGAGGACATGGGAAACCCAATTTACAGCTGACTGGTCAGAAATGTATAGGTCACAACCCAAAAATTCCAAATGGCCTCAAATTTGGGGGGGGACGGGCTTGGGAGCTGCACCCTAAGCTGTGGGTTCTATACTAATTCTAGTTAGTATCAGACTGAATTTAAATTGCAGGGTGTGGGAACAAAACATCTTAACATCTGGTGTTAGAAGTGTTCTGTGTTAGCCAGGCATGGTAGTACACACTTATAATCCAAGTATCTGGGAGTCTGAGACAGGAAAAGCACATATTTGAGGACATCCTCAGAAGGTAGTGAGACTCTAGCAACCTAGTAAGATCCTGTTTCTCTATTAAAATAAAATAGGGCTGGGGGTATAACTCAGAGGTAGATTATCTGAGTTCAATCCCCAGTGCCACACACACACACACGCGCACACACACACACACACACACACACACACACACACACACACAAAAGTATTCTGTATTGTGTTGAATGTGAAAGCAGCTAATGCAGTTTGGTTTTTCCTATTTTTTTTTATAATATCCAACATTTAAACAGCCACCTTTACAATAACCTAAGCTCTCATGCACTTTTAAATCTGCTCCTAGTTTCTCCATTCTGCTACTTTAGTCTTTAGTAGTATGGTATTACCATACTATTTACATCAATGGCATTATAGTATACTTTCACATCTGATACATAAAAGGTTTTTTTTCTTTTTTTACAATTCTGCTTTTTCAAACTTTTGGGTTTTCTATCACATTTATTTTTCAGGATGAAATTTAGAACCAACTTATAAACTTATCTGTTGAAGTTTTCACTGAATTTCAACAACTTGGAAATGGCTGGAATATTAATAATGATACTAATTTTGTTTCTAGGAAAAGGATTTTTTAAATTTACTCAGATCTAGTTTTGTATCCTTCAGTCGAACTGTCAGGTTTTAATAAGCTGGTAGACTTTTTTACATATTTCCTTTTCACTACTTTCTTTTTAAGATGCTGGAGATTGAATCTAGGGACATTTTACTTTCAAGCCACACCCCCAGCCCTACTTTATTTATTTGGAAACAGGGTCTTGCTAAGTTGCTGGGAACTACAAGGAGTTGCTAAGGCTGGCTTTGAACATGTGATCTTACTGTCTTAGCCTCCCAAGTTATGGAATTATATTTGTGTGTCTCCACACCCAGCTTCTTAATACTTCTGATCTCTAATAAGTAAAAAAAAAAAAAATCCCCAGCCAGGTGTGGTGGCCACACTTGTAATCCCAGGACTTGGGAACAGTTTCAGCTACTCAATGAGACCTTCTGCAACTTAGTGAGAACTTGTTTCAAAATAAAGAATAAAAAAAAATAAAGCAGGGATGTAGCCTGGATGTAGAACGCCCCTGGGCTCCATCCTCAGTCTCAGCCCCCCCCCACACACACAATTTCCATGTATATGTATGCGTGTTACTGATGATTGACCACCACCAGGGCATTCTAGCTCTGAGCTACATCCCCAGCCCAATTTTTAGTTTTGAAATGATAGGTCTTAATTGTGGAGGGCCTCACTAAATTGCTGAGACTGCCCAGGGACCTATGATCCTCCTGTTCAGCCTCCCAAGTACTGGGATTATAGTATGCACCACCAGACCCAGCTCACATGATCACTGAAAGCTTTTTCAACTTAAAAGTTTCACAATTTTGCAAAAATACTGTAAAACGCATCCAAACTTTGTGCAAAAAGACTAAATATAAAAGACAACTGGCTTTAGCACAAACATCAATTTTGATCTATCAGAAATGGCAGCCAACAGAGGTCAATTGAAAATACAATAAGGCTCAGACATAAAATCTTTTTAATAATATCCTGCAATATATTCAAAGAAACAAAAATGAGAACCTAGAGACACACTTATTTAAAAAAGAGAAAAAAAGGAAAACAAACAAACAAACTGAAATACTATGTTGTGTTTGTTACAAATGTCCCAGAAGAAATTATGCAGCTAATCACTAACCAAACCCAGCTAGATTGCTTTGAAAATGACTGCTGGTACTTTCACAGCACATGGACAGGGTTAGACTCTGACCTTGCTTCTTGGTGACAAAAGCCTGATGGAAGGAAGTAAAACCACAAAGAAAAAGGCACTGACGAATGCAAAATGTTTGCGTCCTTTTGTTTTTAAAAGATATGACATCAGAATAAAATATATAAAACATGGAAAAGCAGTCTAGACTTTAAACAGTTGTGATCAGGTCATATTATTAATCAATAAAAGCAGGGACTAGTGCCTATGTCACAGCCATATTAATGTCAAGCCATATAGACAGGACCCTCTGTCCAGTACTTTGGTCTTAGGAATGTAATTGCTTTCTCTGAACTCTGGTTATTGACTTTTTTTTCTTTCTTTCTTTCTTTCTTTCTTTCTTTCTTTCTTTCTTTCTTTCTTTCTTTTTTTTTTTTTGGTGGTACTGGGGTTTCTGGAAGCCCTTCTACCTCCGGGCTACACTCCCAGACCTATTTTTACATTTTTTAAAATTTGGAAACAGGGTCTCCTAAGCCAGCGCGCGTGGCTGGCTTCGAACCTGCGCGATCCTCCTGTCTCTGCCTCCCAAGCACGGGGATTACAAGCGTGCGCCACCACGCCCAGCTTGGTTATTGACTTTTCTAACTGTTCAAGGTAGAATCTTAAAAGACAAAGGTGAAACCTCCTAGAGGCAGATATGTAAGTGGTAAGATATGTTAACAGAGGCATCATTCACAAATTACATAGTGGAGAATATGCAGGGAGAAGAAAGCACATTTTTTTAAAAAGATGGTAGTTTTCCTAATCTGACCATTATATTATTGGTATACTTTGAGAGACATGGGGTATTAAAAAGATCCATTTCTGATTATGAGAATTATCAGTTTGTAAAACATGAGGAAGTAGAGTATTTCATATATGTGATAAGTGGGAAATGGATAACTAATTAAAATAAAAGTATGAGACAAATTTTAAGTGTGACAAGATAATGTCAGATCTGAGAGGTACCATATGAAATTAAAATAAAAGTATGAGACAAATTTTAAGTGTGACAAGATAATGTCAGATCTGAGAGGTACCATATGAAACTGTCCATGAAACTTTAAAACTGAATTATAAGCCGGGCATGGTGGCGCACGCTTGTAATCCCCGCGCTTGGGAGGCTGAGACAGGAGGATCGCGCAGGCTCAAAGCCAGCCTCAGCTACTTACTGAGGCTCTCAGCAACTTAGTGAGACCCTGTTTCCAAAATAAAAAATATATAAAATAGGTCTGGGAGTATAGCCGGAAGGTAGAAAGCCTCTGGAATCCACCCCCAGTACCACCAAAAAAAAAAAAAAAAAAAAAACCTGATTTATGAAGGAAATACTATGTTCAGGGTATTCTGAATGTGAAAAATATTGTATTAGGTTATATTGTTTTATTGTTTAAAGACTGGTTTTAAAATTTTAGAATATAAAAGGTTAAAATAACAGAGGGAGCTATCATTCAGGTGCCGTTAAAAACTATATCTGGAATAAAAAAAGAAAATATACTCAGGTTCAAAGGAAAAGGATAGCATGATAAATTGTCAATATTGTAAGAAAGTGAATGAAAAATGGTGACAGAAGTGTCAAGTATTTGTCATACATGAGATTCATCAAACTATTAACAGTAATTATTCCTAGAAGTCGAATTATAGCAAGAAAGCTTTCATTTTCAACTTAATAGACTTCTACTTTGTCTGCATTTTTAAACACACAGTACTTTAAAATCAGTAATAAAAAACCAAATTATTTCAAAACTGTAAAAAGTATTGCAAACTGTAATGAAGATTTAGCAGTGAAACATTTCTATTTCATTACCTCCCATACACTTGCAATGTCCCTGATATTTTTTGTGTGCATTTGTGGTTCTGGTGATTGAACCCAGGAACTCCCATATTCTAGGCAAGCATTCTATCACTGAGCTATATCCCCATCCTGTCCTGAAGAATTTTTCAAGAATAAAATCCTTACAATTTAAAATTTTAAAGATGCGTTAAAGAAAACCTGTTTGGATAAAGAATTCTTTAAATATTATGTCCAATACTTATGCCATAATACTACATTAATACTGTTTTCCAGAACCATAAGAAAAGTATAAATAGAAATGAAGAAATTAAACAGAAAAGGGTGGTTTCAGCACTTTTAACACTTACAATTCAATTTCAACCATGCCTTTGGAACATCCTCTCTTCACAAAAAACCCAACCTAAGGTGTAAAAAAAAAAAAGAGATGTATGATGACATTCCCAAGTTAACAGATACATGGCAAAGTCATTTTTATTTGTCAAATCAGGATTTTTTTCCAGTAACTAATTGAATGTCATTTTTCATTTCTTTCTAAAGTATTCTCAGATCTAGGTTCCTCTAATATTCCTCTAGTAGTAGTAGCAGTAGTAGTAGTAGCAGTAGTAGTAGTAGTAGTAGTAGTAGAAGAAGAAGAAGAAATGTGTGGAACTCACATGCCAGGGAATTAACCTCTCAAATAGCTTGTGACAAAGCCAATAAATGGCAAAAATGGGATTTGAACCTGAGTTGACAAAGCCAATAAATGGCAAAAATGGGATTTGAACCTGAGTAACCTGGCTCTGGAGTCTGTATTCTATACTAAACACTCTCAGAGAGAAAAGAAAAAGCCTTTACATCAACAAAGCCTTTTACCATTGAAGACTTCTATGGAGTTGCACAAATTAATTACTAATAGCCACTCTAATATTATTTATCCTGTTTAGTAGAGTATGTCATCCAGCATCTTTTAAAAAAGAGGAAAATAATTATAATTTACATAGTAAAATAGACATATTTGAGCTAGTTTCTATATGGCTCTGAATTTTAGCATAAAAACAAAACCAGGGCCTAAAAACATATCAGATCTTAAGTTAGACTATAGCAAATAATAACAAAAATGATAAATACACCTTACATATAATCTTTTTAAAAGTGGTAATGACCATGATGACTATCATAACCACAATAGCTAATACTTATTAAACATTTACTATATGCTGCTGCTTTAAGCATTTTATGTATTTCTCATTTAATATTTCTAAAAATCCTTGAAATATATATTATACTCATGTTATAGATGATACCCAGAAAGATGAAAAAAACTGGCTCTTATAACCAAAAATTACAGTTTAAGGATTAAGAATATTGGCTTTAAATTGTGCATGATACACACCTATAATCCTAGTACTTGGGAGGCTGAGAAAGAGGATTATAGGTTCAAATCCAGCCTCAAAAACTATTTCAAAATAAAAACTAAAAACAGAGCATTCTACATCTGAGCTACATCTCCAGCCCTTTTTTTTATTCTGGAACAGGTTCTCACTAAATTGCTGTTCTCAAACCCGCAATCCTCCTGTCTCAGCCTCCCAAGTACTAGGATTATAAGTATGTGCCACTACACTCAGCTTGTTAAAATTACTTTGAATGCTGGATTAAATGTATTTTCCTTAAAATATTTATTTTTGCCAAGTGCCTGGAAATATTACTAACTCAGACCACTATAAACTAAAATTGTAATTTATGAGCTTTAGGTCACATAATAATATAGGCCCAAAAAACATATTAAGACTGTGGTTATAAATTCTTTCTTAGGGGGCAGTAATGAGGATTTAACTAAGGGGCATTTTACCTCCAAGGTATAACTCTAGCCCTTCTATACCTCTAGTCCAACCCCACTTTGATTTGTTTTGAAAAATGATCTATGTTGCTGAGAGTCTTACAACATTGATGAGGCTGTTCTGGAACCTAAGCTCCTTCTGTCTCAGCCTCTCAAATACTGGCATTATAAGCGTGTGCCACCATGCCTGACAAAGCTGGGCTTTAAGGTATAAATTTTTTTCTGTCCTTGATAATTTACTTCATCTTTCCATAAGCCAAACAATGCATTTAAAAATGGCATATTGAGCCAGGCTCAATATTGACTGTTAATCTCTGTTCTGGGAGGTTGAGACAGGAGTAAAGGAAAGCTTCAGCAAGTAGTGAGACTTTGTTTCCAAAGAAGAAATAAAATTAGGTTGGAAGTGTATCTTGAAGGTAAAATGCTTTTGGGTTCAATCCCCAGTATCACACACAAGTAAATAAAATAAAAATGACACATTATATTATATGTAGCATTTTTTAAGCCAGGCGTGGTGGCGCATGCTTGTAATCCCTGCGCTTGGGAGGCTGAGACAGGAGGATCGCACAGGTTCGAAGCCAGCCTCAGCTACTCAGTGAGGCTTCCAGCAACTTAGTGAGACCCTGTTTCCAAAAAAAAAAAAAAAAAAAAAAATTATATGTAGCATTTTTGTTTATTAGGTACTCAGAATTCTCTAGGTATAGGGCCCAAAATACCTCTAGAAATAAAAATCTCCTTCTAGCTTCTCTACCTGCCAAATTCATTCCTTATATTCAAAACACGACTATTTGCTATACCCAAAGAACTGAGATATAGAAATTGATTTGTTTCTAAAAACAATCTATGCCTCTAAATTATTTTAAAGTAATTATGCTAACTTACCTTATCGGCCCGTCCCATGAAAGCAGGTTTGCCTGCTAATCCAAGGCAAATGGCACACACGATGCTTGACTTCCCTGTTCCATTAGCTCCGATAATCATATTCAAGTGAGGTCCAGGAGATACTTCACAGATATCATATGTTCTGAATTATAGAAAGGTGAAATTATTAAGCAGCAGTAAGAGGAGAAAAAAAAAAAAACTCTGTGTGTACATAGTACTGGGGATTGAACCCAGGAACATTCTACTACTGAGCTACACTCAAAGACCCTTTGTAAAACCTTTTTAAAGGATCTTCCTATTTCAATCTCCCAAGTACTAGAATTACAGGCATGTGCCACCACAACCAGCAAAAATTATTTTCTTTACAAAATCACTTTTCATGGGAATGTGTTGGGGAGGGGGGCAGGGGTTGTGGATTTGAACCGAGGGCCTCACATTGGCCACAAACTTGGGATCTTCCTGCTTCAACCTCCCCAGTAAACGGTATTACAGGTGTCCATGCCTTGCTCAAAGTGCTTTTTCTTGCTTTAAATTATCTAAGAACTCCCTGAAATTCACTTAAAAATTAGCTAGCCTTACAAATTTAATGTTAGTTATATAAGTTTCTTTTTTTTGGAAGAGGGTTTGCTGGGGATCAAACCAGGCCCTACCACATACTAGGGCCACCTCTGAGCTATATCCCCTTCCCTATACGTTTTCAATACAGGGAAAATCACTATCAGTGGATAAAATGAAAAAGTCATAATGCATTATCTAAAATTGGAATTTCAGTGCAAAAATATGATTTCATATGTATTTTCAATAATAAAAGTCAAAAAAGCAAGGTTCAATACAATTTATCCCTTTAAAAATAATTATAATACATAAGAGACCAGATCAAAGCTACTGTGCATATAAATTAATTTCAAAATAATTTCTAGTGCACTTGATTTTTCTTAAATCTGTGGATCTTACAATTAACATTTCTAGTGAATTAAAATGTTTACTATTCCTCATATTTTAATTTTGAAAAAAATCCAACTATTCTTATTTAAATTAAAAAATTGAGGCTATGTATCAGTCCAATAGTTTATTTTTTGTGGTACTGAGAATTGAACCCAGAGCCATTCTACCTCCAAGCTATACTCCCAGTCCTTTCTAAATTTTGAAACAAGGTCTTGCTAGGTTGGTGGGAATACTGCTAGATTGCTGAGGCTGGCCATGGAAACTGTGATCCTCTTGTCCCAGTACTAGGATATAGACATTATAGGCATGTGCCACTGCACTGGACTAATTTTAATTTAAAAAACAAACAAAAACCAAGCCAGATGCAGTGGCAATTACTTATAATCCCAGTACTTGTGAGGCTGGGATAGAAGGATTACAGATTCAAGGCCAGACTCAACAGCTTAACAAGATCCTGTTTCAAAACAAAAAATAAATAGGGTTGGGGGTATAGCTCAGAGGTTGAATGCCCCTAGGTTCCATCTCCAGTACTCCTCCCCACCAAAATAAAAAAAAAAAAAAAGTTTCCTTTAATATGCTGCCAGAAAGCTTAACAAAGTACCTACATACTGTTAGTCTATGTTGATAGAATTCTTATTCCTTCGGGAGAAAGCAAGTATGTGCCACCACTAAGTATGTCTACAGTACTCTTTCATACCTGCAGAGTTAGCATCTAATCCTTACCAGGTGCTGGGACAGCTCTGTAAAATGTAAAGCAAACTTCAGAGAAGTTCTAACTTGTGTCTGGCTAACTTGAATTGGGAACCATAAACATCCTTTACCTGCAACATTCCAGTTTTCTCCCACACAGAGCTGCCAACTAGTTCTCCAAAACCAAATGCTTAGCCTGCTAAGTACATAGGTAATTTAACAAAGCACACTTCAACTTTAATACCTGAAGTAGTTAATGATTTTTGAGTGTTAAGCTGGGCGTGGTGGCGCACACTTATAATGCCAGTCTTGAGAGCCGGAGACAGAAGGATCACAGGTTCCAGGACAGCTTCAGCCACTTGCGAGACCCTCAGCAATCTAACAAGACCCTGTTTCAAAATAAAAGTTAAAAAAAGAAAAAAAGGCTGGGGGTGTAGCTCAGAGGTAGAATTCCCATGGGTTTAATTCCCAGTACACACAAACACACAAAAAATTAAAATTAAAAAAAGATCCAGATGTAAAGAATACAGACAGCAAAGAAGTATGTTCTGGCAGGTTGTTTCTGGCCCCAATTATCTAATTTGTCTTTTCAGATTCTTTATTTTGTTAGCAGGTAGGTCTTAAGAGAAATCTTATAATGGTTAAAATATAAGTAGTTTTAAACTTCAGACATCTAATAAACCACCTGACATGGACAGTCTTAATCTCAGCACATATGTAACCCCATCCTGTTATGAAAATCCTACTGAGAAATCTCTGTGAAAAAGGTTATACTAAAATAGTGATGCAACTGGTATTTAACAATAAACATGAAACAGCACGAGAATTTCTGGCCTATAAAAGACATAAAGAGCCCAGCATGTGGTGCATGCCTATAATACCAGTACTTGGGAGGCTGAGACAGGATGATCACAGTTTTGACCCTCCTGTCAGCAACTTCGTGAGACCCTATTTCAACACACACACACACACACACACACACACACACACACACACACACACACAAATTAATAAAGGGCTGGGATGTAGCTCAGAGGTAGAATGCCCTTGGGTTCAATGCCCAGTACCCCTCCCCCACAGACATAAAGATATTATAAATAGGGACTTGCCAAAAACAAAACAACGCCTCTGCATTTTTTAAATGCTTTCATTTAGGCCACAATGGTGCATGCCTATGACCTCAGCTATTTTGGAGGCTAAAGCAGGAAGACAGCAAGCTTGAAGCAACCCTGGGTAATTTATTAAGATCCTCGCTGGGAATAAAAATTTTGCGTTAGCTCAGTGGCAGAGCACTTGTCTAGAATAGTGCTGAGTTCAATCCCCAACACCACGCACACACACAAAAGAATCATTCTTCTGACTCTATATTGAAAATTTTTTTTCTGTGAGTTCCCTGTTCTTTGACCTTCCCCTGAGAGGGCTCGTCAAAGGCTTTTGAGTATTCTCTATGGCCTCAGGTAGAATCTGTTTTCTGAATGTCAGACCAGATGACCTATAAATGCAATTACTTTCTCAATAACTCTATTTGGATATCTCACAAAAGTAACCTAATGTATTATAATTACATTAAAACATATTCTTTATAATAATTACAAGCATGGTTATAAGGAAAGATGTAAGCCGGGCGTGGTGGTGCACACTTGTAATCCCAGCATTCGGAAGGCTGAGACGGGAGAATCATGGTTTGCGGACAACCTCAGCTACTTAATGAGGCCCTCTGCAACACAGTGAGACTCGGTTTCAAAGTAAAGAATAACAAATAGGGCAGGGGGTGTAGCTCAGAGATCGAATGCCCCTGGGTTCCATCCCCAGACCAGCAAAAAAAAAAAAAAGAAAAAAGAAAAAAAGAGATATATCTATAAATAAAAAAGAAAATCTAAAGATCATTCAAATAATGTATGAGAATTTAGAATATGATGACTATGAAATTGTATATGAGCAGTGAAAAGATGAATGGGTAACCATTTTGGGAAAAATAATTAAGTGCTCTCAAACTAAACCTACCATCTTTCCCACTCCAAACCACTCTTGCGGTCACTTGGTGAACAGTGTCTTCACTATCCCATTGCTCAAATCTGAAACCAAGGCATTTGTTTTTCAGCATTTTTATTCTTCCATCTCTTGTTTGTTCTATGGTACTGGGAATTAAATCCAGAGAAATTCATTCTGAGCTACCTCTCTTAAATTGCTGAGGCTGTCCTTGAACCTGCAATTCTCCCAGATCTCAGCTTCCCAAGTATTGGGATTACAGAGATGCACTGCCATGCCCAGTTTCTTGCAGCTCTTTTGCTACTACCACATCTGCCCGGCCCCATCATTTAATCACTAAGTCATATTGGTAGACAACAAGTGTGATGCCAATTGTTAAGAAAGAAAAACTAAGGGGAAAACAAAGGGTCACTTCCAATATCCTTTTCCTTTTTTCCTGCTTAGGCCTCTAAATACTACAGATAATGAACACATTTCTTCCAATTTCTTGATTAGTTTATAGTTTATGCTTCCTTCTTTCTCCAAGCCTTGACATGCTATTCCTTCAGCATAGAAACCTCTCTCTCTACTCCCAACTCCACTTGACTTGATTCATTCATAGGAACCTCTCTCTCTCTTTCCAGGCTATTTTTTTTATTATTATTATTATTTTTTTTTTTTTTTTTTTTTTTTTTGGTGGTACTGGGGTTCCTGGAAACCCTTCTACATCCAGGCTACACTCCCAGACATATATATATATATATATATATTTGGAAACAGGGTTTCTCAAGCCAGCGCTGCTGGCTTCGAACCTCCGCCTCCCAAACATGGGGATTACGAGCATGCGCCACCACGCCCAGCTTTCCAGGCTATTTTGAGTTCTTTAAGCCTAGCTTTTCTACTTCCTTGATAATACCCCTATTTCAGTCCTGAAACACAAAATCCTCTCAACATTAATATAATAAATCCTACCTTGCCCTGCACTTTCCAGCTGCTTTTTCTTTCTCTTTACATCCAAGCTTTACTTCCTCATTCTTCATTCATCAAATAGTCAAGGATTTCCTAACTGCAAAGTACATTGATCTCTTTTCAGTCCTGTTATCTGACTTCAATGTAGCAGATTTTATTTTTAAAACAAGGTCTCACTAAGTTGCCTGGGCTGGCCTTGAACTTTCCATCCTTCTGTCTCGGTCTCCCAAGCATTGGGATTACAAAGTGTGTACTACCATAGAGATGTTAATTTTGAAAAATTCCTTTTCATTACGTTCTCTGATAATATCTCCCACATTTCTCATTTTACCTCGGTGAACAGTTACTTCTCAATTTGTGATCTCTCAACCTGACATGTAAGGTCTTTTATTCTTCCAATGTATATTTCCTTTAAGGCAGTCTTAACCATTTCTGCAACTTCAACAACCATCTACTTGCATAATTCACCAATCTCTGACCTGTTCACAATTTCCTGAGTTCCAGACCTTTATAAATTCTGCCTACAGAAGAACATCTCTCTTAGATATTCACAGAAAACTGTCAAATGATCTAAAAGGCATTATTATTCTCCCCAAACTGCTGTATTTTGAATTGCACCTATTATGCTAAAGCAGAAACTATGAGAAAATGCTGCCCCTCTCCTTCCCCTCACACCTCACCATCTGCAGCCAGATTCTGCTAAATTAAATCTTTCAGCTTCTATGTTCAAACTCCTAACTCTTGCCTCCAATCTTGTACCTTTTATAAATCATCCTTTGTATGATTTATATAAATCATACTCAATATCCTGCTTAAAACACATCCTTACTGCCTTCAAGATGAAGCTGGACTCTCTCAGCATGGTAAACATACACTCATTGGTTGCCTACCTGTCCACATATTCACACACAATCTATACTCTAGTCATACTGAAATGCCTGATATTTCCTAAATATCCCAAACTTTCTTCTAGGCAGTTCCTTCTGTCTGCAATACTCTTCCCTTCTTTGAAGGTTTTCATATCTTTTTTATTATTATTATTTTAACCAAACTTTTTCTCTCAGTTGGGGATGACATAATCACTTCATCCTTTGTGTCCTCCATGTCCTCCTGTCCATGCCATTATGGTATCTACCTCAATTGATTACATTATATTTCTTTATATGTATCTGAATAGCAATTCAGCTATTTATTCGTTGTGTAAACCTGGACAAAATTAACCTCGATGAACTTATAGCACCCAAGGTGGCAATGAGATCGTGTCAGGAAGAAATAAACAGCAACACGTAAATAAAACATTTGGTTCTGTACTTGGCACATGATAGGGGCCTGAAAAAATGGTGATATTACTACTACAATTCTGTGACCTTTACGGCACTACGGGCAAACTTGTAAAAAAGAAAAACCTTGGAAAAAAGTGAACTGTAAGGCGCTAGATGGGTACGTGGGACTTTTGTTATAACATATTTAGACTCTAAAATGATAACTCGTTCTCTGAAGGGAGATGAGGAGCCAGGGAAGGAGGCTGGATGGGGAAGGGTCCAACAACTGAGTAAGGTTTAATCTTCTGGTCCACTCTGACCCCCATTCACCACAACCACTACCATCTTCCCTACTCTCTGCCCACCGGGCAACTGCCTACACTTCACAACTCTTGCCAGAGCATCACCGCCACTCACACGTAGCTGCTGCCTCCTCTGAAACTCCCGGGCCCATACTTCTGTGAACTGCATTTCCCGTCGCACAGAAATCGCCAACTCCCAGCGGGCGGAGACCTGGCCCCTTAGTACCGCCACTGGCTACCAGATGACGCCTTCGAAATACGGCGCAAAGAACAGAAAACAAAAAACCCACACAGGGCACCTCGGAGACGGCCACACACGTCGGTCTCCGTGGCCTACGAAGGGAAACCCTGCCCGAGGCCGCTCGACCCCCGGGGCAGCCCGCCCTCGGCGGCCCGCCCGGCCTGCCCGCCCACTCACAGGAAGTTCTCCATGGCGATGCGGACGATGGAGCCCTCCACGAAAGGCCCGGGCGACGGCGGCAGCGACGGCGGCGGCCCCGCGCTCCTCCTCTTGCTGGGGATCTCAGAAGAAGGATCTCTCGGGAGAGCCCTCTTGGAAGCCAGGGGGCCTGGCGTCGACGTTTTCCTGGCGGGAGACGCCATCCTGGTTTCCCCGGCGCCGCGGAGCCCCGCTCCCGCGCGAACTGGCCGGCGCGCGACGCTGCCCGCGAGCCCGCGCCGCGCATGCGCAGTCCCGGGCCGGCGGCGGCGGCGGCCGCGCGCACGCTCCTCGGCGGCGCGCACGTCCCTCGGCGGTGCGCAGCGCAAGGCCCAGGCGCCCGGGCTCGTTGGGCGGCTTGGCACTGTGTGTGAAGGGATTTTTTTTTTTTCGGTACTGGGGATTAAACCCAGGGGCATTCTACCTCCAAGCTACACCCTAAGCCCTATTTTTTATTCTTTATTTTGAAACAAGTGAGGCAGAAGGCCTCATTGAGTAGCTGAGGCTGTATGCGAACCTGGGATCCTCCTGTCTCAGTCTCCCAAGTACTGAGATCACAAGCTACAAGGATGTGCCACCATGCACAAGGTTCTGAAGTGGAAACAAAGCGGGATATTTGCAGAACAAAGGGAGGGCTGGTGTGGCTAGCTGCCCAGTACTGAACAAAGTTTCTTAGCAGGGCCTTATCCATCAGTGCAGAATCTAAATTGTATTTTAAAAGCATGGGGAGGAGGCAGAGGCAGCTCAGTGGTAGAGCCCTCTCCTTAGTGTGTGGGCGTGGGAGCAATGGGAGGCCTGCCCACCTGCCTGCGTATGTGTGTGCATGTGTATGTCACTGAGGTTTGAACCCAAGAGCATTAACTACACCCCCCAGCTCTTTTAATTTTTTTAAACAGAGTCTCACCAAGTTGCTGAGTCTCGCTAAGTTGCTGAGGCCAGCCTTGAACCTGCAATTCTTCTGTCTCAGACTCCCAAGTACTAGGATTGCAGATGTGTGCCGTCATGTCCAATGTACCAGTATTGGAATGGCCTAGGAAGATTTGGGGAAACTCTGATTATTAATATATTTCAAAAGAAAATAATTGGTATATTTCAAAATAGTTGTGTTAAAATGGTGGCAGACAAGGGTAAAGAAAGGACTTGATTTCTGCCTAAAACAGGCAGCTATTCCAATGTAAATTAACCTAGCTCAAAGTAATTAACCAGTCAATAGGAAAGGAGAACTAGGCCTGTCTCTATCTAAAGACAGATCTTAAGAGAGGAGAACTAGGCCTTTCTCTAAAGACAGATCTACATGATTGGATAAGCTAGCTAAGATGGTAGGAGGGGTCGACCTTCATGAAAGGAGACACCTCACCACACCTTGCTAGAGGAGGTACCTTACAGGGTAAGGGGAGGTACCCTACAGGGACATTCACTACGTCAGAGTCACACAAACAAGATGGAGGTCATGGCTATAAAAAGTCCGGTCTACGTGTAAGCCCTTTGGTGTACTCATTTCTAGTCACCCCACCACGTGCCATTTTGGCATGGGGCTGTATTTCTATCTCCTGTATTTCTATCTTTTCCTCTTTTTCTGTTTTTTTGTTTCTTTGGGGAGTTTTTGGGAAATTATTCCCAGGGGTCTAACAAAGATCCCTGGGGACAGTTTCCCTATCCGTAACATCCAGCATGGATGCTTTTTGATTCAAGTTTTTTAGTGATCATTCTGGTTGTTGTGTGAAGAATGATTAGAGGGGACCAGGTGTGAAAATGGGAAGGCCATTTAGAAAGATAATGCAGCAGAACCCTCATTCCTAACACCTAGAAAAATGCTTTCCCATGACCCTGCTTCTTCTCATGCAAGCAGAATCAACTTTCTGTAAAAGTAAAAGCAGGCCGGGTGTAGCATTTGGGAGGCTGAGACAGTTCAGAGATGGCCTCAGCTACTTAAGCCCTTTACAACTCAGTGAGATCCTGTTTCAAAGTAAAGAATAAAAAATAGGGCTGGGGTGCAGCTCAGAGGTAGAATGCCCCTGGGTTCTATCCCCAGTTCTGCAAAAAAAAAAAAAAAAAAAAAAAAAAAAAGAAAAAAAAAGTTACAAGCAAGGAAAATAGAGTAGGTAAACCAGGCGTGGTGGCGCACGCTTGTAATCCCTGCGCTTGAGAGGCCAAGACAGGAGGATTACACAGGTTCGAAGCCAGCCTCAGCTACTTAGTGAGGCCCTCAGCAACTTAGTCCCTGTTTCTAAATATAAAATAGGTCTGCGAGTACAGCCCAGAGTATAGCCCGGAGGTAGAAAGCCACTGGGTTCCACCCCCAGTACCACCAAAAATAAAAAAATAAAATAAAATAGGTAAAATGTTTTTAAATGCACATATTTTTAAAATATTCAAATGGATTGAGAGGGCACCAAATATAGTGTAAATGTATACTATTTATGTTCAATAAAAAATTGTTAAAAAAAAATAAAAATAAAAATAAAACATCACCCCCCCCAAAAAAATATTCAAATGGCACACAGTACTGAAAATAACCAGTACTTATAAGGGGGAAATGCAATTTTCCCACACACTGAAAAAAGTTTTTTGAAAAGTAATTTGGTACTGTTTCAAAAGCCTTAGAAGAGTCAGTTTTTAAAGAATTAGATTTGAGGGAATCTAATCTATGGACAAATAAGAATATATGTACCAGTATTGGGAATGGCTTACAAAGATTTGAGAAAGCTCTGATTATTAATAGATATATTTCAGAAATAATTGTGTCAAAATGGCAGCAGACCTAGATAGAGAAAGGCTTGGCTTGGTCAGGAAGCAAACAGCTATTGAAACTTAGATTGACTTAGCTAAAGTAATTAGCAAGTTAATAGGAGAGGGGAGCTAGGACTTTCTCTATCTAAAGACGGATCTACATTATTAGATAAGCTAGCTAAGATGGTAGGAGGGGCCGACCTTCATGAAAGGAGATACCCTGCCACAACTTGCTGGGGGAGATACCTTACAGGGTTGGGGAGGTACCTTACAGGGATGTTACTACGTCAGAAATACGTGAACAAGATGGAGGTCATGAGCCGGGCATGGTGGCGGACGCTTATAATCCCTGCACTTGAGAGGCTGAGGCAGGAGGATTGCGCAGGGTCGAAGCCAGCCTCAGCAACTTAGTGAGACCCTGTTTCCAAATAAAATATAAAATGGGTCTGGGAGTATAGCCCAGAGGTAGAAAGCCTCTGGGTTCCACCCCCGTACCACCAAAAAAAAAAAAAAAAGATGGAGGTCATGGGTATAAAAAAGGTCGGGTCCATGTGTGATCCCTTTGGTGTGTTCACTCGAGTCGCCCCCCCCATGCCATGAATGGCATGGGGCTTTAACTGTCTTCTGTATTTCTATCTTTTTAATAAACTTCTTTAAATCTCCAGCAGGTGTCCGAGCTATGTATACTTATCCTTAGCTCAGGACAAGAACCTGCGATTTTTCTCTTTTTCTGTGTTTTTCTGTTTGTGTGGCTGTGTCGAGGGAAGCATTTCTCCCCTCACACACACCGCAACATATTTCACCGTAACATATAGACAACAGTAATGAGAGATGAAGGCAGAGAACCAGTCTTATCATTTTTGTACTGAGGTTGGAAAGGAGACAAAGGAAAGACCAGAAAAAAGTAACTTTAATGTGGAAACCTGGGCTAAAATTCTCCAAGCCAGTTCTGTCAGTCCCAGATTTCCGGGGAATTTGCAAATCTTTACTCATTAACTCACTTACATTAATTACCCTGAGCACTGTTAGGGCAGAACAGTGGTCCTCATCTCCTGCAGAACATACAATTTTCTACCTTTATTATTATTTATTAATTTCAATTAGCTGTAAGTTAAGCTCCTTCTGTACAAGATTTATGTCTGCTCATATCTTTAACCTCCAATAAAAAGTAAAGTTTTTAATTTTACTTATTTATTTTTGTATTTTTATTTTTATATGCTTTTTTGGTGCATCATAATCTCACATCATAATGTAAATCATGTTGCGGTGACAGACATGCACACAGCACTTGGTGCCCCAGCCCCGCCTCCCCATCTCCTTCCCAATACAGAGTTCTGAGATTGACGTTGGTATATTCACTTCACATCTGTGCACATAGTTGATGGTAGTATTTCCATTAATGAACCTCTGTCTTTCCCTCCTCTTCCCTTATACCTCCTCCCTGGCTCCACCGAGGTTCTCTTCCGTTATCTAGAGTCTCTCTGGTATCCTGATTACTCCCTATGTGCATATTAGAGAAAACATTTGATCCTTTACTTTCTGTGATCGGCTAATTTCACTTGACATAATGTTCTCCGGGTCTTCCATTTTCTTGCAGATGATATAATTTGGTTCTTCTTAATTGCTGAGAAGAATTCCATTGTGTGTATTTCCGATAGTTTTGTAATCTATTCATCTGTTGGTGGACACCTAGGTTGGTTCCATAATTTGGCTATTGTGAATTGTGCTGTTATGAACGTGAGTACACATATATAACTGCAGTTCTCTGATTTCAGCTCCTTTAGAAAGACACTCAGGAGTGATGCAGCCAGATCATATGGTCGGTCCATTCCCAGTTTTCTGAGGAATTCCCACACTGATCTCCATAGCGGCTAAACCAATTTGCAATCTCATCAACAGTGCAGAAGAGTTTTTATTTCTCCATATCCTTGCCAACATTTACTATTCTTTTGACTTCTTGGTGATTGCCATTCTGATTGGGGTTAGATTGAATCTCTATAGTTTTGATTTGCATCTATCTGATTGCTAATTATGTTGAATATTTGTGTGTGTATGTGTGTGTGGTACTGAGAGTGGAGCCCAGAGGCTTTCTACCTCCAGGCTATACTACCAGACCTATTTTATATTATATTTGGAAACAGGGTCTCAAATAAGTTGCTGAGAGCCTCACTAAGTAGCTGAGGCTGGCTTCGAACCTCTGTGATCCTCCTGTCTCAGCCTCCTAACCCCTGGGACTACAAGCTTGTGCTACCCCACCCAGGCTCTATGTTGAACATTTTTTCATGTATCTCTTGGCCATTTGTATCTCATCTTTTGTGAAGTGACTATTCAGTTGCCCATTTCTTGATTAGGTTATTTTGTGTAAAGTCTTTTTTTTTTTTTTTTTTTGGTACTGAAGATAAAACCCAGGGGCTTTCTACCTCCAGGCTATACTACCAGACCTATTTTATATTTTATTTGGAAACAGGTCTCACTAAGTTGCTGAGAGCCTCAATAAGTGGCTGAGGCTGGCTTTGAACCTGCGGGATCCTCCTGTCTCAGCCTCGCAAGCGTGGGGATTACAAGCGTGCGCCACCACGCCCGGCAGTATTATAGGGTTTCTAGTGTTCTTTGTGATGTGTCATGACTGAGACCCTAAGGTAAATGGGCTTTCATGTTTTTTGAGGATATACAGTGAGAAAGCAGTATTCAATTGTGTAAGAACTGACCTTGGGTTTCATAATGATCATGACTGAAGGGCTGAAGGGCTGTTTGTAATCTCTTTCTCCTTCTCTGCAAGTCCGTGCAGATTGAACTGACAGCCCTCCCTGCACAAAGCCAAAGTAGAGCCCTGGAGGACCCAAGGGGAGACTGTGTGTGCTTCCTCACCCCCATTACTTCCCCAAAGAAAAAAGAGTTGGTGATGATCAGAATAGTGGCAAAACTGTCAGAACCAGCTACATACATCTGAAAACAACTGAGTCCTTTGGCATCAATCACCTGGAGTGACACTTTCATCCCAGTCTCTCTCTAATAATTAGCTGAGATGCTGCTGAACTCTCCCATAAACCTCCTAGTTTAAGTTCTACGTCCACACTTTTCATTAAAAGCCATAAATTTGTTTTTACAATTAGAATCAAATTTGCATTTTTGTTAGTATCTTAGGAATTTGAAATTACGAAAAGCACAAAGCAGAAATAACCACCACTCACTTATATTCCAACAATCAAGAATTAACACTGTTAAGAATTTGGCATTTGAAGCCCGGCGTGGTGGCGTACACACGCTTGTAATCCCCGCGCTTGGGAGGCTGAGACAGGAGGATCGCGCAGGTTTGAAGCCAGCCTCAGCTACTTAGTGAGGCTTTCAGCAACTTAGTGAGACCCTGTTTCTAAATAAAATATAAAAAACGTCTGGGAGTATAACCTCGAGGCAGAAAGCCTCTGGCTTCCACCCCTAGTACCACACACACACACACACACACACACACAAAAAGAATAAAAAAAAGAATTTGGCATTTTTTCCAAGTTTTTTTTTTTATTATCTACTTAAACAATTACACATGAAACATTTAACTGTACTCTTCTCTTAAAAATTATAAAAGTTAGATAAGTTAGCGTGCATTTACTCCTCCTACCCCTTAATCTTATTCTGGTATCGTTTGTCTCCCAGACGTAACTATTCTCATACACTTGTTCAGTGTGTAATGTAATGACTTTTCAAGGAATTTTTTATATTTTACATGTATTACATTTACAGAAGATAGGTCATAATGTCTTGAGTGTGAATTTATTACATAAATGTACTATATAAAAATATATACAAACATAAATATACTAACAAAATTACAGTAAGAATAGTTATGCAGCTTGTCTTTTCAGTCAAGAATAGAATTTTGAGCCAGGCGTGGTGCACACTTATAATTCCAGCATTTGGGAGGCTGAGACAGGAGGATCGCAGTTCAAGGCCAGCCTCAGCTCCTTAGTGAGGCCCTCAACAATTCAGTGAGACCCTATCTCAAACTAAAGAATCAAAAATAGGGCTGGGGGTGTAGCTTGGAGGTAGAATGCCCCTGGGTTCCATTCCCAGTACTGCAAAAAAAAAAAAAAAGAATATAATTTTGAAATGTATCCATGTTGACATTTAAGTCTGGTTCCTTTTTAACTTCTGTGGAGTTTTGGTTGAATATATACTTTTTCCATGACTCTACTGATTTGACATATAGATAGCATCCATTTTTCATTTTTATAAACAACGCTTCAGGGAACATCTTTGGGCATGTTTATGTATATCTGTTAGCATTCCTCTAGAATAGATAGCAATAATTAGAATTGCTAGACCATATACAATATTGATTATTCTTCTTCAATTTCTTGACATTGCACTTATTGTTGCCTAAGGCAAATCTCTTGGTAACTGTGATTATTTTAAAATTAGATCAAAATAAAATTCCTCTCTTTCTTTTTTAGTGTTGTCTTTGGCTTGCTAGCTACTCTCTCTCTTTCTCTTCATACACACACACACACACACACACACACACACACACCTTTGCATTATACAGTGTCTATGTTCTATGGTGCCTGAAGCTTATATAATTTTTGAAGACTCTAAAAAATACAAAATGCAAAATTAGGATAGTAATTATTCAGAATGGGAAAAGATGTCACATCAGCTATTAAGATCTTGGGCTTGCTAGAATTCTTTGTTGGGGAAGACAAGGCAGCTGTCTTGTGCTCTGTAGGATTTCAGCAGCATTGCTGGACTCAAATCACCTCATGTCAGTAGTACATCCCCCATTTTGACAACCAACAGTATTCCAAAGATGTCTCACTATCCCTTAAGGAGCAAAATGGCCCGCAGTTGAGAACGGGTGCTCTGAAGCTACCTACAGTGCAATGTAGATAAAAGAAGGGATACTTCAGTGCTCTTAAGTCTCACCATGTCTAGAGCAAGACAGAAAAATGAAAGAAAATGAAAATTTCCTATCAGTCTTCCTCATGAGTGTACATGCAAATGTCTAGCAATATCTAAAAAATAAATACCTAATGAGCTAATTTGCTTTTTTTGAGGAATTAAAGGTTGATTGAATACCTGAAAGTCAAATCATATTAAAGATTAAGAAAAAGCTGAAACATAAAAAGTATTTGATAATTTTCAACACACATTGATGTTAAAATTTTTAGAAAACTACAAGAATATAACTTCTTTTAATTAATAAAAGAACCCCAGCCAGGCATGGTGGTGCTCACCTATAATTCCAGTGCTTGGGAGCCTGGAGACAGGAGAATTGCTAGTTCATGGCCAGCCTGCATAACTTAACAAGACCTTGTCTCAAAATACAAAATAAAACATGCCTGAGAGTGTGACTACATGGGAGTGCCCCTGGGTTCAATCCCCAGTACTATACACAAAACTGAAAACCACCAAACTTTTAGCAAACTCATTTTCAATAATGAAAAATTAAAAAATATTTGTTTATATATCAGAAACTATTTTAGAAATGATACTATCACTCTTTTTATGGAACATTGTTTTGGATATCTTAGCTTGCTGAATAAATTAAGAAAATAGATCAGAAAGAAGAGTTGAAGCCAGGTGTGGGTTGCCTGTAATACCAGTACTTGGCAGTTTGAAACAGGAGGATCACAGGTTCAAGGCCAGTCTCAGCAATTTAGCATGGAACTCAGCAGTTTAGCAAGACCCTGTTTCAAAAGAAAAAGTAAGCCTATGCTTGTAATTCTAATACTTGGGAGGCTGAGACAGGAGGATCATGGTTCGCGGTCAGCCTCAGCTACTTAAGGAGGCCCTCTGCAACTTAGTGAGACCCCGTTTCAAATAAAGAATGAAAAATCAAACTGGGAGTGTAACTTGGAGGTAGAATACTCCTGGGTTCAATCTCCAGAACCCCACACACAAAGAAAGGAAGAAAGGAAGGAAGGAAGGAAGGAAGGAAGGAAGGAAGGAAGGAAGGAAGGGAGGAAGGAAGGAAGGGAGGAAGGGAGGGAGGGTAAGCTGGGCAGGTTGGCATATACCTGTAACCCCATACTTCAGAGGCTTAGCAAGGAGGATCAAAGGTTTTAGACCAGCCTCAATAACCTACTGAGTTTCTCGGTAACCTAGTGAGACTCTGTTTCAAAAATAAAAACATAAAAAAGGGTTAGGGTATAGCTCTGAAATAGACTATTACTGGGTTCATTCCCCAGCAATACACACACACACACACACACACACACACACACACACACACGAAAAAATAGAACTGAGCTATAGCTTAGAAGTAGAATATTCCTGGATTCAATCCCTAGTGCCACATCAATCAATCAATCAATCAATCTGGAATAGCTAGTTACAATGGTGCATACCCAGTATCCCAGTACTTGGAAGGCTGAGATAGAAGGATCACAGGTTAGAGGCCAGCCTCAGCAATTTACTAAGACCTTTGCAATTTAGCAATACCCTTTGTAAAATAAAAAATAAAATAAGGTTGTGGCTGTAACTCGGAGGGAAAATGCCCCTGGATTTAATCCCCAGTACCACAAAGAAAAAAAGAAAAAGAAAAACACTGTAGCCTAGTAGGGCATGATGGTGCATGCCCATAAATCCCACAGTTGGGAGACTGAGACAGAAGGAGGTTTACAGGTTTGAGACTAACCTCAGCAACCTAGAGAGACCCTCAACAACTTAGTGAGATCTTGTTTTAAAATAAGAAATAAAATAGGGCTGGGGGTGTAGCTCAGATGTAGAAAACCTTTGGGTTCAATCCCCAGTATTAATAAAAAAAAAACTAGGCCAGACGTGGTGGTGCACGCTTGTAATCCCTGAGCTTGGGAGATGGAGACAGGAGGATTGAGCAGGTTCGAAGCCAGCCGCGCTGACTTAAGAGACCCTGTTTCCAAGAATAAAAAAAGTATAAAATAGGTCTGGGAGTGTAGCCCGGAGGTAGAAGGGCTTCCAGGAACCCCAGTAATACTAATACTAATACTAATACTAATACTAATACTAATACTAATAAATTAAAAAAAACAATGTAAGAACAAAAAAGAGGAAATATAATGTATTTATGTAAGTCATATATTGATGATTAAAGGGAAAAATCATTATCCCACTTATGAGAAGAAATATGACATCAAATGTCTATTTGTTGTTTGGGGGATATGGGGGTTGAACCCAGGGGCATTCTACCTCTGAGCTAGATCCCTAGTCGTGTGTGTGTGTGTGTGTGTGTGTGTGTGTGTGTGTGTGTGTGTGAGCTACATTCCCAGTCTTTTTAATTTTGAGGCAGAGTCTTACTTGCGATTCAAGTTCACAAGTTCAGCCTCCTGAGACAGTCTACTGCCTCAGCCTCCTGAGTAGCTGGGTTTACAGGGGTTCATTACCATTCCCCAAGAGTTCAAATGTTTTTAACTTGGTAAATGCCACATATCAAAACTTAGAGTACACACATTGTAATAATAGAGATGCTTCCAATTCTTTTTTATTGTGTGTGTGTGTGTGTGTGTGTGTGTGTGTGTGTGTGTGTGTGTGGTACTGGGGATGGAACCCAGGGACATTCTATCTCCAAGCTACACCCCCGGCCCTATTTTTTATTCTTTATTTTGAAACAGGGTCTCACTGAGTTGCAAAGGGCCTCACTAAGTAGCTGAGACTGTCTGCAAACTGCGATCCCCTTGTCTCAGCCTCCCGAATGCTGGGATTACAAGTGTGCACCACAATACCTGGCCTGATTCATTCTTGTTGTAATCAAAAGATAGATGTCGCACTCCTCACAATTGAAGACCCCAGGTTAGGTGCTGGTTTTTCTCTGTTTGCAACTCTGTCTACTATACTTGGCCCTCTGCATCCTGCTCCTTGCCTTGGAAACCTGGTGTTTGTGACCTGAAGGCTCTTGGCTCACTTACCATTCGACTTTTTGTGTGAGATACTGGGTTCTGCCTCTGATCTATGCACTTAGCTCTATTTTATTTTTTATTTTAAAACAGGGTCTGATAATTCCAGCATTTGGGAGGCTGAGACAGAATGATCGTGGTTTGAGGACAGCCTCAGCTACTTAGTGAGGCCCTTTGCAACTCAGTGAGACCCTGTTTCAAAATAAAGGAATAAAATAAAAGAATAAAAACTGGGCATGGTGGTGCACACTTGTAGTCCTAGCATTTGGGAGGCTGAAACAGGAGGATCGCGGTTCATGGACAGCCTCAGCTACTTAGCTATGCCATTTGCAAGCCAGTGAGACCCTTTTTCAAAATAAAGAACAAATATAAGGGCTGGGGTGTAGCTTGAAGGTAGAATGCCCCTGGGTTTTATTCATCCCCAGTACTGCAAAAGAAAAGCAAAAAAAAAACCAAACCAAAACAAAACAAGACAACAAAAAACTGAAGAAAAATAAGCCAACAAAAAACACCAAAAAAAAAAAACCAAAAAAAAAAAAAAAAACAAGGTTCCACTAAGTTGGCTAAGGGCCTTACTAAGTGGCTGAGGCTGTCCTTGAACCCAGATCCTCCTGTCTCAGCCTCCCAATGCTGGGATTACAAGTGTGTGCCACCACACCCATCTTCATTATTTTTTTTTTTTATTGTCTCGTTTTTCTCTTGCTGACTTCCAAGGAAAGTAATTTTGAAATGACCAATCCAGTTTTAGTTCCTTGTTCTGCTTTCTTCAGCACTTCTCTGCCTATAAAGCCAGACTTCTCTGCTCAGAACACCAGCACACTTCTTCTATATTAAGGAATGAAGCATTACCCACTTCCAAAATCTCAAATAAACCCCATTGAAGTCTTTAAATTTGTCCAAATTTGTCCTTTGATATTTCATTATGGACATGTTTGATTGTTTAATTTTCATTTCTTTGTGGTCCATCTATCTTTTCATCCTGGTTATATTTAAAATGCTTGTTTGGGGTGGTCTATAATTTCTCAGTGGCATTTCTAGGTATGGATTGATTTTTTTATTTACTTCAAATTACTTGAACTTCAAGATGTTGAATATTTTTATCTACAACCATCCACGATATTGATTATTTTCATCTACAACCAGTTCTGAAATAGTGTCAAATATTCTCCCTTTGAATAGTAAATCTCCCTCATTCTCTCTTTCTGGAACTCAGCACACTAGACTCTAGTAATTTTTCTCTTTTTAACATTTCCCATTTCTTTCTCTCTCTGTACTGCCTTTTACTTGATTAGTTTACATTCTTGTCTGCCAGTTCTCTTCTATTAGATACTCTAATTGGTTGTTTGCCCTTTTCATTGATTTACAAAAAAATGTCTTAATAACTATATTTTCTTTTATATGCAGAAGTCCTATTTGCTTCTCTTAAAAATCCACCTACTTTTTGTAGCATATTGATTTTTGTTATTTGCTTGATGCTTTATTCCCCTCTAATCTGAATAAATGAACATTCATAAGAAGATGGATATAGAAATGAGAAGTTGGGCGGGGTGTTGGCCTGAATCACACCTGTAATCCTAGTACTTGGGAATCTGAGGCAGGAGCATCAGAAGTTCAAGGCCAGCCTCAGCAACGCAGTGGGACACTGTTGAAAATTATAAAAACAAAAATGGCCGTAGCTCTTAGGTAGAATCCTCCTGGGTTCAATTCGCAGTATAAAAAAAAGGAAGAAAAGAATGAAGGAAAGGAAACAAAGAAAAGAGGTTTAAAATGGTCGATTTTGCTAAGGGCGTGTAGGGGATACAGTACAGAAGCACCATTAACAATGGCTAGAGTGGGAAGAGCGCAGGGGAATGCGTTGCCTAGTGACTGGTTAAAATGAATCTTGTTCTGCTGGTAATGAAGAGAAAGATGATAAAATGACAAGACTATATGGTTGCTTTATCCTTAAGATGGCACTATAAACTCACAATTCTTTTGTAGAAAAGAATATATAAAAATAACTTGGATTTATCTGAAATTTCACTGTACCCTTATAATAGAACCTAGAATGGCTTTTGTGTGTAGGAGACTGTTCTAATAAGTATTTCATTTGATTATTTTCCTTTAATCTTTATAGCAACCTTAAGAAGTTGGTACAAATATTGGCTCCATTTTGCAGACTAGGAAAAAGAATCAGAGAGGTTATAAATGATTTGCTTTCAATCACAGAGCTCGAAAGTAGTAGAGTCGAGATTTAAACAGAGACATCCTAAACCCAGAAATCATGCACTTCATCTATATTCTCTATTTCCTCTTTATAGTAATTTAAAGGGTCTCTGCTAATCCTCACAGCTCTCCTCAGACTGCAGCCAGGATGCTCCCCCAACCCTCCCAGGCCAATTCCCCCTAGGTCTTCCTGTAGCGTCCTGGGCGTGGGCCCACATTGTACTTAACTCCCAGACTTGTGTTGGCTGGTTCGTATCTCTGTTTTTCGCACTGATCTGTGTGCCTCTTTGTAATACATTTCTCAACAAGTTTTTGGAGGCAGGGGATGAACCTGAGTGGAGAGTGCTTGCCTAGCATTGCAAGGCCCTGAGTTTGATCTACCAGCACCGCAAAAACAAACTAAAGAAATCTTGGCTGAACGGTTTCTTCTTCCATAGTAAACCAGAATCCACATTAGAAGCACTATATTCTCAGCATCTTCTCCTTCCTCTACACATAAGTAATCTCCACCCAGACAGCAAATGACAGCAGAGAGAACCATCCACCTGAGAAAGCAGTTTCTGTTCAAAGCACTTGGATATTTGATGCTGCTGAGAAATGGAATCAATGCAAAAACTGGACTTCCATCTTTAAGCATGCCTATTAACTAGTATGCTTTCCTCTCAGGTATTTCTTTTCTTTTCTTTCTTTCTTTTTTTTTTTTTTTTTGGTGGTACTGGGGATGGAACCCAGGGGCCTTCTACCTCCAGGCTATGCTCCCAGACCTATTTATATTTTATTTGGAAACAGGGTCTCTTAAGCCAGCTGAGGTTGGCTTCAAACCTGTGCGATCCTCCTGTCTCAGCCTCCCAAGCACGGGGATTACAAACATGCACCACCAAGCTCGGCTCCTCTCTGGTATTTCGATACCTGAGAAAACAATACTATGCCTACCTTTCACTCCTATTTTTATCCGGTTAAAATGAATGCCAAGGGCAACCTGGAAAAGGAAGAGAAGCATAAATTTTTTTTTAAAAAATGAATCCTGCAGAATCAGCATTTGTGAAGAATGGTGAGTTAATCAACTCATTTTTTACCCCACTTTTTAATACTTTATTTGGAAACAGGGTCTCATTAAGTTGCTGAGAGCCTTACTAAGTAGCTGGGGCTGGCTTCGAACCTGTGTGATCCTCCTGTCTCAGCCTCCCAAGCACTGGGATTACAAGCGTGCGCCACCACGCCCGGCTCTACCCCCTTTTTAATGTGAACTTCAAGTTCTTTCTTAGCAACAAGTAGTGATAATGACCTCGTTCCCTTCTGCCCTGAGTCAGTACTTGGCACCTCAGTCCCCACTTATGTTTTCCCCAGTTGGCAAAGCTGGTATCCCAAATAACATTCCTGGTTTGGCAGTTTAGGGCAATTTTGATAGCCAATAATTCATACTGAAAGAAGGAGACTTAGCCAGGCATGGGCACATGCTTGTAATCCCAAGCATTTGAGAGGCTGAGACAGGAGGATCGTGTTTTGATGATAGCCTCAGCTACTTAGTAGGGCCTTTGCAACTCAGTAGACCCTGTTTTAAAATAAAGAATAAAAAATTAGGGCTGAGTGTGTAGCTCGGAGGTAGTATGTATGTCCCTGGGTTCCATCCCCAGTACTGCAAAAGAAAAAAAGAAAAAGAAAAGAAAAGAAAAGGAAAGGAGACTTGAACTGAGTATGGTGGTGCGTGTTGTAATCCCAGTGCTTGGAAGGCTGAGACAGGAGAATTGCAGGTTTGAAGTCAGCCTAAGCAATTTAGCAAGCCTGTAAGCAACTCGGCAAGACCCTGTTTCAAAATAAAAAATAAAAAGTGGAGCTCTGAGGTAGAAGAATATCTGGGTTCAATCTCCATAACCGCCTTCCTCACACCAAAAAAAGAACACTTGGAAGCTTTGGCTGGATTTCCTGTCCGTGTTGGGGATAGCATTGGCAGGAGAGCTGGCAGGGGCAGGAGGCAACCCTTGAGGATTCGAACATGGGTTTGACAGTGCAACGGCCCTGGGTTCAAACCCAGGCCCCACACGAGCTGCTGAGTTGAGCAGATTTAATTCCCCTCTCTGTAAAATGGAACTCTCAACTATCGCTAGGATCTACTTCGTGGACTGTTGTCAGGATTAAATGAGTGAATTCACATGAAGCTCTTGCAAAATATCAGAAAATAGTAAGTACTCCACAGATGGTAGCTGTCGGGTTATTACTAGGGGTTTGTCACCATCAGGGAGACTGAGGAGTTGATTCCTTCCCTGACCACCTGCTATGAATGCCTACTAGAACACCAGGTCCTGGAGATACAATCTTTTCTTTTTCCCTCCCTCTCTTCCTCCCTCCTTTTTTTTCCTTCCTTCCTTTCTTCCCTTTCTCCTTCCTTCCTTCCTTCCTTCCCTCCTTCCTTCCTTCTTTCATACTGGGGATTAAACCCATGGGCATCCTCTGAGCTACATTCCCAGACCTATTAAATTAAATTAATCAATTAGTTAATTATTTTATGGTACTAAGGATTGAATTTAGGGGCATTCTACCACCACCAAGCTAACCCCTTAGCCCTATTCTATTTTTTTTTAATGTTAAAACAGGGTCTCTCTAAGTTTCTGAGAGCCTTGCTAAATTGGTGAGGTTGTCCTCAAATCTATGAGCCTCCTAACTCAGCCTCTCAAGTACTGAGATTACAGGCACGAGTCACTATACCTGGCTTATTTTGTTTTGGGTGTCACTAAATTGCTGAGGACCTTGCTAAGATGTGGAGGCTGAACTATACCTGTGATCCTCCTATCTCAGCCTCCCTAGTACTGGGATTACAGGTGTGTGCCACCATGTCTGGCAATCTATATAGTTATATTCAGCAAATATCACTAAATCTTTGGATAGGAATAAATGCTCTGAGTAAATGGTGCTGTCTAACTTGCAGTAATATTGGTCAGCATCTTAAAATCTTTCCCAAAGTTTCAACTGTTTACAGTTTTCTCCCCATGGGTAATTAATCATCATATGTAGAAAGTAGAAAGAGTTTGATTCACAAAACCTTTTTTATTATAAATTAATTTATTTTATTTTCTCCATAAACCTCAGGATATTTATTTTACATAGCTGAGTGTTTTTGTTTTTTTAATAATGTGATAATCAGGGAGGTAGAATACAATGCTCTAAATAGAGTAATATAGCCAGGCGTGGTGGCGCATGCTTGTAATCCCCACACTTGGGAAGCTGAGACAGGAGGATCGCACAGGTTTGGAGCCAGCCTCAGCTGGTTTAAGAGACCCTGTTTCCAAATAAAATATAAAATAGGTCTGGGAGTGTAGCCCGGAGGTAGAAGGCCCCTGGGTTCCATCCTCAATACCACTAAAAAAATAAAAATAAAAAAATAGAGTAATACATGGGTTTTGGTGCTCTTTAGTGGGAAAACATTCATCCATTCAACAAGTATTTGTCTGTTGAGTACCTGCAACATACCAGACATGTTTCTGAGCACTAAGAACAGAAGAGTAAGCAGCCGGGGGGGGGGGTGCAAACCCGTAATTCCAGGACTTAGGAGGCAGAGACAGGAGGATCTCAGGTTTGAGGTCAACCTCAGCAACTTAGGGAGACACTGTTTCAAAATAAAAAATATAAAAAGGGCTAGAGATGTAGCTCGGAGATAGAATGTCCCTGGGTTCAATTCCTAGCACTAAAAAAAGTAAACAAAACAGCAAGAATTTTGTAATATAAAACACTCTTGGGCTGGGGAAGTAGCTCAGTGGTAGATTACTTGCTTAGCATGTGCGAGGCCCTGTGTTCAATCCCTTATACTGTAAAGACAAAATAAGAAAACCCCGCTTTTTAAAAATTAATTATCCTATCTATCTATCATCTATCTATCTATCTATCTATATATATATATATGTAGTGCCTATGTTACTAATAAAAAGGCTTAAAACATATTTCATTGTGACAAAACATAGGTTCAAATTTGAATTTGCAGTTACATAATGCAGACATTCCGGTAAAATCATATAATGTAGAAATGAGTTTGCTAGTGAAAAGATTGTCAAATTATCTTTTATTAGGTAATTTTATAATTTTACAACAGCTGTTTGGGTATACAAACATATATACAATTTCCTAAACAAGTAAACAAGCAGTAGTTCAGTATATCTGGTTGAATTCATATTACTCAAAACCTTACCAACACATTTATTACAAACATCGGATTATTAAAAATGTATAAAAATTGTTGGGTGTGTGTATATAAACATTTTCAAGCTTGCTTTATAAAAGTGCAATTTCTATCCATGTGCTCATAGTGACTTTCAAAGGTAGTTCAAAGGGAGAAAAAAGAAGGTAGCCTGGCCTGTAATACAGCATTAATTAATATTGACTTACCCTGGGATTTCATGACAGATCCTTTGTTATCAAATATGGTGAAAATATTAAAAATTGACACTTCATTTCTATGAATAAAACATAGAAAATAAGACTTTATTTTTCCAGACTAACTCGGTACCATGAAAAACTGCATTCATTCTGCAGATATTACTGACACCCTGCATTATTTACTTTAAAAATATTTATGATGGTGAAAACACAAAAGGAAACCCGCAAGCCCTATTCTTCTCCCAATACATTCACTGAATGCAGATTTAAGTGAGCACACTTATTTGGATTGTGCCCTTTATTTGAGTACTTTCAAATGGCCACAATATAGACACATTTGTATTTTTAATTGGTACCAAAATTAAGATGAATGATCTATGCGAAACCAGCAGCCTGTACTTCTTGTAACAGTTGTCAAATGCAAAAAGGTTAAAAAAAAAAAAGCCCTGAGTTAGTATTTTTTGCCAAAGTAATGAAAAGGGTGATCTGAATCATTTTATAACTTATGAAATAGCTAAAACTGTCCAATATTTCTCTGTTTTACTTTCACTGAAGAGAGGTACAGCTTTTGTCTCATTAATCCAATTCAGATCATGTCTTAATACTCAATTTCATTTAAATCCTCAGCATATCCTGATGATTGTTGAGTTGTATCTTCCATTTCTGTCAGGAAAGACAAACAGACAATTAATTTTCTCTATTTTTATTAGATAAAAATTTAATTTGCATTCTTAGTATTTGAGATTATATTGCAAAATCTTTTTCAATCAAGCTTTTATAATTGGAAAAAAATGTTATTACCTGCACATGGTCCTGCCTGAAACTTAACATCATCAATGGCAATATCACTTCTTATTGATACTCCTCGAATGGCTTCAAAAACGATCTGAAAAATAACGAAGTTTGAATTTAGAAGTAGAATCATCCTGATAAAACGATGCTGCTCAGGGCAGACCCAGGCTTTATGGGTCTGGAAGCTTTGCTATTTCTTGAGTCCCCTTTAAGAAAAATGACACAGCCCGGCGTGGTGGTGCACGCTTGTAATCCCTGCACTCGGGAGGTGGAGACAGGAGGATCGCACAGGTTCGAAGCCAGCCTTGCTGGTTTAAGAGACCCTGTTTCCAAATAAAAATATAAAATAGGTCTGGGAGTGTAGCCCAGAGATAGAAGGGTTTCCAGGAACCCTAGTATCACACACAAAAAAAGGACACAAAATTATAAATTCAAATGTAGGTACTAGAGAACATTTGCTTGGAGTTTTGTGTGTGTGTGTGTGTGTGTGTGTGTGTGTGTGTGTGTGTGTGTGTTTATTCAAAGTAAAGTACGGGAGCCTTGGAGATTCCAGTCCCTTTCTTTTGATATCTCTTCATCTCTTTAGGCAATTCCCCAGAAAATGTTTGCCTAGAAATGCTTCTAAATGGTGACTTGGTTTCCTAACCCCATTTAGAACACCAAGCTTCCAGCATCTCCAGCACCCATAGTACTTAGGAGAGTGAGAGGCTCACTCAGGCTGTAGGCTCTCCACAAATCCACCTTGGTACTGATTCGAGGTGGAAAGATTTATTATGACTGATGATACACATGTATGAACAGAAGAGCATAATAATTAAATTTGCCAAAAGAAAATGGCTCATTTATCATGTTAAATACCATAATATCAAAAACACAGCCCAGGGAAAAGAAGGAATCAGTTTCATGTCTTTGGAGCTTGAGAAGAAAATAACGGATCAAATATTCTTGTTCTAGAAAAAATAGATGACCAGCTCTAAGGCTGCCCCAACAGTGGCTAATAAGCTGAATACGCCAAGGAGGTTTGTGGGTAATGAAAATTGTCCAGAGGATATATTTACTCATTTAATGAACAAATGACTTCCCTGTGGACTAGTTTATGATTTAAATTAAATGGAAAAGAAAGTCCTTAAACAAATTTCATTTAAATCTCCCCCAAATTATATAAGAATATAAACTAAGTAATGTGTTTATGAAATTATATTGAAATTAATGACTCACAAAAGCTTTAATGACAGTCATGTGGCAAAATAAAGATTAATAAAAATTCTAAGGACATAATTTGCAATGGTTAATTTTTAGGTGCCAACTTGACTGGGGTAAGAGATACCCAGATAGCTGGTAAAGCATTATTTCTGTGTATGTCTGTCAGGCTGATTCTAAAAGAGACTGGCATTTAAATCAGTAGACTAAGCAAGGAAAATCATGCCTCATCTAGTGTAGGTAGGTATCATCCAATCTGTTGAGGGACCAGATTAAAAAAAAAAAAGGCAGAGAAAAGGTGAATTCATTCTTCTGAAATTGGGATACCCATCTTCTCCTGTTCTTGGAAATCAGAAGCCCAGGCTCCTAGGCTTTCAGACTCTGAGAGTTACATCAGCAGCCACCAGTTGTCAAGCCTTTGGCTTCAGACAAAGCTTTACACCATTGACTTTCCTAGTTCTCAGGCCTTTGGACTTGAACTAAGCTATGCTTTTCTGGTTCTCCAGTTTGCAGGTGATGGGTTGAATTCTCAATCTCCTTAAATGCATCCCTTCTCATATGTCCATCCATCCATCATCCATCCATCCATCCATCCATCCATCCATCCATCCATCCATCCATTTTATTGGTTCTGTTTCTCTGGAGAACACTAATTAATATACAACCCTAAATAAAAACCTGAATAACTGGCAAGAAAAGGGAAAAATATCCTAACACATCTAGATAGGAGAACATATAATTGCAGTTAATACACATTCTAGTTTTCTGAACAACAATAAAGTCTATTTTTTGACATTTAAGTGTCCAATGGAAAGTATAATAGACAAGTTCTGATGGATTATATTCTCAATAACTTATGATTTAGCCAAACAATTGAGCTTATATAACTTTCTCCTTGGAATTTCCTTAATACTTTAGTGATGATCATTTTACAGCACGATGATTTCATTGTGGCACTTATAAATATGTGGGAATATCTCTTCTTTTTTTAGATTGATGATGAGATTCACCTGACTTTGTGCTTTAGGACTAACCAAATCTATCCAGTTGATGAACAAATATTTATTTATAGGATAAACACAACAAATATAGGGTTAAGTAAGTTATGTTCTTGGTTCCCAAACTGTGAGGCTGCGATACACAACTATGTTCACGGGGTGCTGTGGTATAGTTTGAAATTTTAAAGGAGACAGCAGTATTCAACATTTAACAGACAACGTGTGAACTACTAGTTCAAGGTTATTCAAACAGTATATTGATCTATATTCCTTTTGATAACATCTTAACTTTATAGAATGGGGTTTGGGGGAGTCATTGTAATTAAAGCAAGCACCATGTAAAAACCAGTGCAGAACATTCATTAAGGGGGCTGTAACCAACCTGTTTCCAGGGTTTGAGAAACTGCGCAATACTCAAAGGTAATTTGATAATAATTCTCATTACTATGCCATTAGTAAATAATTGTTGTCATTTAAAATTAGATAAAATATTTTTCTTTCAATTTAAATGCTATTTTTTTAAAATGGCTAATAAGTGTTGAGGACATACACACTAATTAGGTTATTTGGATGTAAGTACTTAATAAGTGGAATCATTAGGTATTTCTGGAGGCACCAGGGAAAATTATCAGGACTAAGAGAATCATGAACAAAACAATATGGAGAACTGGCTCTTAGCTGAATACCCAGCATGAAGGAATTTCTAATAAACGTTGGGCAGTCTAATTAACCAAATGGCTCATGTGAATATTTCAGCAAGGTGAGAATTTGATGAACACTTTCCTTCAATGACATAAAAATTTAAGAACCAAGGAGGAAAATGCCTGAAAGCAGCAAAGAATCATCAGAGTCCAAAGGAAATTGAATGATTTTGTGTTTTTGATCATGGTGAGACAGGTTCTGCTTAGCTCATTAATAAATCCCTTAGGTAGGGGCATGATTAAAATTCTGTCATTTGATGCATTTCTCCTACAAGGATAATCTGATGATTGGCGTGTCCTTGGGAAGCCACCCACATATTTTTCCTATAGGATCAGTCTCAAGAGGCAGCAATACTAGAAGTCTCTTAAAAACCATCCAAACCTGCCCACCTCCACTGATGATGTACATACTTACTTGCCTTGCCCTATTGCCTTCTCCAGACTCCAAATTCCTATCTACTGCTTACTTGACACCCACCCTTCCTCCCTCCCTCCTCCCTCCCTCCCTCCCTTCCTTCTTTCTTTCCTTTGTGCTGTGTATTGAACCCAGAGGCATTCTGCCTCTGAACTATACCTTCAGCCTTATTTATTTTTTTATTTGCAAACAGGGTCCCTTTAGATTGCTGAGTCTTGCTGAGTTGCTGAGGCTGGTCTTGAATCTGTGATCCTCCTGTCTCACCCTTCCAAGTACTGGGATTACGTGTGTGTGCCATCACACTTGCAGGGGAGTACTGGGGATTGAGCCCAGGGGTGTCCTACCTCTGGGCTATACTCCCAACCTTTTTTATTTTTTTATGTTGAGACAGGGTCTCACTAAATCGCAAATTTAGCAAATTGCAATTAGCAAATTGCAAATTGCTGAAGCTGGTCTCCAACCTGCAATCCTCATGTCTCAGTCTCCTAAATTCTGGGATTATAAGCACTCACCATCATGCCTGGCTGACATAAAGTTTCTAATATATAAAACACTTTCCATGTCCAAAACACCAACCAACCAAACAGCCAACAACCTGCCTTCCCTCCTGCACACACCACCCTTACTCCTCCGGAGGTGTTCTGCCTGTTCTATAAGTGGCATATCTACTCATTACAGTAGTTTCTCAGGTCAAAACCTTTGAAGTCATTTTGACTGCTTTCTTTGTCTCAAGCTCCACATTCAACCAAGGCCTATGGGCTTCGGTTGACATCTCAGCACTGCTCTCACGCTCAGCTCCCGGGCCTCTTGCCAGACTCCTCACTCCACTACAGTATAGTTTTTATGTAGGAGCTGGATGCAGTGATCATTTAAAAATACATATCAGATCCTATTATCCTAAAGCCTTCTGATGGTTTCCTACTGCTCTTGGAATGAATTCCAAACTCTTCAAGGTCTTTCATGTTTAACCCCAAACTTCTTTGGCTTTATCACCTGATTGAATTGGCTTCCTTCTCTTCTGTCTAAAATTAATATTATTCTAACGGGAAATCATAACTGTATGGCTTTGTAGGGTACAATGTGATGTTTTGATATGTATATACAATGTGGAAGGATTAAATCAAGTGGATTAATGTCCACTGCCTCCAGCACTTAATGATTTTCATGGTGAGACATTTAAAATGTGCTTTCTTAGTTATTTTTTATTTTTTATTTTTTGTGGTACTGGGGGTGGAACCCAGGGGCTTTTCTACCTCCGGGCTATACTCCCAGACCTATTTTATACTTTATTTGGAAATAGGGTCTCACTGAGTTGCTGAGAGCCTCACTCAGTAGCGGAGGCTGGCTTCAAAACTGTGGGATCCTCCTGTCTCAGCCTCCCAAGCACTGGGATTACAAGTGTGTGCCACTACGCCCGGATTTTCTTAGTTATTTTGAAATATGCAATACAATATTGACTACAGTCACCCTACTTTGACCAACAACTCCCCATCCCACATCCTCTGCTTCATGTAACCATCTTCTACTTTCTCCTTCTGTGAGTTAAACTAGACTTATTCTTATTGTCAGCTGATGTTACAATAGATATTTTTGGCTTATATTTTCTTCCTCTGTCCCACTAAATTATAAACTCTAAAAAAGTAAGAAATGTATATATTCTATTTATTGCTGAATCCTCAGCACCTAGAATATTAAATGGCTACCAAATATTCATTAAGATGAGGTATTTTAGTCGGGCATGGTGGCGCACACTTGTAATCCCTGCACTTGAGAGGCAGAGACAGGAGGATCACGCAAGTTCGAAGCCAGCCTTGCTGGCTTAAGAGACCCTGTTTCCAAATAAAAATATAAAAAATAGGTCTCCAGGAGTGTAGCCCGGAGGTAGAAGGGTTTCCAGGAACCCCACTACCCCCCCCCCAAAATGAGATATTTTGCCCTTAAACTACTGGAACATAGTCTGAATGCCTAATATAGATTTGAGAATATCAATTCTGCCATACAATATTAACTAGGGACCACAGAAATTTGGGGAAGAAATATGCATATGTATAAATACATAAAAATAATTTTGTGGAACTTGAGATTAAACCCAGGGACATTCTACCTCTGAGCTATACCTCCAATCTTTTTTATATTTTTATTTATTTATTTATTTATTTATTTATTTATTTATTTATTTATTTATTTATTTTTGGTGGTACTGGGGTTCCTGGAAGCCCTTCTACCTCCGGGCTACATTCCCAGACCTATTTTATACTTTTTATGTGGAAACAGGGTCTCTTAAGCCAGCGAGGCTGGCTTCGAACCAGCGTGATCCTCCTGTCTCCACCTCCCAAGCGCGGGGATTACAAGCGTGTGCCACCATGCCCCGGCTATATTTTTATTTTGAAACAGGGTTTAATTGCTGAGGTCTCATTAAGTTGCTGAGACTGGCCACGAACCCGTGATCCTCCTGTTTCAGCTTCCCAAGTAATGTGATTACAGGTGTGTTCTACCACACTTGGCAGAAGGAAATATGTTTTTAGAAATGGTGATAATATCTTTTTATAATTTGATACAATGAAGTTTACAAGATCCCCCTCACATATCATTTCATTTGACTCTTACTCTGATGATGTCGGCAAGCAGGAATTATTTTCCCATTTGCAAATGCCTAAATAATCTCACAGAAAATAAGATTTCTCCAAGATTACCCAGTGCTTGTGACCCTGAGGGAATGAGAGTATTTTGGAACTTGTGTGGTAGGAGGCGGTAGAGAAGAGTGGCTTACAGATGCAAACTTCAGTACCACGCAGATCTGGGCTTGAGTTTTCCCTCATCCACTTGTGGATATTTACTTTTCTCTATCTGTAAAATGGAGCCATAAGATCCATGGAAAGAAGTGTGTCTAGCTCTTAGCGTTGTAAATGCTTGGCTTGCAGAAGATGGCGAATCTGTGTGCGTATGAGTGTCTACATTTTACTAGACACTAGGGTGCTTTGGGACAACGAGTTGAGCCCAGCGCCCCTGCGGCCATTCGGGTTACCAAGGGAATTGCTAAGAACAGAGCACAACTCTTCCATTCTAAGCCAAATTGGAAGAGTGTGGAGTTTTCCTTCCAGATTGTAAGCTGAAAGGCTCCATGGTTGTTCTATACCCTTGGGTTAAAACACCCCAAGATGCTGCCCTAGATGATTCATTACTCATATTCAAACATAACTTCAGTGACCAGCTACCCAGCAAGTTTAGTACATGCAAATCCTGTACCTAACCTCGGAACTTAGAGCCTGGGAAATTGTTCTCCAGAATTCAAATCTGAGAGTACTTGTCTCAAAACTTGGGCTTTTAAAAGTATATCAGTGTTGAGTTAGGGGGTAGTTCTGTTGTAGAGCACTTGCCTGGGATGCATGAGGCCCTGGGTTTGATCCTCTGCATTGAAAAATAAATATCAATACGCAGGCACCATCTCCCAAAATTCAGATTCATTTAGTCCGGCATAGAAATTCTCTATTTTTTTTTGCATGCATTAGGATAACCTGAAGGGTATAAATAGATTTCAGGGGTCTCAGAAACCCCTGAGTTTCTAATTCAGTACTACTGAGATGGGGCCTGAGAATCTGCACTTCAGGTAAGTTTGCACATCAGGTATTGCTGATGCTGCTAATACCAGAACCCCGCTTTGAAAACCATTTGAAAGGTATAGAAGTATGAGTACCCAAGCAGCCTACCAAAATTGATCCATCATCTCTGAGTGATGATCGATTATGTTATTAAGTTCCTGTTCCAGCCACTTTCCTTCTGTAACAGACATTATATCATTATCAAAATTATTGGTGGGGCTGTTATTCCTCACTGAGTTTTTGGGTGGTTTACTCATGCTGAGCTAGTGGGCCCTTCCTGGCTAATGGCCCGTCTTCCCTGTCATTTACTCTTTAACAACCCAGCTCTCTGGATGGCACTGCATCCTGGCCCTCTGGGCTTCTGCAACCCTCTCCCTTCAGATCTGTTGATAATTATTTTTGGTGGTGGGGTGGTACAAGATAAAGCCCTTATTTTGGATACCTCTTTCCAGGAAGATTTGGGCTTAGACTAAGCAATCAGTGGCTAAAGCTGAGGAGTGCTGGTTCAGGGGGTTTTATCAATCAGAAGCAAAAATTAAGAAGGTGTGTGTGTGTGTGTGTGTGTGTGTGTGTGTGTGTGTGTGTGTGTGTGTGTGTGTGTGTTACTAGGGATTGAGCTCAGGGTCATTTTATCTCTGAGCTACATCCCCAACCCAACTGGAAGTCACACTCTAGAATTCTACAGAGCAATTTCAAGAATAGTCAGGGTGTCTGGTGTAGTGGCTCACACCTATAATTTCAGTACTTGGAAGCTGAGACAAGAGGATCATAGGGTTGAGGCCAGTCTCAGCAATTTAGCAAGGCCCTTAACAATTTAACAGAGCCTGTTTAAAAAAACAAAACAAAAAACCCCTAAAGGGCTGGGGGTGTAGCTTGGAGGTAGAATGCCCTTGCTTCAACCCCCAGTACAAAAACAGAAACAAAAACAAAACAAAAAATGGGGTGCTGGCCACAATGGCGTACACTTGTAATCCCAGTGCTTGGGAGGCTGAGACAGGAGTATCACAGGTTCAAGTCCAGCACATGGTAATGCTGAAAGATCCTATTTCTAAATGAAAAATAATAAGATACCTAGCTGAGAGGTAGAATGCCACTGGGTTCAATCCCTACTACCATAAAAAATGGGAAACAGAAACCAGTCAGAATTCTGAAAGTTATCTCCACAGAGCCATCTTGGGCTTGGCTTATGGCGGGCAGGTGAAGTTGGTGGCTGTCAGAGGTAGCTGCTGCTCTGTGGGCTAGATTGGTTGCTCAGTCCACCACTGGAAATAATTTTTGCAGTGCTGGGGATTTAACCCGGAAGCATTCTACCTCTGAGCTACACCTCCATCCCTATTTTTTAAATACTTATTTGGAACAGGCTGTCACTAAGTTGCAGAGAGCCGCACTTAGACTGAAAACCTGAGATCCTCCTGTCTCAGCCTCCCAAGTACAGGGATTACAAGCGTGTGCCACCATGCCCTCACCTATTACAGTTTAAAAGGTTTTTCCTGTTGCTGCCAAGATTCCCTTATAATTGAGATCCTCTAGGACTGAGGTCTTCTAATAGCACATGAGAGAATCTGGAGGGAGACCCAGGACCTGGGATCAAGACTCTAAGATTCATCCACAGCCATGCAGGGATGAACACGGGGCTTAAAAAAAACTTACTCTGGCGCATACACGCTCTTAAACAGGCTTAAAACAGAAGCCTTCACCTGGGTGTGGGGCCTGATGAGTAAAAGACGCAGCTGCAAGAACTAATGAGGCAATACCATGTGTAGAGGAGGGCAAGCCTTCATTTTGGAGACTTCAGGACATATGGAAATATACTTGACATTCACAATGTACCAGGACAAAAATAGATATGCTTTCATCATTGAATTGCAAAAAAAATCACTTTATGCATAAACACCCAAAGCTTTCTCTGTCTAATTTACGGCTTAAAGATTTAATCAATATGGAGGCTAATTATCTTTACTCTTAAACTCAACCTGCTTTTAACTATGACCCCGAGAAAGGACAAAGTAGGAAGAACACGAGCAGCGTCCCGCGCGTGGGCCTCGCTTGGACGTCTCTCCTTTGGCTCACCTGGTGCTGCTGTGCACAGCTGTACTCGATCAGCGCTCGCAGCCAGGAGATGCTCTGCTCGCCCCTCCTTCGCCATAAGAGGGAGTCTTCAAGGGCCTCTTCTCTTTTCAAATAGACACTCAGCAAGCCAGTCCCTGCTCCATACATGTGGTAGAAAAAGGCCAGGCAGTGTTTTCCCGGGACGCCTCGCAGCAGCCTGGACACGAGGTGTGCCTTCTGTCCAAACACCATGTGGGAGGCCTCGATGTACATGTAGTAGCCTTGAGAGGAATGCAAAGCAGGCGCGTTACAAAGGCACGGGTCGGGTCGTCCTGCCTTCCTTCATGGGTCCCAGAAACACAGATGACTGGACTTCACTACTATAAAAGCCAGGAATGGCTTTTATATTCTAGAGAATTATGTGTGACCCTTGGAGAATAGATATGCCACGGGAAATAGATCATAAAATGGTGTTCAAAAATGATTTATAATTCAGCGTAAATGACAGGAGGTAATTAATGTACCCACATTATGTCTCTGATGTGGTGATTATCACATCAGAATTTCTTTTACTAATTGATGGACACGATTCCAGAGCATCCAAGTGTTTCGGTTCCCCCCAAATCCGTCTGTTAAAACCCCAACCCTCCAGCTGATAGTACTAGGGTAAGGGTAGTACTAGGAGGTAAATAGCTTAAGAGGGTAATGTCCTTATGAATGGGATGAGTGCCCTTATAAGAGACCCCAGAGGCTAGGCACAGTGGCACCAAGTACTGTAATCCCAGTACTTGGGAGGCTGAGACAGGAGGAGGATCACAGATTTGAGGCCAACCTCAGTAATTTAGCAAGCTCCTTAGCAACTAAGCAAGACCCTGTTTCAAACTAAAATATGTTTTTAAAAGGGTTGAGGGTGTAACTCAGAGGTAGAATGCCCCTAGGTTCAATTCCCAGTAGAAAAAAAAAATGAGTAAGACTCCAGAGACTCCCACATCTCTTCTGCCATGTGGGGGTAGAATAGAGGGAAAAGATGACCATGTGTGGGGAAACAGGCCCTCTCCAAATTCAAATCTGCTAGCACCTTGATCTTGGACTTCCAACAGTGAAGAATAACTTTCTGCTGTTTGTAAGCTGTGCAGTCTTGCTTGGCCACGTTTTTCCCTATGTTTTTCCCGAATATGCCAACTCAGGGCCTTTGCCTGTGCTAATCTTGGCTCTTTCCCCAGATACTCTCAGATCTTTTTTTCTCTTTGGAGTCTTTGCTCAGATGTTACCTTTTTACTGGGCCTTCTCTGACTCTGCTATTTTGAATTGCAGTCTTCCACCCCTGGCATTCGTCATCACTAACAACCTTAATTGTTTTCCATAGTAAATAACTAACATACTGTATAATTTTTCATCTGTAATGTTTGTTTGTCTTCCTTCTCTAATGCACAAAAGCAGACACTTTTTTCTTGTTTAGTTCATTACCATGTCCTCAGGTCCTAGAATAGTGTTTAGAACTGGAACATAGTAGATACTCAATAAATACTTGTTGATGAATGCATTTTATTTCCCAGCCCAAGCCACTTGAATCAGTTCTAGAACACTTGGCTGCACCAACATCACCCCCAAAGTGAGGCTTTTAAAATAAAACATGCATTTGACTCGATGCTCCAAGTCAAAACTAGAGCAAATCCATGGCTTTTTTTGTTGTTGTTTTTTGTTTTTTGTTTTTGGTACTGGGGGTGGAACCCAGGGGCTTTCTACCTCTGGGCTATACTCCCAGACCTATTTTATACTTTATTTGGAAACAGGGTCTCACTGAGTTGCTGAGAGCCTCACTAAGTAGCTGAGGCTGGCTTCAAACCTGTGCGATCCTCCTGTCTCAGCCTCCCAAGCGCGGGGATTACAAGTGTGCGCCACCACACCCGGCTCAAATCCATGTCTTGATCAGATTAAAGACCTACCGAAGCTCATATTCTCAAAATAGTTCCACATTATGTGAGATTTTTTTTAAATGAAAACACATAATTCTTTCAATTCAAAACCTTCCATTCTTTCACTGGCAGGAAAATTGCTACACAAGAAGCACTGGGTTTTGCATATTCAGCAATGTAAAGAAACCCCATTGCATTCCCTTTAACATTTTATCACTTAAGCGAGTGTCAGTGTATAAAAACAGAGATGTAAATACAGATATGCAACTTACACATGCATGTCTGTGTCTTTATATATGTAATGAATGTGTGTGTGTGTGTGTTTGTGTGTGTATAATTCTAACAGAAGAGTATGTTTACTTGAATTTCATGAAGAACAAGGTCAAAGCATGAGGGCAATGATCATGTAATATCACCGCCCCCTGTACAAAGGAATCCCATGTAAGTTAGTGGCACAGTGCATGACACAAAGCCTTAACATGTTTGATTACGAAATACATTTTCTCCAAAAAATATTTTTTAAAGTAACAAGGAAAATAATCAATGAAAAATTGTTTGTGCATGGCTTTGGAACTCTCAAAAGGTCCACGTGGACCGGGCGTGGTGGCGCACGCTTTTAATCCCCGGGCTTGGGAGGTGGAGACAGAAGGATCGCGCAGGTTCGAAGCCAGCCTTGCTGGTTTAAGAGACCCTGTTTCCAAATAAAAATATAAAATAGGTGTAGGAGTGTAGCCCGGAGGTAGAAGGGTTTTCCAGAACCCCAGTATACCACCAAAAAAAAAAAAAAAAAAAAAAAAAAGGTCCACTTGACTTCTAGATAAAGAACCTTGGAGCAGAGCATGTTGGTGTATGCTTGTAATCCCAGTACAGGAGGATCCAGGTTTGCGGCCAGCCTCAGCTAATTAGTGAGGCTCTGCAATTTAGTGAGATCCTGTTTCAAAATAAAGAATAAAAATAGGGCTGAGGGTGTAGCTCAGAGGTAGAATGCCACTGGGTTCCATCCCCAGTACCACACATACACACAAAAAGAACCTTGGAAAGTCTCAACTAGCAGGGAAAAATTCCCTCTGAAAGTTACTGTCACTGAGACACTGGAGAGCAGAGGTATTTAAGCATGAAAAATAAAGTCTTTGCATGCTGAAGAGGAAGCAATTAATTCGTCATAAGTGACACATGACTCTAGGGTTGCCTTTTGTTTAGCAAGGAGAGTGGTCCACTCCCAGTGATGACAGGGTCTTGGGCAGGGCTATTCTGAGGTGCTGGAACAGAGGAAAACTCTCTCAGTCACCTCCAGGATCATTTGATTGACTTTTCTCTTTGTAGGTATGTACAATGTTCTAGTTTATACAGCCTTGAAAGAGAAAAGCATCACTCTGTGCAGGCTCTTGCAGGGAGGGAGGGCTCTAACCCAATGAGGATGGCCTGTGCAGCCTCTTGATCCCATCTCCTACTCTCTGGACCAAACCCACTTCCACAGCTGAAACTTCTGACATCTCCTCTGTTTTCAGTTCCTGTACCTCTGAATCTCAGGTGCCAAATGGAAGCTATGAGCTAAGGTTTCCAGATCCAGAGATGTTTGTGTTTAGTACCACACATATTTTATTTCTTAATTTTTATATATTTTTGTGATAATGGGAGATTGAATCCAGAGGCATTCTACCTCCGAGTTACACCCCCAGATTTTATTTCTTATTTGGGAACAAGGTTAGTTTAATGAGAGTCTTACTACTTGTAGAGGTTGTCCTCGAACCTGCCATCCTCCTCTCTCAGTCTGCCAAATTCTAGGTTCTAGAATGACAAGCCTCTGCCACCCTGCCTGCCTGATCCAAACAAAACGACAACAAAAAAAAATTTTGACTTTTTTTGGTCTTTTTGGCACTGGGGATCAAACCCAGGGTGCTGTGCTTGCAAAGCAAGCACTTTACCACTGAGCTACATTCCGGCCCTAGTACCATGAAATATGAAAGGAAATCTCCTGCACCATTTGACCTGTGTAACTGTGCTGCTTTTGGAAGGGAGGGGTCACATGCAGGAGGAGTGCCCTTCTGGGACACTGATACCAATCGGTTTTCTTGAATAGTCTTGACTTTGCAAATATCCTTCAGAATATAGTTTGTATTTTAAAGATACATATGTAAGACAGTACTGATTTGGAGCATTCTAGACCAACATCTATACCTAAAAATAATTTTAACAAACTTGTTAACTGATCAGAATTTGCCTCTCTGATGCACAAAAATTATTTCTCTAGATTATACTCCACCCTTTTTTTTTTTTTTTTTCAGTACTGGGGATTGAACCCAGGGCCATTCTACCCCAAACTATACTCCTGGCCTCACTTTTTATTCTTTAATTTTAAAACAAGATCTCACTAAGTTGCGGAGTGCCTCACTAAACAGCTGAAGATAGTCAGGAACCCATGATCCTCCCAAGTACTGGGCTTACAAGTGTGCACCACCATGCCTGGCTCTTTTTTTTTTTTCCTTTCTGACTTACATATGATACTAGAAAAGACCAGATAAGCCCCAATATGTCACCCTATGCAAGAGTCAACTCAAAATGGATCAAAGAATTGGAAATTACATTAGAAAGAGTTTGAAATTACTAGAGGAAGGCATAGGACCAACACTCCAACATATTGGCACTGGTAGAAACTTCCTCAATAAGACTCTCAGAGCTCAGGAAATTAAAACAAGAATTGATAAATGAGATGTTATTAAATTAAAAGGTAGCCGAGCATGGTGGTGCATGCTTGTAATCCCAGCATTTGGGAGGCTGAGACAGGAGGATCGTGATTTGCGGACAGCATCAGCTAGCTACTTAGTGAGGCCCTCCGCAACTTAGTGAGACCCCGTTTCAAAATAAAGAATCAAAAATAGGGCTGGGGGTGTAACTCAGAGGTAGAATGGCCCTGGGTTTCATTCCCATTACTGCAATAAAAAAAAGTTAAAAGGTTTCTGTGCAGCAAAGAAAACCATCAAGAGTAAAGAGAGAGCCCACAAAATAAGAGATCTTTGCCAGCGATTCCTCTTACAGAGGACTAATTCTAGAATATACAAAGTGCTTAAAAGACAAAACAGCCAGGTGTGATGGCACATGCTTGTAATCCCAGTACTTGCTAGGCTGAAACAGGAGAATAGCAGGTTCAAAGACATCCTTCAACAATTTAGTGAGGCTTTCAGCACCCTGTTTCCAAATAAGAAATAAAATTGGGCTGGGAGGGCCGGGCGTGGTGGCGCACACTTGTAATCCCCGCCCTTGGGAGGCTGAGACAGGAGGATCACACAGGTTCGAAGCCAGCCTCAGCTACTGAGTGAGGCTCTCAGCAACTCAATGAGACCCTGTTTCCAAATAAAATATAAAATGGGTCTGGGAGTATAACCTCGAGGTAGAAAGCCTCTGGGTTCCACCCCCAGTACCACCACAAAAAAAAAAAAAAAAAAAAAAAATTGGGCTGGGGGATGTAGCTTGGAGGTAGAATGCCTCTGGGTTCAACTCCCAGTACCAAAAAAAAAAAAAAAAAAAAAAAGGGCAATTGAACTAAATAGACACTTCACATAAAAAAGAGGAATATAAAAACCAATAAATGTATGAAAAAATGTTGGGCATCTTTAATGATCAGAAAGATATAAACCAAAACCACACTGAGATTTCACATAACCCCAATTAGACCGACAGTCATCAAGAAATCAACAGTAAATGCTGGTGAAGACATGGGGAAATGGGAACTTTTATACACTGCTGGTGGGATTACAAACACAGCCACTATGGAGATCAGTGTGGCAATTCCTCAGAAAACTGAGAATGGATCCACCCTATGATTCGGCAATACCACTCCTGGGTATTTTTCCAAAGGGACAGAAATCAGAATATTATAATGGTACATACAGTTTAGCAGCAGTTTACAGCAGCCCAATTTACCATAGCCAAATTATGGAGAGTCTAGGTGTCCATTAACAGATGAATAGATTATAAGATTATGGGATATCCACTCAGTGGAATTCTACTCAGCAATGAAAAACAAAATGACATCATTTGTAGGAGAGTATATGGACCTGTAGAACACGATGCTAAGTGAGATTAGCCAGTCACAGAAAGTGAAAGGCCGTATGTGTTCTCTCATACCCAGAAGCTAGAGAGTGATCGGGATATTAGAGGACTTTAAAGGAGAAGGAACCCCAGCGGAGCCCGGGAGGTGGTCTAGGGAGGGTGGAGGAGAGAAAGAACTAGTAAGAAAACACTTCTACTGAAATCACCAGTGCAGATCATGTGTGGGGAAGGGGTAGGAGCGGGAGGGAGCGGGGAAACTCACCAGGTGCCATGTGCACGTATGTCCCCATCACTCTGAACTGCTTTACGATGTGAGACTACAATGTACCAATAAAAGTCTATCAAAAAGAGAAGACCAAGGCCGGGCGTGGTGGCGCACGCTTGTAATCCCCGCGCTTGGGAGGCGGAGACAGGAGGATCGCGTAGGTTCGAAGCCAGCCGTGCTGGTGTAAGAGACCCTGTTTCAAAAATATAAAATAGGACTGGGAGTGTAGCCCGGAGGAAGAAGGGCTCCCAGGAACCCCAGTACCACCAAAAAAAAAAAAAAAAAAAAAAAGAAAAGACCAGAGCTTCACAGAGGGCCGGTCTGCCTTGCATGGAAAGCCCTGCGTACCCACAGTTTTTACCCCATTACAGCTTCAAGCACTGTCTGTCTCAGCAAACAAAAGCTCTGGATGGGAGCCCGGAGACCCCAGCCTAGACGCTTTGGAGCAGCTCACGTGTTCCTGTACTTAGAGGATTCCAGTCTGTGGAAGGGATTATTAACTGGAGAAAACAGATTACTTTCTCTCTGTGGGTCATTGTTTAACATTCAAGATGGGGGTTCCAGTGCATGTACAGGGAGATCAGGGTCCCATCTGTTCTTTGCACAGCAACTGCGATGTGTTGGGACGCACAGACACACGCTCTATCCTTAATCCTGAGCTTGGAAGCAGCTGTTGCTCCAGGCCCATAGTCTCTTCACAGTCTGGGAGGGAGCCCCAGGGCCCGTGTGAAGAGACCGAGTGGAATGAACAACTAGCTGCTTTCAGTAAGCTGGAAGAGAGCTCCAATAATCAAGGAGAAAAGACATGGGCACTTTGGGAAGCACAACGGCTAAAGATGTCCCTCCAACATCACTCCTTACTTTTAAAGGATTTTAAAAACTTGTCAAAAAAGCCAGGCGTGGTGGCGCATGCTTGTAATCCCTGCGCTTGGGAAGCTGAGACAGGAGGATTGCACAGGAGGATTGCACAGGAGGATTGCACAGTGAGGCTCTCAGCAACTTAGTGAGACCCTGTTTCCAAATAAATATAAAATAGGTCTGGGAGTACAGCCTGGAGGTAGAAAGTCCCTGGTTATACCCCCAGTGCCACCCCCCCAAAAAAATAATAATAAATAAAAACTTGTCAAAAATAAGGAGTTATATTTCTGAGCATGCTAACTCAGGCTTGTAATACTTGGGAGACTGAGACAAGAGGATCGCAGGTTTGAGGCTAGCCTCACCAACTTAGTGAAACCCTTAGCAACTTAGAATCCTGCTTCAAAATAAAAAATAGAAGCCGGTTGTGGTGGCACACGCTTGTAATCCCCGCGCTGGGGAGGCTGAGACAGGAGGATCGCGCAGGTTCCAAGCCAGCCTCAGCTACTTAGTGAGGCTTTCAGCAACTTAGTGAGACCCTGTTTCCAAATAAAATATAAAAAAGGTCTAGGAGTATAGCCCAGAGGTAGAAAGCCTCTGGGTTCCACCCCCAGTACCACCAAAATAAAAAATAAAAATAAAAAATAGAAAGGGCTGGAGGTGTAGTTCGGAGGTAAAACGCCCCTGGGTTCAATGTCTCCAATACCAAAATTAAAATATTAATAATAACATAAGCACGAAGTCATTGTATCTGGTTATAGAGTTTCAGTTTAGGAAAATAAAAAAATATTTAGAGGCTAATGATAGTTGCAGAACCACTGAACTGTATATTTAAAAATGGTTAAAATGTTAAGTTTTTATGTTACGTATATTTCACCCCAGTTAAAGAAAAAGTTTAAAAAAGTAAAAAAAAAAAAAAAAAAAAAAAAGAAGACAAGGGTTTGAAATACACTGTTACGGTTTGGGAAACTGTCCTCAGGGATCTTTGTTAGACCCCTGGGAATAATTTCCCAAAAAATCCCCAAAGAAACAAAAAAAAAAAAAACAGAAAAAGAGGAAAAGATAGAAATACAGGACATAGAAATACAGCCCCATGGGGGTGACTGGAAATGAATACTTGGGACTCAGCCTTTTATACCATGCCTTCCATCTTGTTCATGTAATCCTGACGTAGTGAACTGTTCCTGTAAGGTACCTCCCTCAGCAAGGTTTGGCGAGGTGTCTTCTTTCATGAAGGGCAAGGTCAAACCCTGCCCCACCCTCCCTAGATCATCATGTAGATCTGTCTTTAGATAAAGGCCTAGTTCTCTCTTAAGATCTGTCTTTAGATAAAGGACTAGTTCTCCTCTCCTATTGACTTGTTAATTACTTTTAACTATGTTAATTTACATTGGAATAGTTGCCTGCTTTTACATTGGAATAGTTGCCTGCTTTTAGGCAGAAACCAAGTCCTTGCACAGATTTGCCCCTCACCCAATTTTTGAAATATATTAATAACCAGAGCTTTCTCCAATCTTCCTAGGCCATTCCCAATACTAGTACATACACCACCGCTACATTTCAGCCACATAAAAACACATTAAATACATAGTTTTTATTTTCTTTTGTCTCATGGCACATTTTTAGGAATTTCACGCTGGTATTTTAATGTATTACTGGTATTTCATGTAAGAAGGGAAGGTTTTTGGAAATGAAGCAGATTCTTATATTCACTTAGTAGCATGTTAAAAGAGAATTTAATTTCCAGAAATAAGGAGGATTTATCAAAACACTGAACCGGACCACTCTTTTTCTGTAACTGTTAAAATGAGGCAGAGCTGCTTTTCTGGGAGGTGGCGGGAGGGGAAGGAGGGCTGGGTGACAGTGGAGGGAATCCCAACAATTGAAGTCCTGTTCTCATTAGACTGGAGAGTTATCTGTTGGTTTATTTATTCTATTATCAGTTGCTACATAATCATTGTAAACTCTGGGTCAACTAAAAACAAATATTTACAAAGAATTCTGAAGGCCTAGCATTCATATAAATATGAGTAAGATTGCAATGCCCAAGAAAACCTTGGGAAATTTGTTGAAACTTGCCTTCTTAGTCCTGAAAATAAGTGGCATTAATGTTAGGAAACTTTCTGATTTTGTAGGAGAGAGTTACTCAGGTAGAAGGACGCAGGAAATGGCTAGACAAATCCTGCGAAGTTTTTTCCACCTGGATGCAAGTCGCTAGCCATGGTCACAAATGCATTTATTTGTTTATTTAGCACTGGGGATTAAATCCAGGAGCTTTCTACCTCAGAGGTACGCCTCCAACCCCCCCCCCTTTTTTTTTTTGGTGGTACTGGGGTTCCTGGAAGCCCTTCTTCCTCCGGGCTACACTCCCAGACCTATTTTATATTTTTGAAACAGGGTCTCTTACGCCAGCACGGCTGGCTTCGAACCTGCGCGGTCCTCCTGTCTCCGCCTCCCAAGCACGGGGATTACAAGCGTGCGCCATCACGCCCAGCAAACCCTCCAACCCCTTTAACTTATGATTCGGGAACTGGGTCTTACTAAATTGCTGAGGGCTTTGCCAAGTTGCTGAGTTTGGCCTTGAACCTGTGATCTTCCTGTCTCAGCCTCCCAAGTACTAGGATTATAGGTGCCTGCCATCATTCTCAAGCTGCCTTTACTTTTTGTGTGTGTGTATGGGTCTGGGGATGGAACCCAGCGGTGTTTGACCTCTGAGCTACACCCCCTGCCCTATTTTTTATTCTTTATTTTGAAACAGGGTCTCACTAAATTGCAGAGGGCCTCGCTAAGTAGCTGAGGCTGGCCGAGAACCGTGATTCTTCAGTCTCAGCCTCCTGAATGCTGGGATTACAAGTGTGCGCCACCACACCCAGCTTTGCCTTTACTTTTTAATTGTAGTCAAATGGTGGGGCTAAAGTTCGTATCTGTTGTTATTGTACTAGAACAACTTGTTAAATATGTTTTTCCAAAGCTACAGTCATGCAAATACCACTTTCAGGGTATTTATATTTTAATAATAAGTATATTATTGTTCATTTAATATTTTAAGTAGATTCTATTTTATTGGTTAAATATATCTGTTCAAACAGGAAACTTCATATTAGCATTAAAATAGAAAACTAGCAATAAATGTGTATATAAACAGTTTGATATATTGGTTATGTTTTTCTTACACATGGGTATTACTGCTAAATTTTTTTTTATGTGTGTGTGTGTGTGTGTGTGTGTGTGTGTGTGTGTGTGTGTGGTCCTGAGGTTACTGGAAGCCCTTCTACCTCTGGGCTACACTTCCAGACCCATTTTTTAATTTTTATTTGGAAACAGGGTCTCTTCAGCCAGCGAGGCTGGCTTCGAACCTGCGCCTCCCAAGTGCGGGGATTACAAGTGTGCACCACCATGCCCGGCTTACTGCTAAAATTTATAAAAATCTTAAGTTTATCATGTGGATTACTTGGTGGTAGATTTGAATCAATTAGCTTATTTTATTGTACCAGGAATTGAACCCAGGGGCATTCTACCCCTAAGCTGCATCTCTCGTCCTTTTTATATTTTTACCTTGAGGTGGTAAATGTAAATAATTGGTTTAAGTTTTTTTATCAAGACTTTTGGTTTCATTTTTTTTGGGTAGTACTAGGGATTGAACCCAGGGGTTTTCTACCTCTGAGCTACACCCCTAGCCTTATTTTTTATTACTTATTTTGAAATAGGGTTTCACTAAGTTGCAGAGGGCCTCACTAAATAGCTAAGGCTGGCCTCAAACCTGCGATTCTCCTGTTTCAGCCTCCCAATTACTGGGATTACAAGTGTGCACCACCATGCCCAGCAAGCCTTTTGATTTCTACTAAGTGATTTTACTAGTAAAATTTTACAGATGCACAAATGATAAAACAAAGAGTCCCGCAAAGTATTACAGAAACATTAGATTTTACATTAAGAATGAATAATTGTAAAAATAATAATACCATTAATTTCAGCAGAGCTTATAATTATTAAATCTTTTCACAAATATCTCAATTAATCGCCACAGCGATTCTGAGGCGGGGCTTTGGTTGTTATCACTGTTTTTTTTTTGTGTGTGTGTGTGTGGGTCTGGGGATGGAACCCAGGGGTATTCGACCTCCGAGCTACACCCTCTGCCCAATTTTTTATTCTTTATTTTGAAACCGGGTCTCACTTAGTCGCGGAGGTAGCTGAGGCTGTCCGCGAACCGCGATCCTCAGGTCTCAGCCTCCCAAATGCTGGGATCACAAGCATGCACCACCACGCCCGGCTGTTATCACTGTTTTACGTATGAGGAAATAGACTCGGAGCTGTTATGTAACGGCGTCTGGGTCCTGCGGACAGCAAGGAGCAGAGGCAGCTGTTTATTGGTTGTCTTCTCACAGACTCTACCATGCTGCACCCTAGCATTTGGAAAGGTTTTTATTGCATCCTCCCTTAGGAAGCCTGGAAAACTATAGCCACCTTGGAATCGCTTATATCAATGATGCATTGATTGTGATAGACACACAGTGATCTGACATATTTACAGCGTGGCTCTTCTAAACTGCTTCTACCTAATAGATCTCTGTTGAGCTTCCACGTAGCAAGGACCTGAGGGACCAACATCCCAGAGGAGACAAGGCCAGTATACGGAGCTCAGTGTTCACAAGCTGCTGTGAGGCGTTTCGTGGTTGAACTTAGAGGCTGAGTTAAGAACAGGTGCCGAGTAACAGAGAAGCCGACCCATCTCACTAGGTGAGAAGACAGCAATTTGAGTGGAGGGCTGCCACGGCCAGGGCTCGAAAAGCTGGTTTTTGAGAAAAGAGAGGGACAGAAAAGGTAGCTCATCATTTGGCATCTTAATTAGAGGCATTTACCAAAAACAAAAAAAAATTTTTTTGGTACCAGGGATTGAACCCAAGGGCATTCTATCTCCAAGCTTCATCCTTCACTTTTTTATATTTTTATCTTGAAACTGGGCCTAAGTTGCTTAAGGTCTCATTAAGTTGCTGAGGCTGGCCTCGAACCTGTCATTCTCCTGTCTCAGCCTCCAAAGAACTGGGATTACAGGTGTGTGCCAACACACCTGGCTGCATTTACTAAATTCTTAACTGGCAGAAAGCAAAAGGGAAGAAGTCAAATGTAAAACAGTTTTCAGCCATCTCACCAGCTAAAGAGGCAAAAATGGAAATGTAGGACATATTAGAGAGGAAAGCTCCTAAGTAAGGTCCAGAGTATATTTTTGGAGAATATACATGGGGTGTAGGGAGATCAAAGATAGATCCAGCAAAATAGAACCGCAACCCTGGCTTCTAGTTGTCTGTTTGAGAATAGATTGAGTCCTCTCTGGAAGAGAGGTTCTATAACTTTATTCACAATGTCTAGTATTCAAAAAAACTTTTACCAGAGATTTTAAGAAACAAGCATAGGACAAATGGACAAACCTATGTGCTAAGTAGGTGACCCACATGCGAGTTATCACACAGATTTTAAAATAACTACGACTAGCAATACTTAAGCCAGGGATGGTGGCACACACCTGTAATAGCAAGACTATCAGCAACCTAAGGAGACTCTGTTTTAAATAAAAAATTTAAAAGGCTGAGGGTATAGCTTGAAGATAGAATGCTCCTGGGTTCAATCGCCAGTTGTACCCCCACACAAATAATATCAGTATTTAATAATATGTTCATGGGACTGGAATGTAGCTCAGTGGTAGAGTGCTTGACTAACATGTGTAAGGCCCTGGATTCAATTACAGCATGTGTATAGATGTATATGTGTGTATATGTGTATATATGTGTGTATATATATATATATGTGTGTGTATATGTGTGTGTATATATGTGTGTATATTCAAGAAATGATATATATGTATACGTGTATATATATATATATATATTCAAGACAATAAATGGCAAGATGGAGCATTTCACTAAAGAACTTTATTAAAACCAAAGGAGGGTAGTGTTTGTTTTAGAAAAATGACTGCCTCTTGCTAAGACAGTGACTTTTCACTTGCCCTAATTCCACTCCCCTCCTTTTTTTTTTTTTTTTTTACTGTGATAGTCTGGAAAATCAAGCTCTCTCCAGCTAACAGTAGCCAAGCAGCCATTGGGCAGGCAGGACAGGAGTGGCATTTCCCTAAAGCTCTATTTCTAGATAACTGGCATTCTTTGACCTGTTTGGCAGTTAACTGAAGAGCTCCATTCCCAGGGCTGGTCTTTATTTAACCTGAGATGATGTATTGATTCTGACAGACACACAATAACCTGACATATTTTCAGCGTTCCTTTCCTGAGCTTTTCTTTTTATTTAAAGGACATATGTTGGCTGACCATCAGATGCAGCTGTCTGTATAAGGACAGCTTTGTATGGCTCTCTCTTTCCTTTTCCTCCTGTCTGTGTTCTTCCAAGTGCAGACTGACAGGCTTTAAGGATGAAGTAAAAGATGGAATGACTTGGATGCAACTTGATCGATGTCTTATCCTGGGCGCCAGCCAAGTGCCTGTTGCCTCCTGTCTGCGAGGCTGCGGCTTCTCCAGTCATCCCTGGCATAGGCCTCTGCAGAACCACTCAGCAGAAAGAGTCAGGAGTCAGTGATTAAAGGACTTGCACATCTCTGGCCAGTGTGGGATGGGAGCCTGTGGACAAACACTTCTCCTTTTCTCCCAAACACCCACAGGATGAAGCTGCCAGTGGGCATAGTCATGGCCAAGCCAATGATACATCTTTGTATCAGTTTCTTTCTTGCTTGCTTTATAGCCTTTGTGAAAGGAACTTCCTTTTCCTTGGAATCATATCTTCAAAAGTATTACCTCTGCCAGGCGTGGTGGCGCACGCCTGTAATCCCCGCGCTTGGGAGGCGGAGACAGGAGGATCGCGCAGGTTCGAAGCCAGCCATGCTGGCTTAAGAGACCCTGCTTCCAAATAAAAAGTATAAAATGGGTCTGGGAGTGTAGCTCAGACGTAGAAGGGCTTCCAGGAACCCCAGTACCACCAAACAACAACAACAACAAAAGTATTACCTCCAATGCAAGCCTACGTTTTAGACCCTAGTATCTAGGGAGTCCTGATTCACGGTGTCTTACTTGCCAGCCAAATAGAGTTGCTGAGAGCTGTCCCGCTTCGTGGCGCCTTACCTCATTCCTGCTGTTCCCTCATCCTCAACTGCTTCCACACTCCCTGCCATTCCTCGGGAACTCCACACTCATGATCAAGACATTCTCAAGGAGGGATTGTGGGTTTAGGCCAGTCTCAGCAACTGAGCGAGACATTCGGCAACTTAGACCCTATCTCAAAATAAAAAAAAGTGCTAGGGTGTAGCTCAGAGGTGGAATAACCTTAGGTTCAGTTCTCTGCACCTCTCCATTCCCCAAAAGAGACATTTCCAAAGAGAACTAGATGTTTTGTGTTGTCCCACCATCTCTAGAACTGGACCGACTCACTTGTTATAATTCAGAGGCTTTTGTGCATTATTTGGTGCATAATATACAGTGGGCACTCAGGAAATGTGGAATAAATTGAGGTCTCAAGAGGCCTGGGCCATGTAGTGTTAATGCTTGCTCCTAGCTCGAAGGTGTTGATCCTTATACACACGTAGCTTCTGATGCTGGTGGCTTTTAGAAATAAACTGTTATTTTAAAGGGGTTTAATTTTTCAGTAGATAGCACTTGTCTCCTGTGACTTGAGAGCCAATACATCAGCCTTACATAGCTCACACCATTAGAGATCGGGACAAGAAGAAGCCAGTTTTCTGTGAGTTTAGGGTATACAGTAGACGTATGGGCTGCAGTCCTGGGGTTGATCATCCAATATCAGTAAACAGACACTAGAAATGGCTCAGACAAAAGCATGGATTCTTTCTGCTAGATTAATTTCTATGCATGTCCAAAGATACCATGGCTGGAATAGAGCCTTTCTAAGTGAAGACACCCTTTCTCCTCTTTGCTGTGAAGAGTGTTGGGGTGAGTTTATGCTCCTACGTGAGAAATTATGATTTTCACCATAAGCTATCACACTCATTCTGGGCCATGTGTGGTCTCTTATTATCATGTAGGCTGGGAGACCCTGATGAGGCGGTGTGGACAGAATATGGCTATTAGAGCCAAACAGACCTGGAATTCAGCCCATACTCTACCAGTAACAACTGTGTGGTCCTAGAAGGGCCCTTAATAGCTCTGAGTTTCTGCTTTCTTATCTGAAAAAATGAGACTTTTCACTTACTTTACAGGTTGGAGTAAGGGTGTAAGGATTCCTGGCACAGTGCCTACCCAGAGAAAAGGTCACATAAACAATCATATGCTTTATTATTTCCTAGAGAAAAGTTATTAAATTGACTTTTTTAATTTTAATTTTTGTGGTGCTAAGAATCAAACCCAGAGCCCAGCACATGCTACATCCTGAGCCCCATTATTAAAGTAACTTAGATAATAAAGTAAATTAATCTTAAGACCAAAAAATCAATTTTAACCCAATGCTACATATCTGTAGATGCCTTGGGCACAACATAGCAAACTTTGTTTTCTTATTTGCATTACTGTGCCTAAAAATAGAAGTATGTAATCTGAAAAGATTTTATGTAGTTAGAAAACTGGCGGTGTCTTGAGAAACTTTTAGAGATTTGTATTGAAGCAGGTGGAATAAAGAATGAAGAAGAGACTATAGAAGTATTTGACTTTAAAAAATCAGCATTCTCTATGCTGTGCACCAGAGAATTTCAGTTAATGCATCAAGAATTTACTCAGAATAAATATTGAACACACTAAGAAGTTTTTGCATTCAATTTTTGCTTTGAAGTTTCACCCCAGACAGCTGAAACATCCTTTTAAGTTTTCAAAGAGATGAAGCAAACACAACCATATCATTTCCTTTAAGCAAAGACATACCACATTTTGCTTAAAATATGTCCCCATCACTCAGGAGTAGTGTGAATAAGAGAGTAGAACTATGAGCAACTTAATGTCTACTACATAGGCTTTTGTTAGATTTTCACATTGTGTATACGGAGAAGAGGAAGACCATAGTCTATATTAAGCAAGCCCAGGAGTCTATTATTTGTATCTCTCCAAAATACACAAGCTGGAGCTCCAGCCTCAATATCTCATCATGTTACTGTGTTTGGATATAGGGCCTTAAAGAAGTAACTAAATTAAAATGGATTATGAGGGTGGGTCCTAATTTAATGTGTCTGGTATCATCATAAGAAAATAGACATCAGCCAGGCATGGTGGCACATGCTTGTAAAAAAAGAAAATAGCCAGGCATGGTGGCACAGGCTTGTAATCTCTGCGCTTGGCTGGCTGAGACAGGAGGATTGCACCGGTTCGAAGCCAGCCTCAGCTACTTAGTGAGGCTTTCAGCAACTTAGTGAGACCCTGTTTCCAAATAAAAAATATAAAATAGGTCTGGGAGTGTAGCCCGGAGGTAGAAAGCCTCTGGGTTCCACCCCCAGTACCACCAAAAATAAAAAATAAAAAATAAATAAATAAAAAGACTAAAAAATAGGGCTGGGGGTGTAGCTCAGAGGTAGAATGCCCCTGGGTTCCATCCCCAGTACCGCAAAAAACAAAACAAAACAAAACAAAAACAAACAAAATAGCTCGCATGCTTCCCCTCCTTGCCAGTTAGTTTTGAAAATGAGGCCTCAACTCTGGCTGTGTGTGTGTGTGTGTGTGTGTGTGTTGTGGTACTGAGGGTGGAACCCAGGGGCTCTCTACCTCCGGGCTATACTCCCAGACCTATTTTATATTTTATTTGGAAACAGGGTCTCACTAAGTTGCTGAGAGCCTCACTAAGTAGGTTAGGCTGTCTTCGAACCTGTGCGTTCCTCCTATCTCAGCCTCCCAAGTGTGGGGATTACAAGCGTGCACCACCACGCCCGGCTTCTGGCTCGTTTTAATTACGATTCTTTTCTTTTTGCTACTGGGGATTAAATACAGAGGCATTCTACTCCTGAGCTATACCTCCAGCCCTTTTTATTTTAAAACAGAATCTTCCTAAGCTGCTGGGGGTCTCACTAAGTTGCTGAGGCTGGCAGTAAACCTGTGATCCTCCTGTCTCAGCCTCCCAAGTGTTTGAATTACAGGCATGTGCCACCATGCCCGACTTTCCATTGTTTCTCTAACTTTTTTCCATCTTTCTTTTACTTTTAAACTTGCTTTTAATTAAATTATCTTTGTGTGTGCCTCTACATAAGGCTTTTTAGATTCTCTTCCCAGCAATATTACCAAAAAAAAGGTGGTTTTATTCACCTGTGTGAATTAAATCTCACAGTGGGATCCTAACTCTAAGTGTAGAATCCCACTTACAGTTCACTCTAGACACAAGACATCAATTTGCAGAATCTGAAATGCAGCCAGCCATTCTGAGGAAGCTACTTCAGAAGGTTTCCTTAGGAAACAGCACCATGTGGCATAACTCACCTACCCCAGTAGTGTGATCTCCCTTCGGTCCCGTGTAGGAGGTAGGGGTCTCTCCCCTCCTCCTGCGCCAGCTGCTACGGTTTCTTTTCTCTTGCGTAAATGCACACTCGTCTTGATCAAATGTACACTCTCCAGGTGGCGGCGGAAGACTCTCTGCAAGGAAACAGCAGGTGTTGCAACTGCTGAGACATTTCCCAGGACCACGCATCTCACGACTCCCTGGCATCCACGCCGCATGTCTGAGTGTGTCTGGCCATATGCCCTGCATATGGAAGGGGAGCCCCCTTTCCTCAGGGCCCCCATACTGAGCTCTGCCTCTAGCAGAGGGGCTGTGGCCCACCATGGGGTCTGTCTCGGAGGCAGGGGACAATGGGAGTCTAGGCCTAACCTGTCCTTTCTTTGGGAAAGAAAATTTCACCCGTTTACAAATCTATTTGCGAGAATGGGTTTGTGAAGCTCAGAAGGTTGGTGGTACACTGTCGTTGTGAAAATATAAAAGAAAATAAAATTGCCTGATGTAGGAGCTTTCTTCAGAAATCCAGGATGACTGAAAGATATCCTCATAGCAATTCTAAAGCTGCCATGGAGGAGGAGGAGACACGCCAGCTAACGTACTTCTGGGGACACAGCCACGTACAGCCATGACTCAAAATTCTTATCTGTAATGTGGGGATGTCAGTGGTATTCACATCATGAGTTTGTGAGGATCAAATAAGATGATGGATGTGAAGAATTTAGAACGTGAAGCTCTGACTAGTTATGAGTAAAATAAGTATTTGGGATAGTTATTTTGCTACTTAAGAGTCATATTTTTCATTTCCAAAGACAAATGTTTGTCTTTAGTAACTTTAATACTTATTGATAAGTCAGGTCCCTCCCCCTTCCCCGGGCACCTCTCAGCAAGTGCAGGAGGCTGAACCCTGGAGGTGGAGAGTCAGTATCTTGAGAGAAGCAGCATTCCCATGCTTAGTCCCACCCCCAAAATATCTACCTTAAAGGAGAAGCACTTCTGCTCTGGCCTCTGATGGTCCCAGCAGTCGATTGGGACTGGGCCCTTTCACCGACTGGCACCCATTCCCCAGGAGAGGCTTCCGTGCCCAATTAAAAGTTGGTTCCATACATCGCTATCTGATCGTCTCCCCTCATAATTCGCACGGCATGCAGCATCTCTGCGTGATTCTTTCACTTATTATTACTAGAATGGTGCTACCTCTCAACTTGCTGAGGCCTCTTCCTCTGACCGCACTTTGTCCCACCTGCCCACATCCAGATTCTTAGCAACTTTTCTAATAAATAGCCTGTCTTTACGTCTCTTGTGTGTTAATCATTCTACTTCATTTTATCTCATATACACTAGTAGCTAATGAGGCCTTGTTTCCTCTTCTATGCCCTGAGTGTAGATATTTTTATCTGTATTGTCCTTGCAGTTTCTCAGAAATCAAGGGACTAAAAACAAATTGTCTTTTAATTAAATAAACATGGAGGTTACTCTCCAGCAACAGGCTGATTTCACAGTTTGCCTGTTTTTTTTTTTAATTGTTTTTCATTTATGGTACTAGACATTGAACCCAAGGGCATTCTACCTCTGAGCTACACTCCCAGCCCTATTTTAATTTTTATTTTGAAACAGAGTGTCACTAAGTTGCTGAGGGCCTCAATAAGTTGTGAGGCTGGCTTTGAAGTGGCGATCCTCTTGTCTCAGCCTCCCAAGTGCTGGGATTACAGGTGTAGGTCACCACGCCGGGCTGCCTGTTTGTTATAGAAATGCAAACCTTATGACTTAGGATGTAATGTACTTAGTAGATTAAAACCACTGATCTGGGTTGGAGTATGCACCATTTTCTCAATGGACATCACGTCTAACACACAGCTAAGTACCACGACTATAATGTCAATGCTTGGTCTATTGCTTACTTAAAAAAGGTTTTATTAAAAATTTAATATTAGTCGGGCATGGTGGCACACACTTGTAATCCCAGCATTTGGGAGGCTGAGATGGGAGGATCGCAGTTCACGGCCAGCTTCAGCTACTTTGTGAGGCCCTCTGCAACTTAGCGAGACCCTGTTTCAAAATAAAGAATAAAAAAAAAATAGGGCTGGGGGTGTAGCTCGGAGGTAGAATGCCCCTGGGTCCCATCCTTAGTACCGCAAAAGAAAAAAAAATTAAATTATATGTTCAGTAAGTATCTGTGAAATTAGAATTTCACCAAAATTATTTGAAAATGTGCATTCTGTAAGATAACAACAGCAATGGAAATAATGAAACTAAAGAAAATAGATTATATTTGTTTTAAAAGTACTGTTTTGTGCCAGGTCCTATGCTAAGGAATATATAAGTACTATCCTCAAGATTCAGGTAGGTATTACTACCTCCCTTACAAATGAGGATAAAGGGGTTAGGTCACATGTACAAAGACACACAAGTACATTTGAGTCACCATTTCTAAATTCCGAAGCTTGCCTCAGACCTCTGCAGAGAGGCATTGCTGGCAAGAGCAGCAAAGGATGGACCCACACAGATTAAACGGGAGTGGGTCTTGGAGAAACGGAAAGTGTCATCTATAGGTCAGGGACACAAAGCTGAACTGACATCCTCTTACCTGGGGACCAGCAGCTTCCCAATTGTATTGTAATATCATCCAGGGCGACAAGCCCACAGTCCCAAAAACTTTTGCACAGGCTCATGAAAACCACCTGCAATTCATAAAAATGAAGTTATGGATTCTGCTAGTTGAAAACTGGAAACTCTTAGCACGTGGGATTTGCTTAGCACAAGGGGCTTGCAAAAGCCAGAATCTCTCTTCTTGAACACGCACAACACTGGCAGGATGCGGTGACAGGAAGAACGCTTGCCATTTATAATATGTGGCCCTGGAACTGCTCACATCGCTTCATGCAAAGCCAGCCTCATAATGACATATTGTGTGTACTAAAGCAAAAAACTGGAGACATTCTTTAAAGAATGGACAGTCAGGCTGAGGAAAGCAGGAGGTTAACTGGATGACAGAGAAAAAAGCCTGTTGGGTTTTAAATATTTTCCCTAGATAATCCACAACATACATACAAAGTGGATGGTTCTCCAAGCATTTTTCAAACATTTCCAGTACAAACACTATTGATTTTTTTTGGAAATGACTTTCTGGCAATGTGCTTTATTCACATTGTGAACAAAGTCCCAGTGATTTGCCATCTGGAGACTTGTGTTCCATTTCCAAGACAAAAATCTATGTCCCCAGTTGGTATTGCTAATAAAAGCCCTAACTGCAGTTATTTTATTAGTCCAAACATTTTTATTGTTGTATATGAAGGAAAACCAAATCCATCCCATAAATTATTAAATCCACTGTGCCAGAGAGAGAGAGAGAGAGAGAGAGAGAGAGAGAGAGAGAGAGAGAGAAGAGAAGAGAAGAGAAGAGAAGAGAAGAGAAGAGAAGGGAAGAGAAGAGAAGAGAAGAGAAGGGGAGAGGGGAGAGGGGAGAGAGGAGAGGGGAGAGGGGAGAGGGGAGAGGGGAGAGGGGAGAGGAGAGAGGGGAGAGGGGAGAGGAGAGAGGGAACAAAGTCTTGGATTTTCTCCAATAGGGTAGTTGTAAAGGCAACTTTTCCTATATAGGATTTTCAAAGAGCACTTTTTAAAATATATGAGATTTTCACTGGATTTGTAGTTTGCAAAGCTTCTTCAAATGTTTAACTTAATATTTAGTTAGCTCAAGCTCTTACAGCCCATGTTCAGTCCCTAAATTAGGAATCTCAATTCAAAGGAAGACAACAGATGATATACCAGAAACTAAAACTCACCTTACAGATACTGAGAATATTTGACTTTTAGGTTCTAATATTCAAAATATTATGGCTTAAATTTATTTGTGTTATCAGTTATGTCCCTTTGGTTTTTGATGATCAGACTTGTTAAAGTATATAATCTGATTTTTGTAGTATTAGAGAGTGAACCCAGGGCCCTGTGCATGCTAGCCAGGTGCTCTACCACCGAGCAACATTCCCAGCTCCCAGGTTTTTCTTTTTTCAGTACTGAGGATGGAACCCAGGGGCATTCTACCTCTGAGCTACACCCCCAGCCTCATTTTTTATTCTTTATTTTTGAAACAGGGTCTTCCTGAGTTGCAAAGGGCCTCACTAAGCAGCTGAAGCTGTCCGCGAACTGCGATCCTCTTATCTCAGTCTCCCTCCCAAATGCTGGGATTACAAGTATGCGCCACCACATCCAGATCCAGTATTTTTTTAAAGAGAAATGTTAAAATAATGCAAAAGTTTACCAGTATACAAAATATAAAATGTCTTAAGATGCTCAATATAACCCAGGCATGGTGGTGCACACCTGTAATCCTAGTACTTGGGAGGCTGAGACAAGATGATCGCAGGTTTGCAGCCAGCCTCAGCTACATGTAGTGAGGCCCTCCGCAACTTAGAGATCTTGTTTCAAAATAAAAAATAATATAGTATAGTTGAGAGGTGGAATGTCCATGAGTTCAATTTCTGGTACTAAGAAAAATCCCCCAAATAATGACTAATGACATATGAAGGTTTACTTTAAATTATAACTAGAATAGTGTGAAGATAACAATGTATAACTATGCATATTTATAAAACAAAACAAAACGGGTGTTTTTATTGTTTCTATTTACCTCTGTTAATTTTTCATTTCTAGATATCCTAGAGATTATCCAAATATGTAGACTATTTTAGTCGCAAAGTTTATGCCCAGGAGTTTATTCCCCATTTGGAAGGCAAAGGCCTATGTCATCAGCCCTGAAAGCTATCACATTTTATCAGCAATTTTTCTTGTTATATGGGAATGAATATTAATCCGTCTCATAATTTGTCCTGCTGCAGAGAGAAAATCTTGGCTTTCTTTCCCTTTTCTAGTTTTAAAGTCCATCTTCCATAAGTGTAGTGAAAAAGTACTTTTTCAAAATTAATTTGAGGTAGTAAAAGGATTCACCACGTCAATTGTCTCTCCATAAAACTTGAACATTTGACGTGCTAGATTTGAAAGAGGAGAAACATTAACGTGCTTTCATTTGTTTACCATAGCATTATTTTATAAGGACCATAAAACCAAATGAACACACCAAAAAAGAAGATTAAACAATTCAAAATTTCAAACAGAGAGGAAATAAACTGTGACACAACAACTCTAAGCAACAGGCCATTATTAGATCTGATGGCTTGTAAAGTACCTAGAGGTACAGAAATAGATTTCTCTCTTAATGTTAAGTGAAAAAAGCTGGTCAGAGCACATAATATAAAATAACAAAATAGAACAAGACACAATCATAGCCAGCTGTGGCGGCGCACACTTGTGATCCCAGCATTTGGGAGGCTGACACAGGATGATCGCGGTTCGCGGACAGCCTCGGCTACTTAGTGAGACCCTATGTAACTCAGTGAGACCCTGTTTCAAAATAAAGAATAAAAAATAGGGCTGGGGGTGTATCTCGGAGGTAGAATGCCCCTGGGTTCTATCCCCAGCACCACAAAAACAAATAAACAAACAAAAAACCACATAAAACCCAAGAAACAATCATACCTAAATCATCTAAAAATACATAAAACACAGGTGTAGCTCAGTAGTATATTGCTTGCTTAGCATGCCCATGGCTCTGGGTTCAATCCCCAGAAGTGCAAAATAAATACACAATGAAAACACATATAAAATGCCTGGAAATTCTATCATATGTATAATAATTATGTTAGGCTCATAAAATTATGGGTATTTAACTGTCTTTCCTCTTTTCTAATTATTCTATGACATCGTATTTGTATTTGAAGAAAAGCAAAAAAAGCAAGATATCTCTTTTTTTTTTTTTGGTGGTACTGGGGTTCCTGGAAACCCTTCTACTTCTGAGCTACACTCCCAGGCCTATTTTTATATTTCTTTTATTTGGAAACAGGGTCTCTTAAGCCAGTGCGGCTGGCTTTCAACCTGCGAGATCCTCCTGTCTCCACCTCCCAAGCACGGGGATTACAAGCGTGGGCTACCACTCCTGACTTAAGCAAGATATCTTTAAGATATAAAATAATGGATTACTATTTATGATATTGTTTTTACTTATTATTGTAGTCATTAGGCATGTATATCTATTAAAATTAAAATTAAACAAAAATGCCGGACACGGTGGTACATGCCTGTAATCCCAGTACTAGGGAAACTGAGGTGGGAGGATGGCAATATATAACTTATTCAGCCACATTTGCTACATGCAAAGTGCTCAGTACTGTAGTCACATAGCTAATGGCTAAGAGAATTTGACATAGCAGACATTGAACCTTTCCTCTATTACATAGGCCTCCCTAGCTCCTCTTGATCATTCCAAATGAACTGCTCAAGATATTGGGAACAACAGCAGGTCTCCTAGGCTGCTTCTATCTTAAAGCTTACATCACTATAGTGGCAGGTCACGTGTTGTCCTGCCTGATGAAAGATCCCAAAGCCAGTCACCTACTGACTAGATTCACCCTTCAGCCTTGGGCATTATGACACAGCAAGATGGATGTCAAGACCAGTTTAGTGCTGATACCATTGGCTCCAGTTTGGGGGCCGCCATCTTCCATTATGTCTGCTGCTTGAGGAGCAGCGGTACGAGTTGAGGGGGTTCTTTTCAGGTAGCTGGTGATTGAGCTGTTGGTTGAGCCAGGACAAAGGAAGTCAAGCATGCTGGTCTGTTCTGTGTCTAAATTCTTGAGGGGATTAACCTCTTCTTTATTTATAGACCTTTATACAAGGCAGTATTATATTTTAGGCAGTATTTCAGAGCAAATAGAACATCTCTAAAGCGTTGGGGGAAAAACCTTAGCTTAAATGTATATTAATATTTATTTGAGAGGGAGAGGAGATGACAAGTCACATAAAACCATATCCCTTAGACAGGTGTGCCTGATTTTATGTGAGCTCTTAAAAGTTAGGGCAAATTAAATTTGTGTAAATCAACCCATTTCAGTGCAATAAAGGTTTCAGCCTTAGGTCCTAGTAGTACTTTACATTTTTTGTTTTGCTAGAGAATATTCATTTATTGAGAAAATCTACCCACATCACCTTTGGTAACACAAATAGGAAGTAGATGAGAGCTAAATTAATGTGTGTGTGTGTGTGTGTGTGTGTGTGTGTGTGTGTCTGTGTGTGTGTGTGTTCATTTTTTTATGATACTGGGGTTGGAACCCAGGGGCTTTCTACCTCTGGGCTACACTCCCAGACCTATTTTATATTTTATTTGGAAACAAGATCTCACTAGGTTGCTGAGAGTCTCAGGAGCGGAGGCTTGCTTCAAACCTTGCTTTTCCTGTCTTGGCCTACCAAGTACTGGGATTACAAATGTGCACCACCATGCCTGGCTTAGATGAATATATTTGCAAACAATACAGCCAAATAAGGATTAGCAATATTACTTAACCTTAACCTACCCCTCTCCCTTTGATGGTACTGGGGATTGAACTCATGGCTTCCCATATGCTAGGTCTGAGTTATATCTCCTTTTTTTTTTATTTTGAGACAAGGTCTCTCTAAGTTGCTGGGGCTGGCCTTGAACTTGCCATCCTCCTTCTTTACCCTCCTGAGTAGCTGGGATTACAGGTGTGCACCATTGTGCTGTCTTAATTTACTCTGTGTGTGTGTGTGTGTGTGTGTGTGTGTTTTACTAAGGATTCAACCCAGGGGTATTCTATCTCTGAACTATACCCCTAGATTTATTTTATTTTTTATTTCGAAGTAGTGTCTTGATAAGCTAGTGAGGGCCTCGCTAGATAAATTGCTAAGACTGACCTTGAGCCTGTAGTCCTCCTATCTCAGCATCCCAAGTACTGGGTTTATCGGTGAACACCACCATACCAGGCTTAATTTATTATTTAGTGTACTAAAAATAGACATTATAAACCAGGTACAGTTGCACAGGCCTATAATCCTAGCCACTCAGGAGACTGAGGCAGGAGGATCACAAGCTTGAGGCTAGCCTTGGCAACTTAGTAATAACCTGACTCGAAATTAAAAATAGAAAGGGATAGGGCTATAACTCAGTGATAGAGTGCCCCTGGCTTCAATCTCCAGTATTTCCAGGGTGGGTAGGGGTAGGGGAAAGGAAGGAAGGAAGGGAGAAAGACAGAAAGATAGAGAGACATTTTACATTTTCTTTTATCCACAGTGGGGCATTTCAGCCTCAGTACTATTGATATTTTTGGGCCAAATAATTCTTTGGGATGCCTTGTGTTTAGCAATATCCCTGTTGTCTACGTAAAGCTGATGGATGGATTAACTGGCTCAAATGAGGTAGGAGAGAAGAAAAGAGATAGGTAGGAAGGAGACATAAGAAAGGACAAGGAGACTCTAACTTACTCTGAAAGCTGGTTCCTCACACCTTCACACCTTCAATCTCTAAGCCAGTTTTCTCTCCCAGTTCCATCAATCCCACATTTCTGGGAAATCTACAAATCTTTTTTTTTTTTTTTTTTTGGTGATGCTGGGGATTGAATCCAGGGGCATGCTACCTCTGAGCACCACCCCCAGCCCGATATTTTATTCTTTATTTTGAAAGAGGGTCTCACTGAGTTGTGGAGGGCCTCACTAAGTAGCTGAGCTGTCCTCAAACTGTGATCTTCCTGTCTCAGCCTTTCAAGTACTGGAATTACCAACGTGCACCACCACGCCCTGCTACAAATCTTTATTCACAACCCTGAAGTTATTGGAAATTCACCCACTTATTACAATTGCCCTGTGCAGTCTTAATCAGCTCACTTACACACGCATGTTTAGAAGAGATTGAGCAAAGGGAGATATGAAACTTATAATACAAGGTGTTTTTCCATAAATCTCTATTATAGATTATTTTCTTATATCAGATGGAGAAGACATCAACCTACAGATGCTGAGACCTGCCGACCACCATTACCCCATCTTGTGATCACCAACCCAATGTTATCTTTACATACTTTCCTGTGTCCATACCTTTAGAAGTGTCATTTAAAAGAAGAGCCTAAGGATCCCAAAGCATCTCTCACTCTCAAGATGGCCTATACTCTCCCTTGAATGTATATTCCTTGCTTTCCTAACTAAATCCCTGTGCCTCGATATCTGATCTATGCAATTCTTTCCTACGGCACTTGCCAAGGACCCTGTTGTCCTGAGTTGAGGGTCCCTTCTTCAGGACCTCTTCAGACCACCCTAGAGATACCAAGAGCCGCAAGTCCGCTTTTCACTGTTTCTGTTTTACCCTCCCCCACAAAAAATAACTAAGCAATAAAGTCAGCCTTGCCTGAAAAGAGCAAGGAAAACCAGAAAAGTAACACCAGTCACATGATTTTCCAATCAGTGATCTTTCTTTAAGCTCACAGGAGCCAAGATTGCCTCTGGATGTCTGGTGACCTGTAGATGATTGTGAAAGCCATGTCAAGAGAATGGATTGCGGTAGGAATTAATGACTATTTCAGTGACTACCTAGCTATGGCTAAAAGTCCAGAAGCCCCATAGAAACTTTTGCACCTGGGACCCTGGCAAGATGGGATTTGGGCAACAGCCCTCCATCTTCTGCCTGCCGACTTGTCACCGAAGCTCTTTCTTCTCCTGTTACTCTGTCTCTCCAGTTATCGTCTTCATCCAGTTGTAATGGAACCGGACCTATCACAGTTACTGATGCCTCTATTATTCCCGTCATGACAGTCAGAACTGCTTTCAGACAGTGTTGCCTAATGGCCTATGGGGAACAAACTCTCCCTGGCTGAGAACCACTGATAAAGAATAGTATAAACCAAGCCAGGCATGGTGGCCCATGTCTGTAATCTCAGACTTAGGAGTCTGAGACAGAAAGATTTCAGGTTCGAGGACAGCGACAGCAAGTACTGAGACTCTCATTAACCTAGCGAGACCCTGTTTCAAAATAAGAAATAAAATCTGGCTAGGAGTGTAGCTTGAAGGTAGAATGCCTCTGGGTTCAATCCCCAGTGACACACACACACACACACACACACACACACACACACACACAGGAACCATATAAGCCAAATGGGTGTGGTGAAATCCCTGTAATCCCAGTACCGGAGGCTGAGGCAAGAGGATGCAGGTTTGAGAACAGCTTTAGCAATTTAATAAGACTCTGTTTACAAATAACAAACAGAAAGAGCTGGGGGTATATCTCAGAGGTAAAACCCCTCTAGGTTCAATTCCCAGTGCTACAAACACCAAGAGTAGTGTAAATTATTGGGTAGCGTATGTAACACCACTTACTAAATTCCTATCATATGCAGTCTCTGTGCTAGGCATGTTTAGATATGTTGCCACATTTTTAAACCCACTTTTGATTTCAATCCATTTATTCTCCCTCCTCAGAACAAAACAGCCTTTTCATTTTAGAATGGACTTTAGTCAGGAATGGTGGTGCCCACTTGTAATCCCAATACTTGGGAAGCCAAAACAGGAGGACCGCAGGTTCACAGCCAGCCTCAGCTACCTAGTGAGGCCCTCTGCAACTTAGTGAGACCCTGTTTCAAAATAAAGAATAAAAAATAGGGCTGGGGGTGTAGCTTGAAGGTAGAATGCCCCAGGGCTCAATCCCCAGTACTGTGAAAGAAAGAGAGAGAGAAAGAAAGAAAGAAAGGAAGGAAGGAAGGAAGGAAGGAAGGAAGGAAGGAAGGAAGGAAGAATAAAAACAGACTCGACTGAGATAGTTTTCTCTTCCTCTGTGTATTACCAGGGGGTGGTTCTAACAAGCAATGAAATACGCTCAAGCTTTGGGAGCAAATGTAAAGGAGCAGAGAGGCCAATTAGATGGACTAACACTCCCACTGAATGACCAGCAGAGCTTCTGTTTCAATTTCCTGCTCCTGAAAACTGTGATTGTCAAAGGAGGACAGAATCATCTCTTTGTTTGCATCTTTTCTCTTTCAAAAAATAATGATATTCTCTCTGGAAACAAGCTGCAGAATCTGAAAGGTAACTCTGCAAACTTTCCTTGCAGCAGGGAATTTTAATTCTCTTTTAAAGTGTTTATGTTTCTTTTTTCTTTTGGAGGCGAGGGAGCAAAGGGTATGGAAACCCAGCCACAGGCTGTGTTAGTCAAAGAGAACAGATTGTCTCAGCCAGTGGAAGTCCAGAAAAATTCTAGTTAAAGTATCTAGGAAAGAAAAAATAGAAAAACAGCCGGGTGTGGTGGCGTATGCTTGTAATCCCAGCACTTGGGAGGCTGAGACAGGAGGATCTTGGTTCACAGACAGCCTCAGCTACTTAGTGAGGCCCTCTGCAACTCAGTGAGACCCTGTTTCAAAATAAAGAATAAAAAATAGGGCTGGAGGTATAGCTTAGAGGTAGAATGCCCCTGGGTTTCATTCCCAGTACCGTCCCCCACCCACACAAAAAAGTAGAAAAACAGATTTGTCATAAATTCATTTTCTCAAACCAAATCAGGTTGTTTTGTTTGTTTGTTTGTTTGTTTGTTTCTTTTTTTGGTGATACTAGGGATTAAATCCAGGATCCTGTGTATGCTTAGGTAACTGTTGTGCACTGAGCTACATTCCCAGCCCTTTATATCTTTGTATTTTGAGACAAGGTCTGGCTAAATTGCCTGTCTGGTCTTTGAACTTGGTATTCTCCTGCTTCGGCCTCCAAGTAGCTGGATTACAGGCAAGGGCTGCTAGGCTGGGCCTCAGGTTGGGACTTAAATGAATTAAAGAGCTGGGCATGGTGAAACATGCCTATAATCCTAGTACTTGGGAGGCTGAGACAAGAGGATCTCAGGTTCAAAGCCAGCCTCAACAATTTTAGCTAGACCCTATTTCAAAATAAAAAAATAAAATTGGGGTTGGAGTATAGTTTGGAGGTAGAATGCCCCTGGGTCCAATCCTTAGTACCAAAAAAAAAAAAAAAATTAAAGTTACTGATTGTTATTTTATGAGCTTTCATAGTTTAAGAGCCACCCAACACAATAAGCAGGATTTTACCAAGAGAAGAAGTTCAAGCTTTTTAGGTTGCTATGGAATATAGTAAAGTATAGTCTTTGTTGTGTTTTTATTTACTTATTTTTGTTTTTTGTGTTACTGGGGATGGAACCCAGGGGCATTCTACCTTTGAGCTACACCCCCAGCCCTGTACTTTTATTCTTTATTTTGAAACAGGGTCTCACTGAGTTGCAAAGAGCTTTACTAAGTAACTGAGGCTGTCCTTGAACCGTGATCCTCTTGTCTCAGCCTCTCAAATGCTGGGATTACAAGCATGCACCACTACGCCCAGCTTTTTGTTGTGCTTGGTGCCAGGGCCAGCAAGGTAGGGATCGGAGCCTGCCGTGAGGCAAGACTGGTGCTGGAACCTACGAGGCTGGGATTGGACTCTGCTGAAGGGTAAGGCCGGTGCTGGGGCCAGCAAGGCCAGGATCTGAAACTGCTGGGAGGCAAGGATGGAGCTGGGACTTGCTAGACCAGGATAGGAGCCTGCCAAGGGGTTAGGTCAGTGCCAGGGTCAGTGAGGCCAGGGTTGGAGCCTGTCGTGAGGCTAGGCCAGTGCTGGGGCCTCTGAGGCCGGGAGAGGAGCCAGCCGAGGGGTTAGTTCGGTGCGGGGACCAGTGAGGCCAGGATCGGGGTCTCTCATGAGGCAAGGCCGGTGCTGGAGCCAACGAGGTCAGGATCAGAGTCCTCCAAGTGGCCAGGCCGCTACTGGGGCCGTCAAGAGTGGGATCGGAACTTGCAATGCGGCATGCACAGAGAAATAGCACAGAAAATAAAATCCAGATGCCTCACCTAATTAGCAAGAACTAGGAGGAAAGGGGTAACAGGAGGAGGTCAAGTAGTAGAAAGGGCCCCAATTGAGAAGCAATTAAGGTGACCAATCAGAGGGGAGGGGATAGGGGAGGATGGAATCTCCTTAAGACTCATGAGATGTGTAAACAATTATATCAGAGATAATCACCAATTAAGCATGAGATCGAGGGAGGGGGAGGGAATGGGATGGGGATTGGATGAGGGCTTATTGGATGATATGTGCTTGCATATCCTCTCAAGTCCTGTATTCTAAAGTGATGTATGATTACAAAAAAAATAATAAAAAATAAAAAGGATTGTTTATATTCAATTGCTGAACAGTGGCAGAGTTAACTGGGTTTTCACTGCCTTTTAATGTAGTTTCCATAGCCTGCTTGGTCGACAGAGGACCAGGTTGTTGGGTTAATTCTCCATGGACTTCATCTGTTGAAGAGCCCTATTTAGGCCTATAATTATCATGTCAATGACAAGATAAATGGTCTTCTATCTTCAGACAGAAACATTTCAATCCTATGCCAACAATACCATAAATTACCCATAAATGAACCTAGTGTAGTTCTTGTTATCAGGGTGGACCGCAACAATTTACCAAATGGTTGCATGCTGGGTTAAATTTAACTTTCCTTCTGATAAGGTTAAAATCCTCTGAAATCCTTTGTACAGATAAGTATGGAACTACAGAGTCAGTGACATAATTATTCACAAAATCACTATAATCTAGTGAATAAAATTTCAGAGGCCTTCATTAAGGAGCCAACTGACATCAGTGCAGGAATGACTGCATCATACAATCTTGTTCTTTTTACTGTCTGATAATGTCATAGTAGAATTTTAAAACACAAATGCAAAAGGCAAAACAATACAAAAGTTTCCAAAATTAAGATACTTGGCAGAAAGCATGGGATTTTCACAAACCCCTAGATAGAGTAGCTAGAAAAGTGATTTTAGCATTCTTGAACCCGGCCAAGTTTGGAGGAAGAGTTGCTAAATTGTAACTGCATGCCTCCTGTGGATGCTATATCTGGTTTGCATAGCCCACAAAAGGCAGAGGACCATGTGTTTTTAAACAAGTCTTTAGCTGACCAGCACTTTTTCTTAAATGACCCATCTGTTTTTTTTTTCCTTTTTTAAAGACCCATCTGATTTAATTCAACTTTTAGCTTTGACAAGCGACAAAGCTTGAACAGCTGCAACGTTTGGGAGCATGGAGGCCTTTCTGCTTGGGGGAGCCTCGGCTCCGGGGAGAGGGCATGTGTGATAGAACACAGGCCTCAGACACATTTTTTCATTGCTACTGGAGTGGTGAATATCCACAGCTCTCAATTCTCTGGTTTCAGAAATCTGCGTTATTTTTAGATCTTTTGGCCACCATAACGGGAGGGAAGGTTCCAGAAGAGATCTCAGAACCAGTTATTGAGTGAGAAAAAGGCTGAGAGGGACATAAGCTCACACAGCAGCAACCTGTATACCTGGCTGTGAAACGTGATGCTTTTTTCTAATTCCTGGTAAAACATATTGTATTATACCAGTATATTGTATTATACCAACCTGCTTCTTTTATTTTCTATTTTCTTTTCCCTCCCTCTCTTCCTTCTTCCTTCCTCTTTAAGCATTTAAAAGTACGACTCTGAAGAGCCTGGTTTTGAAACTCTCTAATTAACAGCACTGGACCTTCATTCACCACCAGCTTCATTCTGTGTAACATCTGTTTATGAAAAGTTTTCAGTGTTGGGGCTAGAAAATGACATCCCAAAGCTTTGACACACTGGGTACTTTGAAGTGGAAGAGACTCAGAAGCAAGTCTTTCTCTGCCCTCCTGGATCCTGTTTCCCTTTCTCCCCAAGGCAAGGCATAGAAACTAAAACACTTCCTCTGCAAGAAGGGGGTGACATAAAAACTAGCATGTCTCTCTCCTGAAGTCAGCCATAAAACCTCGAACTATAGCTCTAACTTCTTCTGCCTTTCTGTCTTGGAGTTGGCCATAAAGAAATTCTCAGCCCTACCTTGTCTGTTTGCTGATCCTAAGACCCACTGCAGAAGGGGTCCTGCTCCTTATGTGGGAGGAAGAAATACTATAGTACAGAGACCAAGAAGATTCGGGACAGGGCTCGCTGCTCCTTCACCTCAGCCCATCACCGGTAGGTGGTATCTTTTTTGTTTAATCATAATTCTACACGGCTGTCCACACTTCATCAAAATTGGGTCATTGGATCTTCATTTCTAAAGGCTCCTGCATCCCATAAAACCTTGATTAAATAAATTTGTTGTGTTTTTCTCATTAATCTGTCTTTTATAAAAAGCCGGGAATGTTGGTGTATAATCCCAGTACTTGGGAGGCTGAGACTGAAGGAGCACGGGTTCAAGGCCAACCTCAGCAATTTAGTAAGACCCTGCACAACTTAGTGAGACCCTGTTTCAAAAAATAAAAATAGATCTGAAGGTTTAGCTCAGAGGTAGAATGCTTGTGGGTCCAATCCCCAGTAACACAAACACACACACACCACCACCACCACCACCACCACAACAACAACAACAAAAACTATCTTTTGTAATTAAGAGTGTTGTCATAAGCCCTTATAATACAGAGAAAAGGTATCATACCTTCTCCCCACTACACTGGTTACCAGGCATCTAAGCCTGAATCTTACATAGGTCATGGCTGAATTTCCTAACTGGCCAACATGGAACCAGCCATAACCTCTTATCCTCTGCATAGCACCTCTTCCCTTACCTCAGCGACCTTTTCTCTCCCAGCTGATGACATTACCTTCCTATTCTGCACTGAAAATGTAGTTCTTCCGTGAAGGATCCTACAGCCCCCCACATCCACACCTACAATCTCATCCTCACGTGTACCCCTTCTCACTTCCTTTCCTTTGTTTTGGGAGCTAAGTCTGCCTCCAAAGTTTATGCTCTTTTCATCAGGGCACACAGAGAGTCAATCCCACACAATTAATGTTGAAGATTCAAACGGAAAATAAACATGAAAGCATCTGGGAAAAAAATGAACATTGGACAAAGGTAGTCGGGCATCATCCTCAGTGTTTAAGAATCTAATTCCATACCCTAAACACGAGGATATTATTATATCTAATTATTCCATACACTGTTCATTACTGAAGAAAAACAGATGTGAATGAATACCTCTTACTTTATATGTATATTCCTCAGGCGACAAGGAACATTCTACCTTTGAGCCACACTCCCAGCCCTTTTTATTTTTTAGTTTAAAAGAGCAAGTCTGGCTAGGTTGCTGAGGGTCTCATCTTGCTGAGGTGGCTCATCTTTGCCCCCACACCCTCAGTGAGCTTTCCTGCTAAAACACTTCCCAGACCAATGTAATGTAATATAATGGCCAATTTAACTGTCATGTCCAAGGGGAGACATCATAACATGGAGTTATGGTTATGGCTGTCTTTGAAAGAGACATCAAAATGTCAGAACTACCTGAAGAGACATAGAATGCAATCAATAAGGAGAGGAAAAAAAAAAAAGACTCCAGGTCTCTGTCTTGACTCCCAAGGGTTCACTCTGCTCCAGATAAATGTCTCCCGGGCCGAGGGAAGACAGTAGATATTTTTAGCGGTTCCCTGCAAATACCCCAACAGGAATACTGATGTGACTCTACTGTGTCTGAGGCACAGGGACAAATGATGGCCACATTTTCAGTGATTGCCAAGAAGCTGTATGGCTCTGTAAAGACCTGAGGGTCACAGTTGGCATAACTCTAAGCACTTTTCAGTTATGACACAGTTTATTTAAACAATGCTAACAATGGGCAGGTGGGTAATTTCCATTTTTCAGTATTATAGACATCACTGGGTTGAACATTGGTAGTGAAATCATTGCACAAGACCATGATTCTTTATGACAAATCCCTAGAAATGGAATTGTCATGCCAGAAGATATGCACGGATGGGAGCTTGTTTTCCTCCTGATATATGTAATTGAATTATAATTGAAACAAAGTACCATAATATAAATTTCCCTCATACCAGAGCATGTGAGAATCCTTATTTCTTTGCATCCTCACCTTTCCAGGATAATGGTATTTATATACCATTACATACATACATAGGCCTATATATGCATATATATGTATTTATATATAACTCATATGTGTATATGTGTGTGCATATATACATGATGTATTTTATACATATATATGTGTATCCTCATATACATTAATTTTTTTGTTGTTTTGGTGGTACTGGGGGTGGAACCCAGAGGCTTATTACCTCTGGGCTATACTCCCAGACCTATTTTATATTTTATTTGGAAACAGGGTCTCACTAAGTTGCCGAGAGCCTCACTAAGTAGCTGAGGCTGGCTTCGAGCCTGTGCGATCCTCCTGTCTCAGCCTCCCAAGCGCAGGGATTACAAGCGTGCGCCACCACGCCCAGCTCATATACATTAGTTTAAAAAATTTACTTCCTATCCCCAAATCTATATTTATTTATATATGTTTACATACGGGTCTAAAGTAAAAAGATTTTTAATATACATATATAAATATACATATATATGTATATATTTTCTTCTTTCTTTATTTTTTTGAGGTGCTGGGTATTAAATCCAGGGCCTTTTACATGGTAGGCATGTGCTCTACCACTGAGCTATATTTCCAACCCCCATATTTTCTTTCTCAAGTGAAAGGTTTATTTTTATTAACACTACAAATACTACAAACAGGAAAAAAAGTATAAATACAGCTATTAATATAAACATCACACTTCAGGGTACTATATTTTAAAAAATATTTTTATCCGGTTGCTAAACAAATGTGTTATTTGTTACTTAAAAAATGTCTGATATAAATGAGGTTGGATAAATTCATGCATTTATTTTCTAGTTTTCTTTTTTTTTTTCTGATTTGCCTCTATCTATCTTATCTTCTTTCCTATTGCTTAGTTAACTTTTTGTTTATGATTTATTAGAGTAAACTTATACATTTATTATCTATTCATTTATTTATTTTTGGTACAGGGGATTGAGCTTTTCAATAACTTAGTGAGAAGTAGATCCTCAATAACTTAGTGAGACCCTGTTTCAAAATAAAAAATAAGGGGGGCCCGGGTCGCGGGACCCTGGGCCCCGGGCCGAACTGCGCGTAGCACGCCAGACCCCTGGAGAAACCAGGCCCAGTAAGACGCTGGGTTCTGGGCGGGGGTCGCGGGCGGGGCACGCCAGATGGGGCCCAGATCGCGGGACTCTGGGCCCCAGGCCGAACTGCGAGTAGCACACCAGACCTCTGGAGAAACCAGGCCCAGTAAGATGCTGGGTTCTGGGCAGGGGTCGCGCGCGGGGCATGCCAGCTGGGGCCCGGGACTCTGGGCCCCGGGCTGAACTGCGAGTAGCACGCCAGACCCCTGGAGAAACCGGGCCCAGAACAGAAAAAGATAAAGAAAAATATCGGAGAGGAGGTAAGAAAGCCGTTATGGATGACAGGACACTGGAGATGCAGACAAAACTTATCTAAATGCACTGGAACTTATGGAAAAATTCGCTGTGAAAGAGGACTGCTATTTCTCTATATTGTTAAAAATCTCAGACATCACATGTAAGGAGAGAGTTTAGCGGAGACCAAGGAGAAATGCGGTGTTGAAAGAGTTCTCCGCGATGGTGGTGGAGACTTGTATTCAGGAGAAGCAGAAACCGGATCTTACCAACTTTATTTTTTTGGAGAAATTACACCAAATGTCGAATGCTACCATCACGCATGCTTAGGAACACTGGACAACATTCAGAGTGGAAAAAGAGCCTGGGAAGGATTTGAAACGGTGGAGGCAGTGGCAATGCCAGTGGCCAATATTCGGGGGAGGCAGAGATCTGATACATTACAACTGGAACCTTTGAAATAATAACCACAGAGACAGTGATCGGAACCTGCTGAGGGGTTAGGCGGGCGCCGGGGCCAGTGGCCGACATCGGAGCTTGCTGTGAGGCAAGGCCACTACTGAGGCCTCCGTGGCCAGGATTGGAACCTGCAGAGGGGTTAGACCGATGCTGGGGCCAGCGAGGCCGGCATTGGAGCCTGCCATGATGCAAGGCTTGTGCTAGGGCCTCTGAGGTCAGGTCCGGAACTTGCTGAGGGGTTAGGCCGGTGCTGGGGTCAGCGAGGCCGGCATCGGAGCCTGACGTGAGGCAAGGCGAGTGTTGGGGCCCCCGAGGACGGGACCGGAGCCTGCTGAGGGGTTAGGCCGGTGCTGGGGCCAGCAAGGCTGGCATCAGAGCATGCCATGAGGCAAGTCCGATACTTGGGCCTCCGAGGCCAGGATAAGAGCCTGCCGAGGGGTTAGGCCGGTCCTGGGGCCGGTGAGGCCGGCATCGGAGCCTGCCTTGAGGCATGACCAGTGCTGGGGCCTCCGAGGCCGGGATCAGAGCCTGCCGAGGGCTTAGGCCGATGCTGGGGCCAGTGAGGCCGGCATCGGAGCCTGCCTTGAGGCAAGGCCGGTACTGGGGCCTCCGAGGCCAGGATAAGAGCCTGCCGAGGGGTTAGGCCGGTGCTGGGGCCAGCGAGGCCGGCATCAGAGCCTGCCGTGAGGCATTACCAGTGCTGGGGCCTCCGAGGCCGGGATTGGAGCCTGCCGAGGGGTTAGGCTGGTGCTGGGGCCAGTGAGGCCGGCATCGGAGCCTGCCTTGAGGCAAGGCCGGTACTGGGGCCTCGAGGCCAGGATAAGAGCCTGCCGAGGGGTTAGGCCGGTGCTGGGGCCAGCAAGGCCGGCATCGGAGCCTGCCTTGAGGCAAGGCCGGTACTGGGGCCTCCGAGGCCAGGACAAGAGCCTGCCGAGGGGTTAGGCCGGTGCTGGGGCCAGCGAGGCCGGCATCGGAGCCTGCCGTGAGGCAAGGCCGGTACTGGGGCCTCCGAGGCCAGGATAAGAGCCTGCTGAGGGGTTAGGCCGGTGCTGGGGCCAGCGAGGCCGGCATTGGAGCCTGCCTTGAGGCAAGGCCGGTACTGGGGCCTCCGAGGCCAGGATAAGAGCCTGCCGAGGGGTTAGGCCGGTGCTGGGGCCATCGAGGCCGGCATCGGAGCCTGCCGGGGGTTAGGCCGGTGCTGGGGCCAGTGAGGCCGGCATCGGAGCCTGCCTTGAGGCAAGGCCGGTACTGGGGCCTCGAGGCCAGGATAAGAGCCTGTCGAGGGGTTAGGCCGGTGCTGGGGCCAGTGAGGCCGGCATCGGAGCCTGCCGTGAGGCATTACCAGTGTTGGGGCCTCCGAGGCCGGGATCGGAGCCTGCCGAGGGGTTAGGCTGGTGCTGGGGCCAGTGAGGCCGGCATCGGAGCCTGCCTTGAGGCAAGACCGGTACTGGGGCCTCCAAATCCGTATCGGAGCCTGCCGAGGGGTTAGGCTGGTGCTGGGGCCAACGAGGCCGGCATTGGAGCCTGCCATGAGGCTAGGCTGGTTTCTGGCCTCCGAGGCCGGGATTGGAATCCTGCCAAGGGGTTAGACCAGTGCAGGGGCCAATGGCCAGCATCGGAGGCTGGCGTGAGGCAAATTCACTCCTGCGGCCTCCAAGGCTGGGACCAAAGCCAGCTTAGGGGTTAGACCGGTTCAGGGGCCAGCGAGACCAGAACTGGGGCCTCCCATGAGACAAGGCCTCTGCTTGAGCCAGCGAGGTCTGGATCAGTCCACTGAATAGCCAGGCCACTATGGGACCATCAAGAGTGGGATCGGTACTTGCAACGCAGCATGCACAGAGAAATATCGCAGAAAATATAAATCAGACGCTTCTCTTAATCAGCAATAACTAGGAGGAAAAGGGCAACAGGAAGAGGTTGAGCTATAGAAAGGGCCCTATAGTGAAGCAACTAATGTGACCAATCAGAAGGTATGTAATACTGGAGGACGGAGCCTCTTTAAAACGCAGGAGGTACATAAACAAATGTATCAAAGTAAATCACCAAAGAAGTGTGGGATGGAGGGAGGGGGAGGGGATGGGATGGGGGCTGGAGGAGGGCTAATTGGATGATGTGTGCTTGTATATCCTCTCAAGTCTTGTACTCCAATGTGATTGATATATGACTACAATGCACCAATTTAAAAAATAAATTAATAAAAAAAATAAAAATAAAAATAAAAAATAAGAAGGGCTGAGTGTGTTCCTTGAAGGTGGAATAATCCTGGGTTCAATCCCCAGTGCCACATTCTGCCCCCTAAGGGAAAATATTGCATCATCCAGAAGTTGAGAGAGAGTCCCTTAAAATGCAGCAGTTACAAGGCTGCAAAATATTCAAAGGATAGAAATTTGGAAGTATGGTGAGGAAGTAGTATTTTTAGGTTTACAAGCAAACCTTGGAATAAATGTTTGCCTAACTAAGCCTATTAGTAAAATTATGGACAAGAATGCCTACTCTGTCTTTTCAGTGCTAGGAGGGCAAATGAGCCATCCCAGCAATATTCCATGAAATTAATTACTCAAGGAAGTCATGAAAGAATGTTCCGACCGATGACATGAACATATGCTTGTGTAAGCTGTGCGTTCACAGCTACCAGTTCTGCTAATCAGTCTTTCCAGTCATTTTCCCATCAGTTGACACGCACTGCAAAAGCCATCAACAACTACCTAAAAATAAATGGAACCAAAAGAGAAGGGGACTGCCTCATTCATATGCAAAGTAGCGTGGAATTTCTGGGCTGGCGACTGATGCTGAGTCGACTAGAATAACTCAACAGTAGGCTCCTTCTTTATTCTTCTGTTCAATTTGACATTGAAACCTGTTCCACTTGACAGAAGCATTTTCCTTCTTATTTATACAAAACCACACCGGGCGTGGTGGTACACACTTGTAATCCCAGCATTCGGGAGGCTGAGACCTGGAGGATCGCGGTTCGCGGACGGCCTCAGCTACTTAGTGAGGCCCTCTGCAACTCAGTGAGACCCAGTTTCAAAATAAAGAATAAAAAATAGGGGAGGGGTGTAGCTCGGAGGTCAAATGCCCCTGGGTTCCATCCCCGGACCAGCAAAAACAAAACAAAACAAAACAAAAAAACAAAACCACCCTGATCTGGTCTAAACTGTGTGGATGATCTTGTCAGTAATTAATGATCTTGCTATCTCTATTTTGTACTCAGCAGTACAAAATAATGCTTTAATAATGCTGAGACATTGATATCCTGCTGGAGTCCTCTCCCAGTGTTCCCAGACACATGAAATGTGATGAGAGATTCATCTCCTCTCACGTATCTTGACTACACATTGGTTCTGTTTCCTTAATCTCTTTACAGCAGGAGGTCTTGTTATTGCCACCTATTAATAAATTTCTCCACAAACTTTCTAGGCTTGCTCTTTTTTATTTTTCCTTTTGGTACACAAGATTGAATACAGGGTCTTCTACCTCCCAATTACGCCCCCATCCCTTTTTACTTTGAAATGCTTTTACTAAGTTGATGAGGGTCTAAGTTGCTGAGGCTGGCCTTGAACTTGTGATCTTCCTGTCTCAGCCTCCCAAGTATTAGAATTACAGTCATGCACTACCATACCTGGCTTTGATTTTTTTATTTACTCAAACATTTATTTATTTATTTATTTATTTATTTGGTACTGGGGATGAAACCCAGGGGCTTTTCTACCTCCAAGCTACACTTCCAGACCTATTTTATACTTTATTTGGAAACAAGGTCTTACTAAGTTGCTGAGAGCTTCACTAAGTAGTTCAGGCTGGCTTCGAACCAGTGCAATCCTCCTGTCTCAAAGCGCTGGGATTACAAGTGTGCGCCACCACACCTGACTTAATGAAACTTTTAAATGCTGCCTTAAAAAAAATCAGAATGCTAGGTGTTTTATCATCATTTACATTGTCATTCTTTAAGGGCACAATTATAAAAGGAAGATTTTTAAAGTGGAAATCTGAACCACAGATTTAAACTTCAACATTTTATTTTCTATAAGAAGAATTTTGCAAGCAGAAATAAAGAAATAGGGAGAGCTATCCACAAAACAGTGTTTTACGACATGAAAACAGTTCCTACCATTAAGATGTTGAAAAACCTAACAAGAAGTAGGAGAGGCTTAGATGTCATCTAAAACATGTTCTTATTTCATGAAGAAGTGACATGACTTTTTGATTTTCATGTTAAGTCTAGAGTCAAGATTCAAAGCCTCCGGGTCCAGTGGCACAGGCCTATAGGTCTTAGTATTTCAGAGGCTGAGGCAGGAGGATCCCAGGTTCCAGGCCAGCCTCAGCAACTTAGGGATACCCTATTTCAAAATAAAAAATAAAATAGGGCTAAGGGTATAACTCAGAGGTAGAATGCCCTTGGGTTCAATTCTCAGTATTTCCCCTCAAAAAAAAAAAAAAAAAGACTCAAAGCCAAGTCTTCATATTCCTGACCTATTGCTGTTTTATTACACCAGTTTCATTCCAACAAGTAAACACAAGTCAATGACTAAAAGAAGAGGCACTTGAGCTAGATTTTAAGAAAGTAAGATTTTCTCAGATACAATGATTCTGGTGTCAAGATCAATTCGGAAGACTTTGCTGTTAATAAGCCTTTGAAGGCACACTGCAGGAAGGAAGACAAAGGGTGGAGCATGAGGATTTGAGGGGTGGGAAAAGGCACTGGAGCACAGACAAGTGCTCCAGTGGCATGCATTTTTCAGAAAGTTTCACGGCTAAAAGAATGGGACCGGGTGGGTGGAGCTTAAATGTTCAGAGATGAAAGGAAAGTTTGTTGTTCGCTTGTATTGAATGCAAGAGACCAACATATGTTGGCAAAAGATGAATAGAGAAAAAAGATTTACGAGAGGGAATAATTTATGAGATATAAACCCAGAGCAGGCAGGCGGGTGAGATCAAAAGTAGAGGTGGGGAGGCTGGCTTTGAATGAGGGCAAGGGCAATACATCCTTGGTCAGATTGATCAGGAGATGGCAGCAGGTGAAGATTCAGAGAGTAACAGAAGGCGTGCACGTTAGAGTCTTCATCTTCCTGGGAGATGAGTCCCCGAGGTCACATCCTAAGAATTTGGACAGGGAGGCTCAAGTTGGAAACATGTGAATGAAATAGAAAATGGATCTGTGCGTCTAGAAAGGAGACTAAGAAAATCCAGAAGAGGTGAGATGAATGAACGGCTTCCCCAGCAGCACAGAGGGGTGGTAGAAGCTATCCTCATTTGCCCCAGCTGTGCTGAGATGCCGGGACTAAAGCAGCAGCTGAGGGCTCCCAGGGGCCAGTGAGTGAAGCCAGGAGGTGTGGCAGTAGGGAGATGATATAGACTTAGAAGGATTTACCATAAATTTGTGTGTATGTGTGCGCACATGTGCGCGCACACGCTAGGGATTGAACCCAGCAGCATTCTAACTCTGAGCTACACTCCAGCTCTATTTTATTAGTGTCTTGCTAGGTTGCTGAGAGCTAAGTTGTCTCAGCCTTCCAAGTACTAGGACTAAGTCATGCATGCACCACCATACCTGGTTACCATGAAGATTTTAATGACTGCCGAGGTGATAATTAAGTCAGACCTAAAAGAAAGAGAATGTGTGGCCATTGTCTCGTTTGTGGATTTTTTAACACCTTCCCCCAAAGAAACGTTTAATACATATGATATTGTATTCATCCCAACCTGAAAGATCTTTGTGAAAGGGAGGAGAGGGTGCAGCCCAGAAGGTACTGCAGGGCCTGATATAAGTGCTAGGGCGACCAAGCATATGCTAAACTTGCGATTTGAAGGTGTAATAGCTAATGGTTGTGTTCTGTCATCACGGAAGTTTTGACAACCACTCTCTACTCTCTCCTGACATCAGGCTTTTAGGAAAAGCATTTGGGAGTGAGCTGTTGTCCTCATCATTTTCTTTGTGGTGTATGAAAGACGCAGAGCAACTCTTGATCATCTGCACTCCATTCAATACAGCACCAGGGGAATCAGACCCAGAGAGCCTTTCACAATTCCTGCCTTTCACAATGTTTTCTAAACGTTAAGAAAAAGACCATAGCTGTACATGAGTGTGTAAAAGCTGCCATTTCTTTAAGAAAGACTAGTACTGCTAAAAAAGACTTAACTTTGATCTGATTTTTAGTTTAAACAGTACTTTATAGCGAATATCAGGATAAAGAATTATATATGTGCTAAGTATGTGCTGTGACCTAGAAAAACTTTCTTCCTTTCTTTCTTCCTTCCTTTCTTTCTCTCTCTCTCCCTCCCTCTTTTATTCTCTCTCTTTCTTTCTTTCTTTCTTTCTTTCTTTCTTTCTTTCTTTCTTTCTTTCTTTCTTGTACTAGGGATTGAACCCAGGGGCATTCTACCTCTGATCTACACCTCCAGCCCTATTTTATTTTCTATTCTGAAACAGGGTCTCACTAAGTTGCTGAAGGCCTCGCTAAATTGCTGAAGCAATTAAAAAACTGTGATCCTCCTATTTTGGCCTCCCAAGAACTAGGAGTACAAGTATGGACCACCATGCCCTGTGTTCTACTCAGCCAAATTTAATAAATGTTTACTATATGCCAGGTACTATGTTAAAGGCTTTACATGGTGTATCTTAATTAATCTTGGCCAAAATCTTACAGCTGCATGATAGCATATTCTCTAAGACTGGAGAGTTTTTTGTTTTTTGTTTTGGTATTGAGGATTGAACCCAGGGGGCATTCTACCTCTGATCTATACTCCCAGCCCTTTTTACTTTTATTTGTCTGTGCATTTATTTATTTATCTAGTTTTGTGTGGTAGTGGGGATTGAACCCAGAGGCATTCTACCTTCAAGCTACACCCCCCTGCCCAATTTTATTTCTTATTTGGAAACAGGGTCTCGCTAGGTTGATAAGAGTCTCAGTATTTGCTGAGGCTATCCGCAAACCCACAATTCTTCTGTCTCAGCCTTCCAAGTACTGGGATTACAGGCGTGCACCATATGCCCGGCTCTCCTTTTTATTTTTGTTTTGAAACAGAGTCTTACTAAATTGCTGAGGGTCTCTTTAAATTGCTTAGGCTGGTCTTGAACCTGCAACCCTCCTGTCTCCATACACTACCACACCCGGCTAAGTCTGGATAGATCTAGACATACCAAGACCCCTGCACCGAGGGACAGGTGTCAGAGTTGGTACGAATGTCAGAATGGCCCTCGGCTCTGCCATTCACCATCCCTGAAAAGTCTGCTCACTCCTTCCTTCATCCAATGACCACATATGTACCAGACACAGTTTACTGAGTAGAATTTTGCTGATGACCTGCTTTGCACCAGCCATGGTACCAGATGCTATGGATACAGAGATGAATGAGTCTGAAAAGGTCATTGTCCCTATGGAGGTTAGTTTTTCCTAAAGAAGAGAGATGGGCAAAAAATAAGTAAACTAATAAATTAAGATGACTTCAGGTTGAGATAACTCCTATATGCTGTGCTGGGAAATAATGAGGACAGGACAGAGGTTGTAAACTGGGCAGTTGGTCAGCAAAGTTCTTTTCTGAGAGGAAGCTCCTGGCTGAGGACAAGCAGGCGAACCAGCCTGATGTGGGGGGAGCCGGGGAAGGAGCATCCCACGCAGAGGGGCCTATGTGCCCAAAGGCCCTGGGACTCGGCAGACAGGGGTCTGTGTGACTGGTGGACGGTGTGCCTGTGTGGTCATAGAGGGAGAGGGGGAACAGAGGGAGGCGAAGTCAGCAACGCAGGCAGGGAGCAGGTTGCATGGGGCTCTGTAGACCACCGGATGGGACAAAGCTTCATTCTAGAGGATGTAGAACAGCTTTATGCAGGGAACTGTCATGATCTGACCACTGTTCAGGGAATGTGATTCTGATCACTGCATGTGGAGTCGAGAGAGAACACCATGGAAGCAGATAACCTGGGTATAAAGCTATCCCAACAGTTTAGGGGAATATGGTGGTGGTTTCATCTAGAGGGATGGCTGGGGAGAAGGAGACAAGGACATGTTTCAGATGAATTTTAGGCATATCCTTTAAGGGTTTTGTCTGGAATTAAGAAGAGAGTGTGAAGAAAATAGGAAGAATCCAACTACTTTTAACTTGTTGAACCTTTAGTTCTTCCTTTGTAATTGGTTATTTTATCCTGTTGTTTAAAAATTGAATGAGAGGATGCTGCTTGGCATAGGATACATACTTGATAAAAAGCCACTTTGACTCTGGCTTTGATCCATGTTGAACTGAAACTCTAGAGGATGCAGCAAGCTCAAGAATCTCAGTCATCATAGATTCCAACTATTCTAAAATGTCTGCTGAGCTCAATATGCTCAGAAAACTCTTTTAAACTGTTATCAGTTTAGAATAAGTTAAAATATGCACTGAGCTAGTAAGCAACAGGGAACAGCCAATAGAAACTTCTGGACAGCCGGTAGCAGCTGTCAAGAATTTTTCCTGTGCTTATTGTGGGGTGCTCTGTGACTTAACACTTCTTTCTCCATGACAAGGATATTTGGAGAAATGTCTACTCTCTGCAGAGAGAAACCACATATGAGAAATAGTCACATGGGTTTGGTGTTAGATTTCTGGAAAACTGTTATCTCTGAAGATTTTTTTTTGGGGGGGGGAGTGCTGGGGATTGAACCCAGGGGCATTCTACTGAGCTACACCCCCAGCCCTATTTTATTTTTAAACAGGGTCTCGCTAAATTGCTGAGGCTGACCTAGAACCTCTGATCATCCTGTCTCAGCCTCCCAAGTACTGGCATATGGCGTGATGTCTGGCATCTCTGAGGTTTTGAATGTGGTGGGGGTGGGGAATTCTAGATTAAAACCACACACAAGGACCACAGCTCTGACTTGGGATTTGGGGGCAGAAAGATCATTGACGTAACTCTGCACCGCCCAGCTGTGTGTTAACAGGAACATCTGCATGTCAGGTGGGGACCGGGGTGTGGCCGCCACACACACCAAATGTGTCTATGCCTGGCGCCTCCCTAGCACCTGCTGACCTGCCAAGCCTGGTGTCAGTGTAGCTTAGCTGAACGCAAGTCTAAACAGACGGACTCTCTTACTCTTTCCTTTTCTGTTTTGATCACTGTTGGTTATTTAGAGCACAACTCTTGATATTAAGTGATACAGGCATGTCATAAAATATGGATTCACAAGGGCTTCTGCCCCCCCAGCTGCTGGCCATGCTGCCAGCACAGTACTCAGCCTGGGTCTCTCTGGAGAGTGGCCAGCTGAAGGCCACTGCCTGTCTAAGGGAACGTCCTCTTCCCAAGGCAGAGCATCTAAGGATGATTGACACGTGACTCTATATACTGCTCACCTCAGGGCAACTGAGCAAGGCCATGTGGCTTCAGAGTCCCTGCAAGTCAGCCGAGGTCTCCACTGAGAGGGCCGTGCAGCCCAAGCGGCCCCTCGCCCAGTCCTGCTCCCCTCTGTTCCCAGCCAGCGGTGTCCAAGAGCACACCCCGGCAAGCTTCCCTTGTGCTGATCCCCATCTCCCTGTCTGCTTTCCTTGGATGGGGTAAAACCTGGCCATTGGCATTTTAAGAGCTCTCCAAGTGATTTTTTTGTGTGTGTGTGCCATACTTAAGATTGAACCCAGGGGCTTTCTACCTCCAAGTCATACCCCCAGCCCTATTTTTTTATTCTTTATTTTGAAATAGATTCTCATGAAGTTGCGGAGGGCCTCACTATGTAGCTGAGGCTGGCCGTGAACCTGCGATCCTCCTGTCTCAGCCTCCCAAGTACTGGGATGACAGGTTTGCATCACTACGCCCAACTTAACAGACATTTATTGAGCATTATCTGTGTATATGTACTCTGTGAAGCTTTTGCTTCCAAATGGAAAAGTAAGGAGGAAAGAGGTTAAGAAAGCTGACCTAGTAGTCAATGCTAGTAAGGGATGGAATTAGGATTGCAAACCCAGAACTCTTGTATGTATGTGCCGGATCACTGTGACACGCTTTCCCCAAAAAAGATGAAGGAGAAACACATGGTGCTCAGGAGACCTTAGCCTGTTCTGGGAGGTGGGATGAGAGAAGGATTCGCTGAGGAAGTGATGGTTAAACTGAGATATAAAAAAGAATGGTGTAGGCAGAGGCGTGTGCAATAGCCCAAGGCGGAGAGAGCAGCGTGTGTTCCAGGAACTGATCGTTCGGTGTGATTGAGAAGAGGAGCTGGGGAGGCGGCCGACATCAGAGCACACACAGCCTCCCCGAGAGCAAGAGGACGCCGAGGGTCACGGCTGGGGAAGTTTCATCGCGGTAACTGTGCTGCCAGGAAGAGGACAGATGGCAGGGGAGCAAACATAAATTACAAGTGGGGTTGGGCTTTAATTTCAATTTTCACAATCAACTTGTTGACCACTGGTTTTCATCCAAGGATAACATGGCACCTGTGGGGCCATTTGGAAATGTGTGCAAATAATTTTGCTTGTTACAATAATCACAGATGTTAAAAATCTGGTAATGAGTGGGCTGCTGCCCTGCAAAAGTAGAAAAGTCCTCTTTATGATGCCAAAAGGACCCATGTTGGGAAATCCAGCCACAGGCAAAGCACAGAAGGTTCAGTTGTAGGAATGTAAATGCTATCAACCGTAACGATATCAAAGAATTGTTTATCTGAGAGAATCTGAGAAAAGGAGGGGGAAAGAGCGGTGAAGAGCAATGTGTGGGGTAGAAATGTATTCGTCTTACATAGTGGGGTGATAAGAGATACTATTTAGTCAGGTGCCATGGAGCACGACTGTAATCCCAGTACTTGGGAGGCTGAGACAGGAGTATCATAGGTTTGACACCAGCCTCAGCAATTAAGCAAGACCCAGCAACCTGGTGAGACCCTGTTTCAAAACAAAAATAAAAAGTCTGGGGATGTAGCTCAGAGGTAGAGTACTCTTGAGTTCAGTCCTTCCACGACACACACATACAAGATAGATACCATCCAACGTTTACGGGCCCTAAAATATATGTATGGGTGTATTAAAATTTTAAGGGGAGCCAAGAAAAAGGCCAATTAAATAACATAACTAAATTTTTTGAGGAATAGAAGAAAAAGAAGACAGAATAGTACAAATGAGCTAAATTCCTTATCTTTCATAGCAAAGAGTCTGCAAATACTACTAAGGATAAAGAACAATTCAATAAGTGATGGAAGCCGGGCGTGGTGGCGCACACTTGTAATCCCAGCATTTGGGAGGCTGAGACAGGAAGATCACCGTTTGGGGACAGCCTCAGCTACTTAGTGAGGCCCTCTGCAACTCAGTGAGACCCTGTTTCAAAATAAAGAATAAAAACTAGGGCTGGGGGTATAGCTTGGAGGTAGAATGTCCCTGGGTTCCATCCCCAGTAATGTAAAATAAATAAATAAGTGATGGAAATATAGTGTTTAGAATTACAGCGGAAACCATCAGAAAACCAAAATCAGAGCTTCAGTTAGGGGTAGGGAGTGGGGATAGAAACTTGAGTTTTCATTTCTTTTCTTAAAATAGGTTTTGTATGTCCCTTTCCGCTTGTATGTGTTCTGTAAGCAAGTGAACGCTAGCACCTTCTTGCTCGGTACACGCCGCTATCATGGCCAACAGCGCGGTTACTCTCTGAGGAACAGCCGAGGCTCATCAGACATTGGCCAAGAACCATGAGCCCCCTTTGCCACACATCCAGGGGTCCTGGTGCCGAACCGTGCCATCTCTTCATCTGCAGGGGCAGCATCCATGCCCCATTTCTAACCAGGGCTGCCAGAACTTCCCTGCCCCGTGGGCTCTGGGTCCATTACTCTCTATATGGCCGGGGAAGAAGTGTGCCATTGCTGGGAGGTTTGGTGGTCAGAGAAGAAAAGGACAAATTCTCTATTCTCTGACACCCTAGCAGTTTCATCGGGTGATCCTTTGATGGAATTAAGCAGGGAATACCTCCAAAAACACTGCTTACTTAATCAGCCCAAAATAACAAGCAGCACCTGTGAAGTTGTGGAAACACTTGTCTGTTTCTATTCTTGTATTGTGAATTAGTTCAAGTCTTTTAGAAATTCGTAAGGCACCTGGCATGGCATTCTTGCCTAGCAATGGAAAGGAATTCTGCAGAGATTTTCAGAGATCTTTCATTAATTATTGTAAAGGTTTAATCACATCCTGGTAGATGTTCCAACAGATGAAAAGTAGCCAAGCAACATCATAATGGGAATGATGTCCAGAATTTCTTTAACAGAAAGCTCTAGATAGCTGGGCAGGGTGGCACAGGTTTGTAATCCCAGGACAAGCCTTGGGAGGCTGAAATAGGAGGATCACAGGTTCCCGACCAGCCTCATCAACTTAGTGAGTTCCTTCACAACTTAGTGAGACCCTGTTTCAAAATAAAAGTAAAATAGGGGTGGGTGTGTAGCTTAGAGAGAGAACACACACACAAAAGAGAGTTCTAAATAGCTAAGATTCTGTCCAGGTGGTTGCAATTAAGAGAAATTCAGGCTATGAATGTGAAGAGGATTCGTCTGCTCTATTAGGTTGGAAGCTTTTCCTGGAGAGCCTGGACTCTGGGTAATTCCTGGACAACTGTGATCAACTGATCAACTGAATTAGTGTGATCAACTGATTCACCCATTAATTCAACCATATGTATTGAGCTCCCATTGTGAGAGTTAGCTGTTTGGAGGAAAGGATCTTTCTTTTCTTTCTTTGAGCCTTTTTCTTGCACAGAGAGGATATTCAATAAATATTTGTTGAATGATTGATAGGCTGAAGCAAAATGAATTTTCCCACACTAGTTTCTTATCTAGGTTGTAGTTGACAGAGTTTATTGCATGTGTAAAACTTCCTTAAGTTTATGAGCTGCTAAGCCTGGGAGATTACTGCTTTGTTTTGCATTCCCCTTGCAATAAAGGTCTGCTTTGTATTCCTGTTGCTATCAAAATCAGCGGCTGATGTTCCCTTATGTAAATTCTTTGGGGCAGGGCAGACTCCATATTTTAGCTTGCATCTTATTCTGTGTTCAACTCATCTTAGGTTGGTGACCTTAAAATCTTAAGACAAAGCCAGGCTCAGTGATTTCATCATTTTTAATCCTAACATTCTTACTGGTTTGTGTATGAGAGACAAAGAGAAGGAGAGAAAGAGAGAGAAAGAAAGGAGAGAGAGAGAGAGAGAGAGAGAGAGTGTGTGTGTGTGTGTGTGTGTGTGTGTGTTTGCCTTAGAACCATCCACAGGGAATGTTATAAAAAATAAGCCAACTCCCTGGGTGGTCATGATTCAGACACAGAAAATGGGAAAGAACTGACTGAAGAATTAGCTTGTAGACGGCAGAGGTAGGGGGTGGGTTGTGGTTGTCAATCTTAACATAAGGAAAATAACACATTACCAGTTGGCAGTAACTAAAGAGAAATCCACTAACCCAGTTGTCAACTGAAAATGGACAGAGAGAACACAGAATGTACTGTACCTTGGTAGGCATGGGCTTCTTAAAAGTGATTTCGGCTTGCATCCACACACCCCGTGGGGATTCAAGCACTGACCAGATCTTCTCTTGAACCACGTGGTTTTCTTCAAAGATATAAACTGCTAGGGTATCACTCATTTTCAAAAATCCATAGATAGCATAATGAAAACGCAGACAATACTGCAAGTTTCCTGGTAGGGAGGGACCATAGAGCCTTCCAATGTAGCCAGGCTGAGATGTGAACTTTGTGTTGGCCAGCAAGTAATACCCTGCAAACATGACAAAGCATTTATTTTATTGCAAGAGCAATGAAAGATAATCCATCCCAGATTATCAAGTGGGAAATTTGGATAAAGCAGTGTATTTGTCAGCAGAGACGATTCCCAAAGGCTTTAAGAGAGGGTATTTATTAATGTTGCAGTTTAAGTGATAGAAAACATTTATGTACCTCTCTTGAAATAATACCTTCTGCAATCCTAAGTAAGCTTCATAAACTAGTATAGATTGTCTTTTGCATAAGCCCTGGTTCTAGTCATATCCGTAATAGCACATATCCGTAATCTCACATAGCACATATCCGTAATCTCAGTACCTGGGAGGCTGAGACAGGAGGATCACAGGTTTGAGATCAGCCACAGCAAAATTCAGCGAGATCCCGTTTAAACATAAAAATAAAAAGGGGGCTGGGGACATATCTCAGAGATAGAGTGCTCCTGAGTCCAATTCTCAGTACTAAAAAAAAAAAAAAAAAACCCAAACCAAAACAACAACAACAAAACTACTTTTCATGAAACAGGAAGGAGGAAACCAGCTTGAGGAGAATGCTCTGGGTCAACCAGCTGACTCGAGCTGTGTGCGTGGGTTTGGGTCAGAGCAGGTTTCTCCTTCCTATCTCTTGTGACCAGCAAAGATGGAGGGGTATCTGGCTGGCCCGGCAGTCTCTGTGGGATTTGCCTGCTACTCTCTTGGTTAAACCTATCCCTGGAGATGGAACCCAGGGGCATTGTACCTCCAAACTACACTCCCAGCCCTATTTTTAGTCCTTTATTTTATGTTTGAAACAGGGTCTCACTGAGTTGCAGAGGGCCTCGCTAAGTAGCTGAGGCTGTCCGCGAACCGTGATTCTTTGGTCTCAGCCTCCCAAGTGCTGGGATTATAAGCGTATGCCACCACGCCCGGCTTCTCTCAGTTCTATATAACATAAAGCAAATAAGAGCTTCCACCTGTCCTCAAAGTCAACTCAAAACAGACCCACAAATCCTAGAAATCCAGGGCATAAAATAAAATACTCACACTCTCCTTGTTTTCCTTTTTCTGCTCCTCCCCCTGTAATTTTCTTGGGGCATCTCGTGTTTGCTGTACAGTTTAGTTGTTATCAGTTATACTGTTATAAAATTTTTTTTTTTTGTACTTTGGTTCCTGGAAGCCCGTCTACCTCCGGGCTACACTCACAGACCTATTTTTTTTATATTTTTTATTTGGAAACAGGGTCCCTTAAGCCAGCAAGGCTGGCTCCGAACCAGCGCGATCCTCCTGTCTCCGCCTCCCAAGAGCGGGGATTACAAGCGTGCGTCACCACGCCCGGCTGTTATAATTTTTTGGTACTAGGGATTGAACCCAGGGGCGTTCTACCTCAGAGCTACAGCCCCAGACTTGTTCATTTTTCATTTTGAAACTGGTTGCTCTTGCTGAGGGCCTTGCTAAATTGTGGAGGCTGACCTCAAATGTGTGACCCTCCTCTTTCAGACGCCCCAATACTAGGAATACATACACCACCATGTCCAGCAAATTGTGTTGTTTAAAATGACTGGGCTCCAATTACCAGTTCAGTGGTATTTAGTGCATTCACAATGCTATACAGCCATCACCACTATCTAGGTCCAGAACATTTTCTTCACCTCAAAAGAAAACCCCCAGACCCATCAAACAGCCACTCCTCAATCCCCGCTCTAGACCCTGGCAGCCACTAATCTGCTTTCTGTCTCTATGTACTTATTTGTCTTTTACGGATATTTCATATAAACAGAATCCAGTGGATTTTTCAAAAGTTTTTCATCTAAAGGGAAGAACAAAATACTTTCTAAAGGTTTGGCTCTTTAACTGGAAGATACTTTTGCTTACAAAGCAATTTGAATTACAATTTTAAAAGATGGTCAAACACAACATTACCATTGTCTTCATTTTTTTTTTTGTGGTATGGGGGGTGGAACCCAGGGGCATTCTACCTCCTAACTATACCTCCAGCCCTATCCTTTTAATTGTTTATTTTTGAACAGTATCTCACTAAATTGCAGAGGGCCTCACTAAGTAGCTGAAGCTGTCCTTGAACCTGAGATCCTCCTGTCTCAGCCTCCCAGTACAGCCTCTCAGCTTGTACTGGGATTACAAGCATGCCCAGTTTGCCTTTTCTTTCTAAATCCCAGCTCTACCTTATCCTTGCTTTGTGGCTGTGGACATCTTTCTCATCTTCTTTCCTTCTTCCTCCCCTCCCCTCCCCTCCATACCCCTTCCTTTTCCTCCTCTTCCTCTCTCTCTTCCTCCAAGTCTTTGTAATTATGGACGAGGACTAACTAATGAGGCATGAAATCACTCAAGCTGTCCCTCCCAGACAGACTCCAACTCACCCTGGCCTGTAGTGTGGTCTCCAGCCCGATACATGTTTGGTTTTACTTTCACTCGGGTCCAACCCGGACCTTCTTTATCTTGATAAAATTTACAGAGATCTTCCTCAAAATTGCAGCTCGCTTCCAAGGCACTGAAAGGAAGCTCTGAGCAAACAAGAAGCAAAGTTAGTCAAACCCAAGGAATTTTTTTTTTTTTCTGGTCTGGGGATGGAACCCAGGGGCATTCGCCTTCCGAGCTACACCCCCAGCCCTATTTTTTATTCTTTATTCTGAAACAGGGTCTCACTGAGTTGCAAAGAGCCTCACTAAGTAGCTGAGGCTGACTGTGAACCGCGATCCTCCTGTCTCAGCCTCCCAAATGCTGGGATTAAACCCACGGACCTTGAAGGCCTACATCAGCTGACTGATGGATGCCACGGTTACAGCTGTGCAAGGAAGACGGAGGAGGTAAAACCAACAATATGTTTCCCCCCTGAATGGCAGGTTGACAGGTTAACATCAAAGCAGTGTTTCAGCATGACAGGAAAATTGATCTTTTCCTCTTGAAGGGGAGGAGAGGAAGGAGACCTGTTCACAGTCTATAAAAATAAATATCAGACTTCAAAAGGAATTTCCTTTCACGATATAAAGATTATTAGCACGTGTTTACATTCCTTGTTCATGATCCAAAATTCACTCAATTTTTTTTTTAAGTAAGAGAAAAGGAAAGGATTTTAAGGGACTCTTAATTTCTCTGTAAGACATATATTTTGGAAATAGTGTTTTCCAGAAATAATTTTCCTTTGTTGACAAATCTGTTGAAAGCCCAACTGCTGTCTGTTTATAATTGGCACGAGTAGTGCGGCAGGAGCCATGCTATGTCCTTGAAGATGACTCGATTAAAAGCCTAGGGACAAAAATTAGAGAATAAGGCTTTTTTTTCCAAGGCCCCTCCCCTCTGAGGTAAACAATGGAGGGCCTCTCCAGACAGTTAAAGCCACAAGATAAAGCAGCTAAGTCCAGCAAGATGGCACCACCCAGTCTCAACTATATATAGAGCCCAAGATGGATGAAACCTAACTCAAGACTCCCCCATTGGTACCCCTGCCTGCCTGTTATATTATTATTATTATTAGTCCTGGAGATTGAACCCAGAGACATTCTCATTCTACCTTCAAGTTACGCCCCCAGCCTGATTTTACTTCTTACTTGGAAATAGGGTCTCACTAGGTTGATGAGAGTCTCACTACTTGCTGAGGCTGTCATTCTCCTGTCTCAGCCTCCCAAATATAGGGATTATAGGTGTGCCTACCATGCCCAGCTCCCATGCCTGTTACTAATCTAATTAAAACTTGTTTCTCTGGGTCTATATAATCTGCATGTTGACACCATTTGGGGCTTTTGCTCACTGGGCCCTCACTAGTGAATAAAGAGACCTGCTTCATCTTGCTCAGGCCTCTGTCTGGTTCTCTGAGGACCAAGCCTCCTGCAACAGTAGTGGGAGCTGATTTGTTTGCAGAAAATCAGCACAGAGTGTCAAGTATACCGTTCAGGCCAGTTCTATAAGGCGACTGCTATTGTTCTGGCTTTGCTGAGTTCTGGTATCATTTACCCGAGTCTATAAATATCACCTCAGCCCAGATTGTCCGGAGGGGATGGAACAGAAGAAATCTCTGCACTTTCAAAAATAACTTTTAGTCCTGTTAGTGACTCATAAACTTCACTGTTTACACTGCCTTCTGGGTCCAGAGGGGAGGTAACTGGTCATGTGGGATATGTTCAGTCTAGCCAAGTGTGGCCTGGTCTGCACACTGACAAACTCTTTTAGGATGCTCTAGGGCCAGGGAGGAAGGGTGCTGCTTTGTAGAATTGGAAAATTATCTCAGGAAACTCTTGAGTCCTGGGAGCGGTGAGCTGGTGAAATGGAATGCTGCTTAGGGACAATGGAATATTATTCACTGCTAAAAAATGTTCTCAGTTTGTCGATGTTCAAAAAAAAACTTTTCAAGTGGGTTTAGGAAATGATCTTGATTAAAGAGGTTGCAATAAGAATGAGAATCGCCGGGCTTGGTGGCGCACGCTTGTAATCCCAGCGCTTGGGAGGCTGAGACAGGAGGATTGCACAGGTTCGAAGCCAGCCTCAGCTAATTAGTGAAGCTCTCAGCAACTTAGTGAGACCTTGTTTCCAAATAAAGTACAAAAATAGGTCTGGGAGTATAGCCTGGAGGTAGGAAAGCCTCTGGGTTTCACACCCAGTGTCACACACACACACACACACACATGAATTAGAATCAATGCTACGGGGGATCCAAGATCCAATCTTGGCCCAGACGAATACATAGTTCTAAAAGGTTATTATTGGAGATATTGGGAAAATGAGTGTGTGGACTGGGTGTTAGTTGGTAATAGTGCATCAGTACTAAAGTAAAACCTTATAGTTAGCTGATGGTTATTTTAGAGATGTTTGTCTTAGAAAACACACAGTGAAGTATTAGGGATAGAAAGAAATAATGTTTGCAAACTATAAAGTAGTCAGTAAAGCAAAACTGGCAATCTGTGGACTTAGGTAAGGAGATAAGGGAGTTTCTGTAGTATTCTTGCAGATTTTGTCTTTGAAATGATACAAAAATAGAGTCTCAAAAACACTACATTTTTTTTTCAGTGCTTCAGATGGGTGCGGTGGCGCATGTTTGTAATCTCAGTACTTGGGAGGCTGAGACAGGAGGATCAAAGGTTCACAGCCAGCCTCAGCTACTTAGTGAGGCCCTCCACAACTTAGTGAGACCCTGTTTCAAAATAAAGAATAAAAAGTAGGGCTGGGGGTATAGCTTGGAGGTAGAATGCCCCTGGGTTCAATCCCCAGTATCATGCAAAAAAAAAAAAAAGTGACTTACATATTGGAAAAATGAATAGGAAGAATATATTTCTATGTAACTAGAATTTGATAGTATCTCAATCCACATGCCCTAGAAACAAACTTCAAGGAGGCAGATGAGAGAGAGAGAGAGAGAAAGAGAGAGAGAGAGAGAGAGAGAGAAACACTGAAGAGAATTCTCAGTGCTCTTAAGACTGGCGGATTAGCCCATGCCCTGCTCTGCCCGATTCTGTCAGTAGTGGGTATATCTTTATACCCTGAAGATGACGTTTGTGAAAAACGAGTATGATGTCACACAAACAGCATCCTTCAGCATCCTCCCATGGAGAACTGAGACCACAGGAAACCCCATAATGGTCTCCAGGGTTCATCAACCCTCTGCTACCTGGTAATGAAAAACAGATTGAAATCCAAAATCCACCGATGGCCACAAGCTCAGGAGATGGCGTGGCACTGCCTAATGCCATGCACAAAGAGAACGGCAGGTTAGTGAAATCACTCATCAGGAGTGACTCTCAAAGCAGCACCCATCGGTGGCTGCAAGAGAAACTTAACCCACTTATTAAGTGTGGAGGAGGTGGCTGCAAGAGAAACTTAACACACTTATTAAGTGTGGTAGTAGTAAAATTTGAAAATTTATAGCAGTTTAATTTATAAACATAAAGCAAATAGTCCTTCAGTACATGAGTAGACACATAAACTGTGATACATCAAGACAATGGAATATTATTCACTGCTGAAAAGTAACAAGCCGCTGAGCCAGAGAAAGACATAGTAGAAACTTAAATACTTATGATTATGTGAAGAAAGCCAATATGAAATAAATAAATACTATATAAGTCCAACTATATGTCATTCATGAAAAGGCAAAACTATAGAAACAGTAACATGACTAGTGAATGCCAGGAGCAAAGATATTCTGTTATGACACCATAATGTGGGATACATGTTGTTATACACGTGTCCAAATCCACAGAATATACTACATCAAGAGTGAACCTTGGACTTGGATTCCAGTGGCAGTGATATGTGGTACAGGGAAAATCTCTGAGCTGGGCCTGGTGCTGCACACCTGTAATCTCAGTACTTATGAGGCGAAGACAGAAGGATCTCAGGTTCAAGACCAACCTCAGCAACTTAGTGAGATTCACAGCAACCTAGCAAGACCTTGTTTCAAAACAAAAAAGGAAAAAAAGGGGGGTGGGGGCGTAGCTTGGAGGAACAACGTTTCTGGGTTCAATCCCCAGATTCATAAAAGAAAAAAGAAAAAAATCTCTGTACTTTTTCTCAATTTTGCTATGAGCCTAAACATGCACTTAAAAATACGGGCGTGGTGGCATACACTTGTAATCCCAGCATTTGGGAGGCTCAGGCAGGAGGATTGAGGTTTGCAGACAGCCTCAGCTACTACTTAGGCTCTTTGCAACTCAGTGAGACCCTGTTTCAAAATCAAGAATAAAAAATAGGGCTGGGAGTGTAGCTCGGAGGTAGAATGCTTCTGGGTTCCATCCCCAGTAAAACACACACACACACACACACACACACACACACACACAGGATTTGTCTATGGTTTAATAAAAATAAAATCTCAAAAGTGTAAATCTAAGGCCAGATCTTTTCACCTAGGATGCTGCTTCTGCTTCTTCCCCGAGATAGTGTCTGGGTGCTGAGAATGGAGCCGAGGGCCCTTTTGGGACCCACAGTGAGCCGCCTGAGATGGGTGGAGGCCACGCCTTGGCTTCAAGCATGTGTCAGAAGTGTGTGTCAAGTGGTGATCACAAACTGAGCTGCTGAAGAGTGCTAACAACATATTCGAAGCACAGGAAAGAATCACAGGCAGCTTGAAGCCCCTGAGCACCAGTTGATGATAAGGAAAAGGAAAAAGGGAAATCTCCTTGAAGCAAGTTACCAAAAAACATCATGCAAGTTTTAGTTAATTACTAGCTCTCTGCCATTTGAACTTCTTGGAAGTTAGAGTCTTTGAAGATAATCTAATTAGCTGGGGTGTTTGCAGTTTGAGAACAGTTGGGAATGTTTCTCATCTTTTTTTTTTTTTCTCCGCTCCATGGAGTTCATGGAGACAAACTCAGCATTTTATAGATATAAAAGGCTTATCAGCCCCTGTAGCGCTAAAAGGGATAGATATTGGTACAGTGTGCTCTGAAGGCTGCTGACCTTGCAGGGTCGATGTTTCCTTATGAGCTGGCCTCAAGGCCGGCTGAGACAGCTCAAAGCTGGCTGGGGGAGGAGTGAGGTGGGACCTGGCAGACTCAGGACAGCACAGAGGGCTGGACCACACACTAGGCAGTGAGGATTCAGGGGTTCAGGTGGTGCAAGGAGTATCTGTGAGTGTCAGACCCTCCCCAGCCTTGGCCTGGGTGTGGGGTGGACTCAGCCCAGAGAGAAGGTTAGGTGTGCATATGGCAGAACAGGGGGGCTGTCTGTTTGGGGTTGGACGAAATTCCTAGAAGTGGACAGGGTCATCTGTTAGGCATTCAAGGGTTTATAGACCAAAAGGAGAACTCATCCCTGTAGGGTGGGCTCTAGGCCAAGGGAATCCGTGGGTGGAAAAGTAACGGAAAGGGAGGTGCTATCATGTAAGTGGGGAGGCAGTCTCACTGTCTTCTGGAAGCATCTGGGGGAACTTACAGGATGCGGGGAGCTACAGGACATTACTGCTTAACATCTGTGACTATGCTGCGGATCTCAGGTCTGGGAGACTGGATCAACTCTACATCCAACTCCATGATGGCAACACGACCCTCCATATGTTGAAATAATCCCTGTCTCAGCCTACGAGGGCGATGAGATCAGAAAACTGCAGATCCAGCTGGGGAAAGCAGAGCCAAGAAGTCTGGAGCTAACAGAGATAAAAAGAAAATGTTGGCACCTGTAATGAAGCAGAAGAGCATGGACTATTTGTGAGAGGCAAGATGAAGTAGGGAGGCGGAGGGCTCGGCTTCTAGCTCTGTGCACCCTACCGCTGCTCAGGGAAGCACACGGGCTCCACAGGACGCGTTCATCAGGGCAGGCAGGGCCCTTTGCTGGTTTTCTTTAGTTTCAGCATGACCCCCTCTTCTCTAGGAAAGGGATGGGCATGTTTTGAAAATTAAGTAAATAATACTGTCTTATGACCACTTGTTTTCTGTGTCCCATGCTCTCTGCTACACCGTTCACAGACACTGACTTATTCATCTTCCCAACAACTCTATGTAACAGTATCTTCTCTCCGTGCTCTTCAGCTGTGGAAATGGAGTCTCGAAGAGGTTCAATACATGTCCAGGGTCACACAGCTTCAAAGTGGCAGGACAGGAATGTGAATCCATATTCCTGGTTCTTGAGCACAATACTGCAATTACACTGCTGATGCAATTAAACCACTTTAAAGCCAAGTTGGCACGGAGGGGGTGGGGGGGTTCATCAGACCAATATGGAACCTCTGTTAACCTAATTGTAAAAATGCATATGGAGGGGTTCCTATAGGGAAAGGGTCTCTGCGAAGTCTCTGCTGTACAGACCAAGAACTACCAGTCCTCTTATATGAGCCTCATTTTGCTAGAATCTTTCTTTTTCTTTCACTAGTTGGACCACCAATGCAGTAGGCAAAAGCGTACACCTATTCTGAATCGTTTTTTTGGTATTGGGGATGAAACCAGGGATATTCTACCTCTGAGTTACACCCCCAGCCCTAGTTTCTATTCTTTTATTTTGAAATAGAGCCTCACTAAGTAGCTGAGGTTGTCCTTGAACTGCGGTCCTCCTGTCCCAGCCTCCCAAATGCTGGGATTACAAGTGTGCGCCACCACACCTGGCTTATTCTGAATCTTTTTAAAAAAGAGAGAGCAAAGCATGGTGGTGCATGTCTGTAATCCCAGTATATGAGAGGCTGAGACAGGAGGAGCACAGGTTTGAAGCCAAGCCTCAGCAATTTAGTGAGACTCTCAGCAACTTAATGAGACCCTATTAAAAAAAAATAGGGCTGGGCATGTAGCTTGAAGGTAGAATGCCCTGGGTCAATCCCCAGTACCACAGATAAATAAATAAATAAATAAATAAGTAAATAAATAATAAAAAGGGAGAGTATCATAGAGGTTGATTCTATCATCTCCCAGCTACATCACCCCATCCTCTACCCAGCACAGATACTGAATAAACATTTCTTTTCATATATATATATATATATATATATATATATATATATATATATCATGCAAATATAAAAGTTGAGTATAAGTGTCTAGTAACAGAGAAGAGGAAGAGGTTTTAAAAAGTTGTGAAATTACTATTAACATAATTAATATATTAACTTGATAGAATTAGGGAACCATCAAATTTTAGAGAAGTAAAACAATGTCGGTTTCTGTGTTGTCAAATTTAGAGGGTGTGTATGTGTGTGTGAGTGATACTGAGTATTAAATCCAGGGGCATTCTACCTCTGAGCTACACTCCAAGCCCTCTTTTATCTTTTTTGTTTTGAAACAGTGTCTCAAAACAAACAAACAAACAAAAAGAGTTCCTAAGGGTATAAGGTGCTGAGGCTGGCCTTGAACTTGAGATCTTCCTGCCTCGGCCTCTCAAGTACTGGCATTGCCAGCAGGCACTAGCATGCTCAATTTAGAGCCTCTTTTAATCTTTGATTAAATCATTCAAAATATGTAAATTCAGGGGTGGGTGGATATGGCTCAGTGTAGAGTTCTTGCATGATATCTATGGGGCTTTGGGTTTGATACAGAGCAAAGTCACAAAGATTTTAAAATATAAGTACAGTTTGGTTGTATCTGTTTCACTCAAAAATTAGAATTATTAAAAATAATATCTTAGAAGCCGAGCGTGGTGATGCACACTTGTAATCCCAGCATTTGGGAGGTTGAGACAGGAGGAGCGCAGTTCACAGCCAGCCTCAGTTACTTAGTGAGGCCCTTTGCAACTCAGTGAGACCCTGTTTCAAAATGAAGAATAAAAAATAGGGCTGGGGTGTAGCTCAGAGGTAGAATACCCCTGGGTTCCAACCCAAGTATCACACACAAAATATATATTAGTTTTATATTATTATTATTATTATTATTATTATTATTATTATTAGTGGTGGTGGTACTGGGATTCCTGGAAGCCCTTCTACCTCCGGGCTACACTCCCAGACCTATTTTTACATTTTAATTTGGAAACAGGGTCTCCTAAGCCAGCACGTGTGGCTGGCTTCGAACCTGTGCAATCCTCCTGTCTCTGCCTCCCAAGCGCGGGGATTACAAGTGTGCGCCACCACGCCCGGCTATATATTAGTTTTAGAAAATTAGATTTGTCTAATTTGGAGGTAAAAGTTTAGCTCAAGTAGAAAATGTCTTTTCTTTGTCTCCTTGGTAGTAGAATATATCTTGTATTAAATTCGAGAGCAATTTTATCTTAAGTGAAAGTCAGACTTCAATTTATTTCTATGGCTTCAAATCCAGAATAAGGGCTCATTAGTAAATAAGATCCCACAGTGTTTTTCAAGGGAACAAATTCACCAAATGGTAAGGTCAATTTATCTGGGTTATCATTAATATATTGTCATCTTTATTTGAAAACATTTGTTTTATAATTCACTGTGAATCCATTTACTTATCTGTTTTCTCAGAAAGTAAAAAAAGTCCTCTCTTTTCAAACACCAGCTGTAAAATTACAAAATTGGCCAGGATAAAATTATTTTAGGGTTTACTTTGAAAGAGAAAGAAATTAAATTAAGAGCACATGGTATTATCCAGGTGTAGTGGCTCATGCCTGTAATCAGAGTACTTGGGATGCTGAGATAGAGGGATCACAGGTTTGAGGCCAGCCTCAACAACTTTTGGGGAGGCCCTCAGCAATTTAGTGAGACCTTGTTTCAGAAGTAAAAAATAAAATAAGGTTGGGGTCACTCAAAGATAGAATACTCTTGGGTTTAATTCCCAGTAAAACACACACACACACACACACACACACACACACACACACACACGTAACACACACACAGTATTTAACTAAAACCATTCTAGAGATGTTTACCAACCATTAATATCCTTAAACATAGGGACATAAATATCGGGTATGTAGAGTTGGAGTTCTTATAATTCTATTCAATAGTGTATGAGTTCTTTCCCATCTATCTACCCACCCATTTATGAAACTAAGATATCCATTAAAGGGAAAGATGGGCTGTAGTAACTTAATATTATTTAATTTTTCTTTCCTAGTAGGCAGGAAAGAAGAAAGTGCCTTAAGATATGACAACTGACCTTTGGCTTCAGAAAAATTAGATTCAGTCTGTGAGGGGGAAAAAAAGTTAATTTTCCAGAAAAATGACTCTTCAGTTAATTAAGATAAGAGAAAGGTAAAATAAATCAAAGACAATTTAAAACAAATCCTGACCATAGGCATTCACTGAGAAAGAAAAATTCCACATGAAAGAAAGGAGAGGAAGAGAATGCTCACCTGTCTGGTTTTGGCAGTGAACGGGAGAGAAGGAAATGTCATCCAGGGCAACATATCCTCCTTTGGGACCATTGAAAGCGACTTCGAAAATAACCTGGGAGGAAAATGACATGTCACATGTTTACATATTTTCTGTCAGGCTTTAGTGCTCTTAACCATGATTCAAAATGACATGTCAATCAAACCAGGCAAGGCCAAGTTAGAAGGACTTATGTAATCATGTCCCCAAATACAGGTGGGCAGCACCCTGCTCAACCCACAGTCTCTTTTAGGAAGAATGAAACTGTGATAGTCTGAATGCTTTTCTCCCCTGAAAAGTTATATGTTGGAATCTAGTCTCCAATGTGATGGCGTGAGGAGGTGGGGCCTTTCGGGAGATAATTAGGTCACAAGGGCTGAGCCTTCCTTCATGGGATTAGTGCACTTATAAGAAGGCAAAGAAGCTCTTTGCTCTTCTCACTGTGATGACTCAGTGAGAAGGTGCCAACTAAGAACCAGGACACAGAGCCTCACTAGATAACAGAGTTGATGGTTCCCTGATCTTGAACTTCCAGGCTTCAGAAATATGAGATATCAATTTCTAATGTTTATAAGCTACCCAGACTATGGCATTTTGTTATAGCAGCTCACACAGACTACAACAGAAATCCTAAGTTTGTATTACCCGTGGATATTCCCTCTTCCTTGAGTGTCAGCGGAATTGCTGTCTTCCTTTCTTCCTTCCTTCCTTCCTTCCTTCCTTCCTTCCTTCCTTCCTTCCATACTGGAGATTGGAACCAGGGGCATTCTACCTCTAAGATACAACCTACAACCTCACACCTATTTTATTTGGAAACAGGATTGTCTTGCTAAGTTGCTGAGGCTGGCCTTGAACCTGCAATCCTCCTGTCTCAGCTTCCCAAGTACTAGGATTACAGGTGTGTGCCACCACACTGATCATTTCTGATAGAACTCTAAGAATTCGTTAGCATTACAAACTCTGATTAAAGAAAAAATAGGCGAAGCAAAAGGCAGGCTCCTTTGCTTTCACAGACAGCTACCCCTCTGGGCCCCTTTCCCTTCTTGCTCTGTGGGGCTCTCCATGAGGGCCTGGGCAGAGATGCAGCGTCGAAGATGAGGACCCTGCATGCCTAGGTGTGTTCCAGTGCTTACAAAGAACTCGGGTCAATGAATTCGACCCTCCAGATTTGCTTTCTTACCTGCTACTGGTTCACTAAGCTCACTCGACTTTCTGCCCATAGCGATCAGGTGTGGTGAACACAGACTTCACTAGTATTGGGAAAACCACCCTGGTGTGCAGTTCATGCTGATTTGTGATAAGAAGACACAGAGTGGAGCAGGGCTTGAAACTCACATGCTGACAAGGACCAGGCAGGTCATGCAGACACATGAAGTACTAGGGATTGAATCCAGGAGCATTCTATCTCCAGCCTACACCTTCAACCCTACTTTATTTTTTTTTTATTGGAAATAGGATCTCGCTAGGTTGATGAGAGCTTCACTAATTGCTGAGGCTGTCCTTAAATTTGTGATCCTACTGTCTTAGCCTCCCAGGTACTGGGATTACAGGCATGTGCCATCATGCCCGGCTTTCCCTCCACCAAAAAAATAAATAAATAAAAAATAAATACTTCAGCATGTTACCTCATTCAGGGACAAGGTCATTGCAAATGCAGTTAGTTAAGATGAGGCCACAGTAGAATAGGGTGGGCCTTTGGTTCAAATGACTGGCATCCCTAGGGGAGGGGGAATCTGAGAGATGGCAAGTGAAGATGAGTGGAGGCCTACAGCCTATGAAGGCCTAAAGCCTCAGCAGACCACCAGTGGAGAGAGGCAGGGAACCAACTCTCAGCTCTCAGAAGGAACTCATCCTGCTGACGCTTTGATCTTAGACTGTTGGTCTACAGAGTGGCGATGTGCTAAGTTTCTTATTTTTTATGGTACTGAGGATTGAACCCAGAAGCATTCTGCCTTGCATCTATATCTCTAGCCCTATTTTATTCTTTAATTTGAAACAGAGTCTTATTGAGTTGTTGAGGGTCTTGCTACATTTCTGAGGCTGGACTGGAACCTGTGATCCTCCTGTCTCAGCCCACCCAAGTACTGGGATTATAGGCATGCATGCTTTGCTTCAATTTCTATTTTTTTTAAAGCATCCCTCTGTAGTACTTTGTTATGGTAGCCCTAGCAAATAAATAGAAGGCCACTGTCTCTGCATCTAGCAAATTGTCAAGAAGATTTGAATCTTTAGGTTTTAGTTGATATTTTTGAATTTTTCAATCCTAGGAATTAATTCAAAATATTAAAAGTCAACACACAAGCACATGCACACACACACACACACACACACACACACACACACACACACCATGGCCTACACACAAATGTCGATGGGCTCGATTTGACCTATGGGCTTTTCATTTGTAACCTCTTCTAAAGAGGCTAGTATCTTGGAGGCAATCTCAAAGAGTTAAAATCCCATTTTTAAATCACTTACTAGCTAGGCAATTTGTCTACATCAATAAATCTCTTGGGTGTCTTGCTTTATTATCTATTAAAATAGGCAAAATAATACCAATGTTGTGGGACTGTTGAGTATTTTGACAAAATGTATATATAGATTCTAGCACAGTCGGGTGCATGATAAACTGATCTAATTCATATCATTTTTCTCCAAGTTGACTCCCTCTTGAACTCCTATTCAAGTTTAAGCTTAGTTAGCCATTGATTAGTGTGAGCAGTCCCTTTCCTTATTCCAATTCTGTTTCTTCATTTTTGAAAAAAAAGTGATTTAATGAGATATTTTTTAGGTCCCTTTCAGCTCAATTGAAATGATCCTGCCAGGTCCTGGTACCCAGACTCTCCATGACACAAGGAGAGGCCTCGTCTTGGCCAGGGACAAAGGCGATGAATGAAGGAACAGATGTGGACACATGAGAAAGGGTATATTGAGTTTTCAAACTCGACATAGATCCATGATGTTGAACTCTAGAGACACCGGCTGGTAGAGTGAGTGGTTTTTATCCAGCACATAGATTAAGAATCATACTTCTGTTGAGGATATGCTAACCACAGTCCAGATGCCAATGTGTTCTCTCTTGCTCAGAAAGACAGTCTCTGATGTTTGTTTTCTTTTTTAAAATTCATTTGAGAATATGCTGACATTAAATTCTCCGATTTGTGCGGGACAATTTTCTTTTCTTGGCAATTAGCATGAGCAAATAAGAGGTTCAAACTAGTGGAGCAATATCACATGTGGATTCAAGACGTGTAGAGGTTTAGTAGTGACCAACATTATAGCTTAACAAGTATTGATTTTTAAAAATTCAGCAATATTTAACTCATGCAAACACTAGCTGAAGAGTTTATGGTTGGAAGAGAGGAATTGGTAAGAAAAATGCTGTGTGTGTGTGGGTATGACTCATTTGACTTTAATAGATGAAAAATGTTCCTAAACAGTACATCTATTTCCTTTTTTTTTCTTATAATCCAAATTCACAGAAATATTTCCACTGGGTTGCAAGAACAAATTGAGACCCAGTCAGACATTGGGATAGGAAAAAGCACACATTACGCAGAAAGCAGTGTGCTCTCTCTGGGCCACTTGGGAGTTGGTGGGGAGTAGGGGGGATAGGAAGAAGGTTGGGAGTGTCAGGCACGCCATCAGTAGACACATCAGAAGCCCAGGACCAACCGCAGCATTCTCTGCAACCCTACAGCAGGCTAGCAGATGGCCCCACTGAAAAGCAGCCAGAGGAATGATCTGCGTCTTCTGCCCTTTAAAGGGAACTGAGAAAGATATTACAAAAAGCACAAAGTGAAAAGCAGGGGGTATTAACAGCAGCAATGAAGACTGCACTTACAACTCCAAATCCTTATAGCAATCTTTCAGGTGTAGCAACCGCAGTGCTACACGCACTGATCCTCCAGGTCCTGTGGTCCTCAGACACAGCTGAGACTCTCCTTTAGCTGTAGGTCCGATTTTAATCATGGAAATTTCCTAAGCTCTCTGGCATTCACCATCTGGGTGACCTAGAAAAAGGCATCAATTTTTTTGGACACTCTTTTCTTTTTTCTCGTCTGTAAATATGGGGAACATTTCATCCACTTTGTTGGATAGTGAGTATTGAGAGTGCTTGAATTTCTCAAATAGAGATCTAGATCTAGATCTATATTAAAAATTCATTTAGATAAAGGTCTAAAAGGATCAATACCAAAATGTTGGAAGACCTCATCTTTGTGGGATGGGCCTGGGGTGTTTTTAACTTATTTTGCTGTTTTGAATTTATTTTTGCATTCTTTGACAAAATAAGTTTTGACATTATTTATACTGCAAAGAAGGAAGTCATTTTTCTCAAGAAAGACAATTTCCTTAGTCAAGGGAAGCCTTCAGAACTGCTCCCAGCAATGGGAGCTCAGGAATGGGCTGCACCGAGGGGCTCTGGTCCCTGAGCCCTCCTGGAGCCCAGCGCAAGGTGCAGCGGGAACACCTCCCCAGGAAATCTAGTGGGTTGACTGGTGTTTTCCATATCTGTCTTTATAAAAAATAACTCTAGAAAACGAAAGTGCTAACGGAGGAAGGTACAAGGGAGGACTAAAGAAGTGAGAGAGGTGAATGGGGCTGAGAAGGGGAAAAGAGAAGGTCAAGGCAGAAGCACAGCAGGAGTGGAAAGGAAAACTGGAGATGTTACTCAAGGGGCAAAGAGTTACAGTTGGGAGGAATGAATTTTGTCATCTAATATGTAGTAGGCTGAGTGCAGTTTACAATAATATGTTATACATCAAAAGTAGCTAGATGAGAGAGTTTTGAATGTTCTCACTACAGAGAAATGATCCATGTTTGAGGTGCTAGATATGCTAAGTACCTTGATGTGGTTATTACCCATTGCATATGTGTGCCAAAACATCACGTTGCACCCCATAAATATTTACTATTATTTTGGGTCAATTAAAAATAAAAGAAAACTAGCCAGACATGGTGGCGCATGCTTGTAATCTCAGCATTTGGGAGGAGGCTAAGACAGGAGGATCATGGTTTGCAGAGAGCCTTAGCTACTTAGTGAAGCCCTTTGCAACTCAGCGAGACCCTGTTTCAAAATAAAGAATGAAAAATAGGGATAGGGGTGTAGCTCGGAGGTAGAATGCTTCTGGATTCCAGTGCCAGAACTGCACACACACACACACACACACACACACACACACACACACACACACCAAACAAAATCCAAACAAAAAACAACAGAAAACATCCAGCCATGGTGGTACACACTTGCAATCCCAGTACCTGAGAGGATCACATGTTTGAGGCCAACCTCAGCAATGTAGCGATACCCCCTCAGCAACTTAATGAGATTCTGTTTCAAAATAAAAAATAATTTGGAGGTAGAATGCCCTTGAATTTAATCCCCAGCACAAAACATAAATAAATAAAAAAATTTGAATGCATGCCCACCCTAAAAGAGGATGGTGATGCAGCAGAAGAAAGATTGTCCGGGGTTGGGGGGCTGTGGAGTGCGTCGCCCTGTGTGCGCGTGTCCGGGCATCCCTGGCTCCCTGCCACACCTACCTCCATGGGGTAGGGAGCGCTGAACTCCACCTCTGCAAGGTTCCAGGCTGCATTCCCCGAACCGTCCACTTTCCAGATCTCCTCATACAGGCCGGCCACGTCCCGCGTGTAAAGGGAGAAGACATTGTCATTCCCCTGTTGCAGCTGGTAATAGAAGGACAGGCAGCCGGACATGGGGGCCGTGGTCATCGGGGAGATGAGCTGCGCCACCTCCTGGAAGTGCTTGACGTAAACCGAGTCCACGTACATGTAGTGGCCTGGAAATCACGGACAGGGCACAGGGTAAGAGGGCCGGCTGTGGCCTTGGGAATGGAGCCCTGCTGGGCTCACCTCACATGAGAGAGAGGGAGAGAGAGAGAGAGAGAGAGACAGACAGACAGACAGACAGACAGACAGAGACAGAGTGACTGTCGGGGGAGGAAATGGGGGACCATAGATAAAACAGTCTGGCCTTGAGTGGCTAAGTGTTGCAGCTAGGAGACAGAAACGTGGGTTCATTGTACTCTGTAAATACCAGATAAGAACCATTCTTTCTATTTCCCTTACTTTTTTCTTTTCTTTTTACTCCTCTGGTCCTGGGGATTGAACTCAGGGCCTCTTGCACTCTAGGGAAGTATTCTGCCACTGAGCTTCATCCCCAGTCCAGCTAACCCTTACTTTGAAGTACACACACACACACACACACACACACACACACACACACACAGATGTGTCATCTGCAAAGTGCTTGAATTTTCACAAGATGAGTGCACCCCGGAGAAGGAATGGGACATGACTCCAGAAGCATCAACCTCCCACTCTGGGTTGTGAAAAAAAGCAAACACTGTGAATTCAAACTAGATGGCAATTTAGGTGCCATAAACACAAGGCGTGGTCTGAACTTGTGATGGCGCTCCTGGCAGGCCCTGGTGATACTACTTGGCTAAGACAGAGGCTGATCTTCATGAGAGACGGAAAACAGAGAAACCGAGTGGCAGAAAGGGGAGGGCTTTGATGTGGCATTGAAGAGAAGAGATTTTGAATCCTGCTCTACCTCTCACTAGCCCTGTGGCCCTGAGCAAGTTTCTGAATTTTCTAGGCCTCGATTTTCTGATCTATAGAATGAGAACCAAAATAGTCAGCCTTTGGTACCCATGTGGGAGTGGTTCCAGGACTCCCCGAGAATACTAAAATCTGTGGATGTTCAAATCATTCATATAAAATAGGTAGTATTTGTATTTGACCTACGCACCTTCTCTTACATACTTAAGTCACCTCTAGATTACTTATAGTGCTTAATAAAATGTAAATGGGTCATGGCACATATTTGCAATCCCAGTACTTGGGAGGCTGAGACAGGACCCCAGGCTAAAGGATAGCCTCAGAAAGTAGTGAGATTCTCATCAACCTAGTAAGACTTTGTTTCAAACTAAAAAATAAAATAGGTCTGGGAGTATAGACTGGAGGTAGAATGCCTTTGGGCTCAATCCCTAGTACAACCAAAACATAAAGTTTTGCCATTCTTGAATCCAGAACTATGCTTGTGCTATAGTCAAGTTTTGTCTAAGGGGCAGCTGTTATTATTAGCAATTTTGTATGAATATGCTTAAGTTATAACAGAAAAGTTCCACACAATGTAACTTAGGCAGAATGATCTATTTTACAACCTAATATCTTTGACTTCATTCCATAGTGCCTAGTGAATTATGAATTCCTTTTACCTCAGCTAAAGAGCAGTAAGGATATTAAGAACAACACAGTACATGGACAGTTATTTTGTGCGTAGCACACTGCCCAGTGTGTGGGGACCTCCAACACTTGGTCATTCAGAGCATGAACAGTCTCAGAGAGGTTGTCACCCAACAAAGCAGGGCAAAGATGGAGAGATCAAAGCTTGCTTTCTCCTGGTGGCAAACTGTTCAGCCCCCTGAACTATCCCCCTTATGTAAATGTAATTTCTCTTATCATCTTGACAAGACCTGCAACTATGAATAAATAGAGATCACACACACACACACACACACACACACACACACACACACACACACTAGAGATCACAAATGTAGGTGCTGAAGAGGCAGCCAGATTAAGTGTGTGTGTGGAGTGGACAGGGTCAGGGAGAAGGGAGAGGCTGGTGGATTCATTGCCAGCTCTTTAATTCACATTTCCTCAGCAACAAGAAACGGAAATTGAGCTTCTCTGGTTAAAAACAAAAACAAACAAACAAACAAAAAACCTCCAGGACATTTGATAGTGCTAGGCCTGCATTCTTCCATGGCAGTGGTCGGGGTGGGGTAAGGAGCCCTCACACAGTCCTGGGTTCTGCAGCCTCTCCTGATGCTCTGGCACCCAGCCCCGTGCTGCAGGCTCTCCCCACAGAAGCCCCAAATCCAGCTTGTGTGGCAAATTGATCAGTTTTTAAATGATGTTCCAGCTGGGTGTGGTGGCACACAGTACTTGGGAGGCTGAGATCGGAGGATCACAGGTTCGCAGACAGCCTCAGCTATGCTTAGTGAGACCCTGCAACTTAATGAGACCCTGTTTCAAAATAAATAATAATAAGTAGGGCTGGGAGAGATAGAATGCCTCTTCCTGTATTAGTTTTCTGGGACTGGCATGAGACACCATGGACATTTTTTGTTTCACAGACTGGAGATGGGAGGTCTGATATCAGGATGTTGAGACAGGTGGCTCCTTCAGAGGGCTGGGAGAGAAGAAAAATCTGTCCAGGCTTCTCTACTAGCTTCTGGGGTTTGCTAACAATCTTTGGTGTTTTTTTTTTTTTTTTTGGTTTGTAGCGCACATACTAGCTCCCCATGGTGTTCTCCCTGTATGTACAAAATTCTCCTTTTCCTAAGGAGTCATATTGGAATTGGGCCCCATCCTACCCCAGCATAACCTCATCTTAATTAATTACCTTTGCAATTGCTATTTCTGAATAAAGTCTAGGTGTTGGGACTTCAATATATGAATTCCAGGGCAGCACAATTTAACTAACAATAAATATTCCCATCATAACTTTTTCTTTTTCTTTCTTTCTTCCTTTGTCTCTCCCTCCCTTCCTTCCTTCCTTCCTTCTTTTTTTTTTTTTTTTGGCACTGGGGATGAACCTAGGGTCATCCTCTACCCCAGCAATTTTTGTTTTTATTTTTTAAATTTTGAAATAGGGTCATGCTAAGTTGCTGAAACTGGCCTGTAACCTGCATTCCTCCTGTCTCAGCCTCCCAAGTACTGAGATGACAGCTGTTATAACTACTTAAATTTGATGTGCATCAAATAAACATATCTTCAGGCTGGACATGGCTATTGGAGTCCATATGGCTACCTCTGGGGAGGAATTTAACAGAAATAATCTGAATCTTTAATTGGGCAGAATCAATGAACCTCTGTTAGGCAAGGAGGGCCACTCCTTATCCCAGGTTTAACTGTCTTCTAAAGCAAACCTGGGGCCAGCCAGCCTCAACTAGAACATAGGAATGGAGAATTCAAATGTTGTGGTTTGCATATAGACTGCTCCCTGAATGGCTCAGATATTAATGTTCAGAGATGATATAATTGAAACCTGATGAACCCGTTGTAATGGATTTATTGGGTGGTAACCTAGGCAGGTGGGGTGTGGCTGGAGGAGGTAGGTCACTTGGGGTGTGGCCTTAGGAACAGTGCATATGTTCTTGAGCCCCCTCTGGGAGTCTCTTTTGCTTCTGGCCTCCCTGATTTGAGAGCATAGCCCTTGTGTTCCTTCTCTCTACTCCCATGCCCTGCCCTGAGCTTTGCAGACTTTACCTGGCCTAACATGAACGGAACCCCTGAAATCTCCGGAACTGTGAGCAAATAGATATCTTTCCTCTAAGTTGCTGCCATGAGGTTTTTTGGGTCACAAGAGTGAGAAAACTGACTGAAACAGCATGTGATCAGTTAGAGCCTGTAAGATGGTTCCATTCACAAAGGTCTCATGGGAGCAGCAAGGTCAGAGACGACCTTTATTGCTTTTTTTTTTTAATATGAAGCACAAATATAAAAACAAAATTTCTTTGCAAGATATGTCTCCAAGAGAACTGCATTGAAGAAAGTTTTAGTTTTAGGTTTTCTTTTTTTTTTTTTTGCTTCCTTGAGTCCTCATTGAGGGGACACAGAGGTGGGCCACTTTAAGAAAATTGCTTCAAGGACCATAGTTGCCTACCAGTTTCCAGCTGCCTAAGCTTTTGATTCATAGCACCACCTTCTGGGGTTGCTCCGAGCCTGTAAGTGTGCATCCAGGGCACTAGTACAGGGCCGTTTTACCTTATTGGGACTTCACGGGATCCACAGCAAATCCACATCAGCCTGGCCTCCTCTCCTCCTCAGGATTTTCATCCTGCACCGAAAGCTCTCCAAACCCAGTTCACATTGTGACTACTGTGGGCCCTAGGCATTTTCTCTGCTGTGTATACCACCTTCCCTAACAACATTAAAAATACTAGTCTATGACTGCATTGGTATAAAGATGAATATAATCTAGGCTGCATTTGTTATCATACTTGTTTTTCCTTCTTGTTATAACTAAAATTAAAATATTGTTATGGACCCCTAAACTGTCCTGGCTCTAGGCATTGTGCACACAGTATCCAATGAGCATCTGTCCCTATCCCTAGCTACGTGGGCTCCTTCCCCCACGGTCCTTCACAGCCATATCTTCTAACATGTCTTTTCCCTCCCCTTTTAATATAGCTTAGTGTCTGTTTCTTGGGGAACCCAAACTGACACAGCCATGGGGGAGGACAATAATTCTGCCCAGGATGAGGAGCACCTATTTTCAAAGATTCCTAGAAGACTTTCAATGAATTTGAGAAACCATAAATCCACTTGAAATCACTCATCCTACTTTCAGAGTATGCTATTAACCGTGCTGAGGGAAATTCCTTACCCCCAGCCCTGTTTTAAATTCATCTTTCTTGCCATCGACAGATATCTGATAGTCTTGTTCCAGGACAGTTACTCACCTGCTATGTGGACAATATTTTGACCCCTGCGTTTGCACGGACGCACCCTATTAACAATTTCTGGTGATGATGTGAGGCCCAGGGAACCACGGTCACATTTCTTATCCAAAAAGACATCCAACAAACACAATGTGACCTGCCCAAAATGAGTCAGGGAGGTTGCCGGGAATTGGACCAAGACTGCTGACACCAAGTCTCACACGGAACCACCAGACTAGACCACATTCTGTTGTTTTCCTTCTCCTTTCTGTCATTCATTTGGCATCACCGGGTTGGGTACTATTTCCTGACACTGTGAGTGACATTCACTTTCTCACTGGGAAGCGAAAGGCAGCTCAGCTAAGTTTATCGTCTCTGTGGAAGGGGTGATTGACAAGCCACCACTCAGGTGTCTGACCCAGGAGTCCAGGCTGGAGGAAGGACAGCGCCAGCAGAGCATGTCATGGGTATGATCTGGTTGCAAAGGATAGGCCAGCAGTGGGTGGGTCCAGGCACCATTTATGCCTCTCTGAGGAGAGCCAGGAGCAGCCTGGAGCTCTTGGGAAATCATGTCTAGCCTCAAGTGTTATGGGAACTTTCCTGTCTGGTTCAAAGATGCCAAGCCTCTTTTTGGCCCAGGGTTCTTGGGCTTCCAGAACGCACTGAGAGGTGATTTTTGTCAGATCATTAAATTGTGGGGTGTGTGTGTGTGTGTGTGTGTGTGTGTGTGTGTGTGTGTTTGGTGCTGGGGATACTGGGGGTGGAACCCAGAGGCTTTCCTTTTCTACCTCCAGGCTATGCTCCCAGATATATATATATATACTTTATTTGGAAACAGGGTCTCAGTAAGTTGTTGAAAGCTTCACTAAGTAGCTGAGGCTGGCTTTGAACCTGTGTGATCCTCCTGTCTCAGCCTCTCAAGCGCTGGGATTACAAGTGTTCTCCACCACGCCTGGCATTACACCCAGCCCTATTTTTATTTTGAAACAGGGTTTCATTAGGTTGCTGAGTCTCACTACTTGCGGAGGATGTCCTCAAGTGCAGTCCTCCTGTCTCAGCCTCCAAAGTGCTAGATTATAGGCATGCGTCCTCTTGCTTGGTAGATAGATCATTCATATTTGAGCAGGATGAAACTAATTTAGATAAGAGACTAGTGTGGTGAACTTTAGGTAGCTGGAATCTTATAATCAACCAGATCATTAGGGATCCATCAGGTCCCAGAAATTTTAAAGTAATAACACTTTAAAAATGAAAGCATCAGCCAGGTGTGGTGGCACACACCTGTAATCCCAGCATTTGGGAAGCTGAGACAGGAGGATCGTGGTTTGCGGACAGCCTCAGCTACTTAGTGAGGCTCTTTGCAACTCAGTGAGAACCTGTTTCAAAATAAGAATAAAAAAATAGGGTTGGGCATGTTGATTTGAGGTAGAATGTCCTTGGGTTTCACCCCTAGTACCGCAAAAAAAAAAAAAAAAAGAATAAAAGAATAAAAAATAGGGCTGAGGGTGTAGCTTGAAGGGATAATTTCCCTGAGTTCCATCCCCAGTACTGTAAATGAATAAATAAATAAGAAATAAAATATAAAAAAATGAAAGCGTTTATATATGGGGGAATGGGTTCCCCGTAGATTTTTGTTGCCACTCCAAAGAAATGTGTGCTGCATTTTCACACTTAGATTTGATGTTAATGTATTATTCCCTGATTCTGAGCCTGAGGTTTCTAGGGCAAAAACAATTTCAAATTCAGTTGAAAGATGACAGTTCTCAATAAGATCAGGCAAAGCCCCGGGCCCTGGGAGATGGCCTGAGTGATGTTCCATGAGCGCTTGCTTCTAAAGACAACCTTCCTCCCTTTCTGGTAGCCACCCTCCGTATTAGCTAAAATTTTTAAGTGTGGTTCCTTAGAATCAACCATTTTTTTTTGCCTTAGGTTAAAGAAAGAATTTTGAAGGTGGTTCTTGAACATTTATTTTCAAACAGCCTGGCTCACCAGTATTTCCCAAGGATTGCCTGTGGTTTGGCCATGATGCCAAAAGCATCTTTTGATTTAGCTGTGACTCAGTGCCACTGGCCATGTTTGTACTCTGGTCGTGTTGTCTGTTCCGCTGTTGCTGGCTGTCTGGACAAGCTGTACCCCCGGTAAGGGAGACCACTTGGTTTGAAGAAACGTATGCTGCATGGAAATAGCCACTAGTCTGCTACTGTGGTGAGCAGATGGGACCCAAAGACCGCAAGTCAGTGAGCCTATTTTCCTACCCTGCAAATCAGATACATCTGTGCATGAACCTTAAGAGGTTTGGGTGGCTTTTACTCTAATAGAATCTTTTTTTTTTAACACAGTTTTCAAAGGCATAAATGTAAATGAATATTAAGTGGGACTTCTTTCAGTCTCTACTTGAAGAAGCCTTGAAGGCAAAGAACAATGGGTAAAAAAACCTCTGTTTTCTAAAGAGGGTTGCTAGACCATCAGTATGCTGAGTGGCAGCACCTGGTACTCAAGGCAGCTCTACCAGTTTTTTGTTTTTGTTTTTGTTTTATGGTACTGGGGATTGAACCCAGAGGCATCTACCTCTGAGCTACATCCTCAGCCCTTTTTATAAATTTTGAAATAGGTTTTGCTTAATTGTTGAGGCTGGCCTAAAACCTGTGATCCTCTTGTCTCAGATTCCCAAGTACTGGGATTACAGGCATGTTCCACCACATTCAGCTGCCCTACCAGTTTTATTCCATCCATCAGCCTGTGTATATGAGAAGTCCAGAGATGGAGCTGAGCAGTTGGAGACAGTGTTTCTTTGAAGAGAGCTGTCAGAGGCAACTTGCTGTGTTTCCTTCTTAGGGAATAGAAGGGGCTTGCTTTACTTTCTTATCTTGATCTAGAGAGGGAACTCAAGGGAAGTGCTCATGGAAGGAGTGGAGGAGGAAAGGCACCCTTCTGCTTGCCCCATCCTTCTCCATATGTGCAGAAATTCCTGGCCTCTTCAGGTGCCTGAGGCCCTGAGACAGAGGTGATCAGAGCTCTTGAGAGAATTCCATCAGCAAAGACTGGAGTTTGTGGAGTGCAGAAACAAGTCCTGTCACTGGACTTCATGCAGCTAAGGGCAAGAAGCTGACAGTAGGGATCTGCGGGACAGAGTGGACGCAGAGGACTTTCAGAGTTTGACGGGTCAAAGATGTTGGGTTTTCCCTTAGCTTAAGTGGGCAGTTTAGAAGGGAGCTGGGGTTTAATGTCTTGGAAGGACTCTTCTCAGAAGGGCTGCCTGACAACATGGCAGCTCCCATGGAAAGGGGTCAGCGGGCTGTCTCATTTCTGTAAGGCACTAAGGGGCATTCAGAGGTGGCTGACCAGAGAGTGCACTGCCCTTGTCTTGAAACTGCAAAGTGGGATTCCCATTAGTCATGGGAGAAGCCGACAGAATTTGACCACGGCAGTATGAAGGGCATCTACTCCAGATTAAACGGCGCCAGACAAGTAAACTGTTCATCTCTCATCCTTCCTTCTGTTCCGTCTCCACCATGCCTCCCTCATCCTACAGGAGCCAGAGCAGCATCATGAGTGGGAGAAGAGAAGAGAAAAAGGAAGACATAGGGAGAGAAAAACCACTCTTCTGTAGGTTTACCCTGGCCTAGTGGGCAGGGGTGGAGACCTGAATTGGATGAGACGCTGGAGCTGTGGCTTGGCTGAACTTAATCCTTACAAAGAGGCTACCTAAAGGACTGGAGATCTATGGTAAGACACCCGGGGCAGCGAGGGAGGCTTGGCGGGGCTGATCTGAAGGCGAGGCAGAAGAAATGAATAAAGCTGCTTCCCCAGGAGGGCTTGTGCCTTGACCCACATGGATCAATGCGGAGCGTGGAGGAGGAGATCCTGCTGAGATGACACATGGGCTCAATCCAAGCTGAAACTGGTGCCAGGAGTTATCGAAGACCTCGTGCTCTTTGATGGGATAAAAGAATTTGAACCTTATTTTAGCTCAAGAAACCTTGTCTAGCTTCTTCCATAGTGGAGCCCTAAGCAGGCTTGTTTTAAAACATTGTTGGCAAAGAAACGAGTTTCCCTCATTATTTTTCCAGCAATTATATTCTTTTTGCTAGGGTATGTAGAAACAGAAATGATCTGAGCTGTCAGTAGGGTTGCCTCCTGAAAGATTTTGTTTCACTTCATGAAATTTTAACAAAGAAAGAAACCCATATGCAACGATTCAGAATTAAGGGAAGGAGAGAGAGAGTGAGAGAGAGAGAGAGAGGAGAGAGAGAAGCTAGGATAAAATTGTATCCCTTCCAGCAGTATCCAAAGAAGTTCTTACTGTGTTATCTATTTCTATCATTTGACAAGGATTTGGGGACATGTGTTTATTTAAAAATCCTGACTCACCAGTTGGGAGGAACTTACAAACACACAAGAAAAAAAAATACCCTCATCTCTACACTGTACTTTTCAGATATTTCATTCACTGGGCCCTTTTCTACAACAGAGACCAGCGCCCTTAGGGAAGACTCCCTCCACCTGTCTGCAGCACTGGCTCCTGAGCGGGTGCTCAGCTCCCCTCCTCTGGCTCTTCATCCAGGTTTCACCTGAAAGCTGCTTTCAGTATCGACATGAAAACCAGAGGAGTTCACACAGAGCGAAATCTACTGCTGCAACAGACAGCTAAGCCACTCAGTGTTCACTCTGCCACCCAAATAGATAGAGCTCGGGGAAAATCAATATACTCAGTCAAAGGCAAATTAAATAAGAGAGGCAGCCTCTATCTACTTTACAGCACCGGAATATTTTTTTAACCCCCCCCCCAAGAGTGATTGTGGGCAAAACTTTGAGTCACAGAGCTCGTGTGTGTGTGTGTGTGTGTGTGTGTGTCTGTGTGTGTGGTACCAGTGTTCCTGGTAACCCTTCTACCTCCGGGCTACACTCCCAGACACCTATTTCTTTTATTTTTATTTGGAAGCAGGGTCTCTTTAAGCCAGCGAGGCTGACTTCGAACTTGAATGATCCTCCTGTCTCCGCCTCCCAAGCGTGGGGATTACAAGCGTGTGCCACCATGCCCGGCTCACAGAGCTCTTTAAACAAAATATTTTATAATCTTTAGAATTCATTATATATGTGTATATATTCTATGTTTATACACATATAGATATATATTCTACATGCACATATACACACATACACACACGCACATTTAGGTTAGGTACTAGGGATTGGACCCAGGGGCAGTCCAACTCTGAGCTATAACCCAGGCTCATTTTTAATTTTAATTAAATTAATTAATTAATTAATTTTTTTTGGTGGTACTGGGGTTCCTGGAAACCTTTTTACCTCTGGGCTACACTCGCAGATAACTATTTTTTTATATTTTTATTTGGGAACAGGGTCTCTTAAGCCAGTGAGGCTGGCTTCGAACCTGTGAGATCCTCTTGTCTCTGCCTCCCAAGTGCAGGGATTACAAGCGTGCACCACCACGCCCGGTGTTAATTTTTATTTTTAAACAGGATCTCGATAGGTTGTTGAGGGCCTTGCTAAGTTTCTAAGGCTGGCCTGTGATCCTCAGCCTCCCACGTACTGGGATTACAGGTGTGTATCACCACACCTGGAAGAACTCATCCTTTTTGGCCCATCCTATATATGACATAGGAGTCCAGGCATGAGGAGTTTGCGTGTGGGTGTGCATGCATGCGTGTTTGTACATGTGTGTGTGTATGAGTATGTATGTGAATAATGGGGATGAGATAGCAATTGGTTAATTAATGGACAAAATATCAGTCCGAACATTGAAGAGAAATTGGAGTGAAATAGAAGACTAGAATTGGAAAAGGTGCTTGGCCTTCCAGTGCTGTCATAAGTGTGGAGACATAGCTGAGGATCTCGGGGCTACTTGCCATCATCTTACCTCCTGGCACTTTCAAATGGCCTCCATGAAATACACCATCCACGCTCATGCCTCTGCAGTCACACATGCCACACTTATCTTCCCCCTATTCATTTGGCTAAATTCCAGTTCCATCATTACTTCCATAGAAAGCTCTCCTGAATCTCCAGAGGCAACTGTTTTCTTTTCTATGGGCCTGTATCCTGTATTTCATGCCTGTACTAGTCATGTATCACTGTGCATGTTTATGGAACATCTTGGCATTCAAATAATTTAAGAAATGCCACAATATATCTCACTTAGCACAAAGCTATGTAAAGACAGTGGGCAGTCCCAAAACAAAGCAATCTGTTCTGCTTTTTGTAACTCCATCTTTCTTGAATTTATCAAACCACGTATCGTCCTTCTGCCTCCATAGAAAGATTAGTGTACCCAAAAACTGCTATTCTGGGGAAGAGCTTTTGGGGAAAGTTAGTTCTTGTAATTTCTTTGAGATTGGTGATAATTTTTGTATCACCCAAATATGGAAGAACGCCCGCCGTACATAAAGCGCTTATCACGTTGGTGGGTGATTGAATGGGCCGGTGAATGATAGAGAAGCCTCCTCCTGGTGTTCAGGCTGTGCGCCGACTACCTACGCCCTTGGGTTGCTGGAAGGGAGCGGGATGCTCTCCTTGGACTTCTTCCCTTCCGCCCTAGTGTCAGCTGCTGGTTTAGCTCTCAGAATTAACATCAGGGGACTGAGTGATGCTAATGGGCTAGATGGACTAGAATAGCCAAAGAAAAAGTCACCTGGCTGATCTCTTTTTAGTTGCTTAATTTTTTAGACAAAGGTCTTGAGAGGTGGTATTTTGTGATTTTAACTTACTGGTCTTAGTGACCTCATGCAGACTCGTGGTGTACTCTGCCACGATTCTTATCATTTACTCTCTGCACAGAACACTCATGTCTACGGTGGCTCCTGTTATAGAGACAAGAGGAGATGGGCCGCGTGTGCCTTTAGAACCAGCCATCAAGTACACACAGGGAGACCTCAATCTTTTGTTAATGTCAGAAATGCTAAACTCTATTAACCTTATTTATTTATTTTGATGGTACTGAGGGTGGAACTTAGGGGCTTTCTACCTCCAGGCTATACTCCCAGACCTATTTTTATATTTTATTTGGAAACAGGGTCTCACTAAGTAGCTGAGGCTGGCTTCGAACTTGAGATATCCTCCTGTCTCAGCTTCCCAAGCGCAGGGATTACAAGCATGCGCCACCATGCCCGGCTATTAACCTTATTTAAAAATTTTTTTTTTTTGGCAGGTCTGGGGTTGGAACCCATGGGCATTCGACCTCCAACCTACACATTTGCCCTATTTTTTATTCCTTATTTTGAAACAGGGTCTCATTAAGTAGCTGAGACTGTCCGCGAACCACGATCCTCCGGTGTCCGCCTCCCAAAGGCTGAGATTACAAGCATGCACCACCACGCCTTCTGGCTTTGGCCTCATTTTTAAAAGGATGAAATAAGCTGGGCATGGTGATGTAAGCTTGTAATCCCAGCCTTCGGGAGGTGGAGACTGGAGGATCACAGTCTTTAGCTGTATTTAATGAAGCAGGTTGTGGGGCATTTTTTTGTAATCTTGCTCTACTTTTTGTCTTCCATCTGCTTAGGTAGTCTTCTTCAGGTTGATCCACCTAAATACGCTGATGGTTCTCTCCCCTGTTCAAAGATCTCCAATGGCCTCCCATTATCAATAAAATAAAGTTGAAATCTTTCTTGGCATTCAAGGCCTTTTTGAACTCAGTCATCTCTCTCTCCTCCTTATTCCTTGCAGTTGACAGCACCGCATCAATGTTCTTACCTTCTCTGTCTCTATTAACATCATAACCCTTCAAATGCCACTTACTTTTTTATTTTTATTTTTTTATTTTTTATTTTTTTGGTACTTGGGGATCCATTGGAACCCAGGGGCATTGTGCCTCTGAGTGACACCCTCAGCCCTATTTTTTTTATTCTTTATTTTGAAACAGGGTCTCACTGAGTTGCAAAGGGCCTCACTAAGTAGCTGAGGCTGGCTTCAAACCTGCACAATCCTCCTGTTTCAGCCCCCCAAATGCTGGGATTACAAGCGTGAGCCACCACGCCTGGCTAAATGCCACTTACTAGTTCGGTATGATGGCACGAGTTTATAATCCCAGCATTTGGAGGCTGAGACAGGTTTGAGGCCAAACTTTAGCAGCCTAGTAAGACCCTCAGCGATTTAGCAAGTCCCTATTTTAAAATAAAAAATAAAAAGAGCTAGGATGTAGCTCAAAGATATAATGCCCTGGGTTCAAACTCTAGTACCACACACACACACACACACACACACACACACACACACACACACAGGGCCATTTATTGACTTTATCAATGTTTAGAAGACATGCTTTGTGTGTGTGTGTATGATATTGGGAATGGAACCCAGGAACATTGTACCTCTGAGCTACACCCTCAGCTATATTTTATTCTTTTTTTTATTTTGAAACAGGATCTCACTAAGTTTCAGAGGGCATCACTAAGTAGCTGAGGCTGGCCACAAACCTGTGATCTTTTTGTCTCAGCCTCCCAAGTACTGGGATTTTAAGTGTGCGCCATGTCTGGGAATATTTCTTTTATTTCTAAATGTCTAGGCCCTGTCTTTTTCTTAGAGGAGGAGGACCATTCTCATAGCACTAGACACATACAGCGTTGTGTTACATCAATCTCTGGTAGAAATCTCTCCCTTTCTTGAATGAGATTCTTTGAGGCTGGGAAGAGGCTCGGTGGGCTCATCATCTTAACAGTTATGTTCTCCATCTGTATTATTAATTCAGGGTCAAATACATGAAAATGCCAGATCCAAAGTTGGGTTCAACATAAACAAGCAAGCCCCATGAGACTCTTTCTATGTGGCTACTCACAAGTCCTTTCTTTTTAGAAGATATGAAATGTTGAAAAAAGAAGGAAACCTATAAAATAAAGGCTACAAAATAGGAGGTGGTCAACTTATTGTTAGCAGCCCAGATAGTTATTTTATTTTATTTTATTGCAGGTTTGGGGATGGAACCTAGGGGCATTTGACCTCCGAGCTACACCTCCTGCCCTATTTTTTATCTTTATTTTGAAACAGGGTCTCACTAAATTGTGAAGGCCTCACTAAATAGCTGAGGCTGTCTGCAAACCGCAATCCTCCTGTCTCAGCCTCCCAAATGCTGGGATTACAAGTGTGCGCCACCATGCCCGGCTCAGTATTTTGTTTTTAAGGAAATATTCACCAATTTTTAAATATTTGAGAAACTTTATGTAAAGACCCTGATCATTTTGAAAAAACGGAAAGATCTGGCAACCTGGCTTGCTTTTCACATGGCAAAACTCACTGCAGCTGAGCTGTCTTTGTCCAGATGCTCTGTAGTTTGCCACAGTCCTCCCCCTGGCCACACATGACTCGCTTGTTCTTGCTGCCTGGCTCTCAATGGAAACTGAATCTGAGACCGTGGACATAAAGTAGAAGACAGAAGAAGGGCAAAGAGAAGATCAAGATGGAGACTGACCAGAGCCAAGGTAAACTGTGGGTGATTACTTTGGGAAAAAAAAGTCAGAGACATGCTGAAAAATGTTCAAATGAAGAGAAACTACAGTGAATAGTGAAAAATTAAAAAAAAAAAAAGGCTGTTACATCTTCAGGTATAGGGACTGAATAGATTACCTCAGTGTCTACGTGAAAAAAAAAAAAGGATCAAAAAGAGAAAAAAGTCACTGTTCATTGCAGAACCAAAATTCCTACCCTTGTTCTTGCTGAGAAGACAGTGACTAGTCTTTTCACTTTTTGGAGAAGACCTTGGAGTTGAGGATGGAAGCATCTGGTCCCAAGGAAGACCTACGCTTTCACCTTGCCTACCAGGGTCCAGATGAGAGCGGTGATAACCACAGCAAATGGGCCCTGGCCACCTGCTGCGTGGCTTCCCCTCAGTTGGTCTACGCGGCCAGCAGGGGGCGCCGCTGCACACTGCATGCAGAACAAGGGAGTCCTCTGCACTGGCTCCTCACTGTCACTTGGAAGTTCCCCAGGACTGGTTCTGGTCCCTCCATCTACTTTTAGTGAAAAATGATCTGTGATTATTTCAGCCTTGTCTTGAGTCATAAGAACTACCAAGCAAAAAATAGATAAGAAACTATAATGGGGGAATGGGAAAATAGCTAGATCCGGTCACAGTGAGGTGAAGCCTTTAGCAAGGTGGTCTTCTCGGTTGTGGGGCTCAACGCACGGTGTGTGTCTAGCTGTGTCTCTAGCTGTTGTTATTCCCTATTCTTCCACCAGGGCTCCTGGTACCTATCCATTGACAGCAGCCATAGTCAGATCAATGCAGGAGGCAGGAAGATATAGCGGAAAATTTCACCCTGGGAAAAGGACTCCTCTGTGCCCGGCTCACCCAGTTTACTCCTGAAGGTGTGGTCCTGCGGGAGAATGGAGTGGGAGTTCCGGATACTTCCTCCTCCAACAAACCAGTTCACGTTAGGATTCCAGCGGTTCACAAAGCCACAGAGGTGGTTCTCTTCAAAGTCACATTCTGGTGGAAGAGAAGGGAGGACACACTTCATTGACACGCAGTCACCCTCGGGCCCACCGTCCTCACGGTGTTGCCTCCACATTCAGAGGCCTCCCTCTTCCTGTGCCCACCGGAACCTTTGTACCGGGACTCCTGGACAGCGTTGGCCAAGAACACAGAGCCTGCGGTGAGGCGAGATTCTCCTTCACATCGCCCTGTGGGTTGTAGCCCTTCCTCTCAGTAGCCACGAGGCTTGTATGACTCATCATCTCTCTAAGCCTCTGTTTCTCCACGCCAGATGGGGACAACACTCCCACCTCCTAGGGCTGCTGCAAGGGTGGGCAGCTCCCTGCACAGTGCCCGGCACTGTAAATTAACTGGTGCTGGGGATTGAACCCAGGCCTTAAGGCACACCATCACTTAGATGTGCCCCAGCCCCAGACATCTCTATTTTAATTGCTGTTAATGGCCGCGCTCTCAACTCCGGGAATTTTGTCCATCTCCTTTTCTGGACCTGGGGGCCGAGCCTCTGATCTCGCTCTGCTGATGGTGAACCAGATGGCAGAGCTGAGGAGTGTATTTCCTACATGTGAAAATCCCCTGTTTTTCACAGAGACAAGAACCTAGTTAGAAGAGGCGGGGCAGGTAGATTCTAGGTGTGGGCCCCTCTGCAGCTCCTGAGAGGAGAAAGAAGATAAAGAGACCCTTCCCCTCATTAGCAGTACTGACATGTTTACTATAAATTATTTCCCATCAACACATTCCTTTAGTGGGAACAAGAAACTCATAAGTTAGTGCCCCCATGGACCCTAGTAGTCCAGCAATTAAAAATATGAATGATGATGGTGTTGGCCATGCCCGATGTCTCCTCCAGACCTATTTTGTCCATCTCTACCTGTTCCGCCCTGCAGAGGTGGACCCGTCAGGACAGTATCAATGGGCTCCCCTGTTGAATTCTACCCATGGGAAGCTGAAGGAGCTTGACATCAAGGGTTTATTCCCCAGCTCTGTCCCTGGGGTGGCTGGGGCCCTTTACTCTTGCCAGGAAGCCCTCACCAGGAGTCGCTGTCTCCCTGCCCTGGTAGACCCTCCTCTCTCTCCCCTGGACAGGAGAGCAGCTCTCCTTGTGATCACTGGCTCCCTTGCTGGGCTCCTTGAACGCTCACACTTCTGTGGTCTCTTTGACAAGCATCCTCAAGTGACTCAGGCCGAGGGGCCCCTGTGCTTACTTTCCTGCCAGGACCCCAGCTGGTAGAGTTATCAAGGCATTTTTACATGAGCAAGCATTGACAATTCTAAAGCTGTTTTTTCAACTTTTCCACAGCAGTGTCAACCAGTAGCAACATTCAGTGCTAAAGGCTGCTATAGAAATATAATAAAAAGCAAAAGAATCTTCGGTGCCAGGCACCATTCTAAGCACTTTATATGAATCAACTGAACCATCAAAAAAGATTCAGGAAAGAGGTACTTTTATTAATCTCACTTTACAGATAAGGAACCAAGTAAAGAGATGCACACACAACTGGACCTGGTGGAGCACACCTGTAATCCCAGCATTTGAGAGACTGAGATAGGAGGATTGCATGTTTGGGGCCAGCCTCAGCAACGAATCGAGACATCACTTCAAAATTTTAAAAAAAGGGCTAGGGGGTAGCTCAGAGATGGAACCCCTCCTGGGATCAATCCCCAGGACCACACACGCACACAAAGAGCTGGAATGCAATAGTAGAGTTTAACAGGACATAAGTACCGGACTCTCTTCTGCACTAAACAAACCGGAAGCCATCAAATCTTTTGGAGAAAGGCAATAAGCATTTCTTGAGCTCCCAGCACTCCCTCTCATGTCTGTCCATTATCTCATTAGTTCTCACAGGAATAGGAAGAGAGAAGTATTTTATCCCCATTTAATGGGTAGAGACTAGAGGCCAAGAGGCGCAGTGCGCTGACTGAGCCAGCAGGTGGCGCTCTGCAGGTGGCCCGCGCTCTAGCTGTGCGGGGGGCCATGCAGAGCAGAAGCCACTGCAATACGGAGTCCAAGGAGGCTCAGGGCGGGGAGCTGGGCCTTAGCTCTCTGTATCTTCACAAAGTACTCTCTTTCCCAATCTATTTTCCTACTCTGGCATTACAGATATCATTGGAAAGTTAAAGAAGGAGCAGTGTGTAGCATTCAAGTCTCTGTAACAAAGAATGTCAACCACCGCGCAGCACACAGTATACACTCCAGCTTCGTCCTTAGGATGGATTCCGGGCCTTCTGGCAGTGGTAGATTTTAGAAAAAGAGCCTGATTCTGATGCCATGAATATGGAACTCACCAATACAGTAGCCGGTTGTCATCTTGATTTCAAACAGTGCAATGCTGGCTGTGTTTCCCTGTCCCAGGGTGCCTTCTATCAAAATCTGCACAACATATGGGGAAGAATGGTGTTAGATATAAAATACCACGCCTCTCGTTCAGTGTTTCAGACGCTAGTCAGAAGCTGTTCAGCAATTCAGGATGAGCAGGATGGCGAGTCTTAGCTCATTGCTACTGGAAATGAATCTATCTCATTATGGATCTAGCTGGGCGCACGCTTATAATCCCAGCATTCAGGAGGCTGAGACAGGAGGATCGTGGTTTGCGGACAGCCTCAGCTACTTAGTGAGGCCCTTTGCAACTCAATGAGGACTTGTTTCAAAATAATGAATAAAAAATAGGGCTGGAGGGTGTAGCTTGGAGGTAGGATGCCACTGAGTTCCATCCCCAATACCAAAAAAAAAAAAAAAGATTGTGTCTGTGTGCGTACCCATTTGCATGCAGGTTTTTTACGTACAAAGCACATACATGATAAAAGGGCTAGGGGTGGAGCTCAGAAGTAGAATGCTTCCAAATCCAATCCCCGTTACCCCCAGTAGATAAGGAAGTAGCCAGGTGTGGTGACACATGCCTGTGACCTCAGTCCTTGGGAGGCTGAGACAAGAAGATCACAGATTTGAGCATAGCCTGAGTAATTTAGCAAGATCCTCGGCAACTTAGAGGGACCCTGTTTCAAAATAAAAAATGAATTTAAAAGAGGACTGGGGTATAGCTCAAAGGCAGAATGCCCCTGGGTTTGATTCTCTAAATAACAACAACAAAAATTCTGGGGAGAGGCCAGGCGTGGTGGCGCAGCTTGTAATCCCGGCGCTTGGGAGGTGGAGACGGGAGGATCACGCAGGTTCGAAGCCTGGCGCCCTGGCTTAAGAGACCCTGTTTCCAAATAAAATATAAAAAATAGGTGCCTGGGAGCATAGCCCGGAGGTAGAAGGGTTTCCAGGAACCCCATTACCACCAAAAAAAAAAAAAAACAACAAACAAAAACAAACAAACAAACAAACAAAAAAAACAAAAACAAATCTGGGGAGAAACTCTTTTTAGAAATAGGTAAAAAATGCCGAGCATGGTGGCGCACGCTTGTAATCCCCGCACTTGGGAGGTGGAGACAGGAGGATCGCGCTGGTTCTCTTAAGCCAGCAAGGCTTAAGAGACTCTGTTTCCACATAAAAATGTTAAAAAATAGGTCTGGGAGTGTAGCCCTTGGGAGTGTATCCCGGAGTTAGAAGGGCTTCCAGGAACCCCAGTACCACCAAAAAAAAAAAAAAAAAAAAAAAGAAATAGTAAAAATTAATTTATATTAGTAATAATCTATGGTATAACTAGGCTCAATGGTAGATGTTTTATAAGATCTTATATAGTATATAACACACACCATAAGCCTCCACATCTCCCTCCTAAGTGCCACCAACCTTGAATTTTTTGGGACTGTTTTGCAAATCCAGGCTGGCTATGAGCCAGCTGTCAGAAGGTTCCTTAGCTGACCAGAGCAAGCGATCCAAGTTTTCGTCCTCGAATCTCACGTAGAGCTTCAGTTGGCTGGGCTCTGACAGAGATCCCAAAGACGTGGTTATCTGATAGACCAGGCGGAGGCAGCTCCATTCCTCAGCCTGTAAGTCGGAGCTGAGCAGCACAGCCTTCTCTCCCTGCTTGGCAAAGGAGGTATCCACATACACATAATGGCCTGCAGAGAGAAAGGAGCACAGGCAAAGGCTCAATATCCTGTCTGAAAACTTGGAAACAGGCACCGCTGTGCCCAGGAAACCCATGGGCAGGCATCACCTGCAGACACATCTTGTCAGCCCACTAGAAGCCATCTGGACAATGGATCTCTGGCCTTTTGAGGAAAAAGAAAACCAGAGAACTGGACAGTCTGGCCACCCTGGGGCCACTTCCCCACACAACAGCAGGCTGGGGCTTGGCACCGGCTCTTCAGAGGGTGGCATATGTGCCCCATTTTGCTGCAAGTCCCATCCCTTCCTGTTAGCTCCTTCACTCAAGCCCAGCATCTGTTCTGTTGCTTTTCGTTATGTGCCGGTATTGGAAAATTGCTCTGGTATTAATTTCCAAGATGTAAAAAGCAATCAGAGCCCGGGCCCTATGCAGGCGCTCGGGCAGGGAGGGGCAGCGGCTGTTACACTGCAGAGCTCCCTTTCTCTCTGTCCTTTGTTCTAATGATTAACCTATAGTAAGGATATAAAGGAAATGAAGGCCTTTAGCCTTGAAAGCCTTAGAGACAATTGAAGCCTTTAGCTCTAAAAATACATAGAGGCACTCAGTGTCTCTGTTCACCTCCTCTCCTTTGTGACCTGGCCTGCGTGTAGGAAAGGGAAACTCTGTGCTGCTTCAAAGTACCCACAGCTGATGAGCAACCAATATAGCCAATGCAACAGATGTGGAAACAAGGTAGATTACTGACCTCTGCACTTAGTAAGTGCACTGTCCAGAGGCAAAGAGGGCCACCTGGCTAAGAAATAACATACTAGCCCATTGCCTTGGTAATGCTGATAAGAACGTACCAATACAAAATCTATTTAAAGGACGGGGATGGAGTGGGCTCAGAGTTCTATTTCTGGGCTCTCCAGCATCCCTGCACACTGCTTTCTCTTCTCTTCTCTTCTCTATTTCCTACTGATTTTTGTAAGAAAGACTTGTCAAAGCTGCACCAAGCTGCTAAGAGTTTTAATTTCCCTATTCAACAAATCCTAGTTGAATAGAGGAAGAAGAGCCCATGCAACAGTAACAATGATCGCACATCAGGCCCACTTAGCGCACTGTGTTCACCTCGTTGGCCCCCATATGTTATCCGTGTGTGGGCTCAGGGGCATGGGGTGGGGAGGAGCAATGTGAACAGAAGGGACCCCCCAAGACTGGAGCAGAATAACTTGGTGGGCTCAGCCTTCTCCTTCCAAAGCTCTACTCACACCTAATGACTTAATGTGCTTTTAGGTTGCATTAATATACCAGACTCTGTCAATTCGGTGGCCTCAGCCTGGATGATGTTGGGTCCTGGGCAGAATAAGTTCAGTGCAAGCTATATATTTTTAAAATCTGGAATAAGACTCTGTTTTGTAGATGTTCCCAAGACTGAATCTCATAATCCTAATAACTAAATAAGAAAATTTATGCAGAACATATAGCATGGGGCTTGGAAAGCAGTGACTACTCTGAGACAACACTCATCCCATCCTGCTCCTCCGTTCCCCTCTTCCCCACTTTCAGCCTCTCACTCTCTTCTTCCTCCCCTTTCCCCTTCTCCCTCTCTCTTCTGGCTTCTCCTTCCCCAATCCTTCTCCTCGTTTCCTTCCTTTTCCCTTTTCCTTCTCCCCCCTCTCCTTCCTTTTCCCTCTTCCTTCCTCTGTCCTCTGTCCTCCTAACATTGACAAGTGGTAGTGTGCTGGATATTCCAGGAGATAGAACAGTATGTCTGTTAAAAAGTGGAGTGAGAGCCAGGCGTGGTGGCGCACGCTTGTAATCCCCGCGCTTGGGAGGCAGAGACAGGAGGATCGCGCTGGTTCGAAGCCAGCTGCGCGCGCTGGCTTAGGAGACCCTGTTTCCAAATAAAAATATAAAATAGGTCTGGGAGTGTGGCCTGGAGATAGAAGGGCTTCCAGGAACCTCAGTACCACACACACACAAAATAAATAAATAAATAAAATAAAAATAAAAATAAAAAGTGGAGTGAGAAGAGTTTTGAAGCCAAGAACTTTCCCTTGAGCTTCCCACACCCCTCTAGCCCCCTGACTTCCAGCACCAGCCATCCAATGGCCTGTGGGTCTTGGAGGTCCCCTGCCTTTCTGGCCTGCAGATTCTCATGCTTGCCCAGAGGTTCCCACATTTGTGGCCAGCACTCTGTCTGCTGTCTTCCCTCCTGTGGCCGCCCATGGTCCTGCCGACGCCAGCAGCAGCTCAGCGCATGACCAGCCTCACAGGTGGGACAAAGGGCAGCGTCTCCAGGGAACCTTGCTTGCCAGGCTGAAGAGTTCCAAGACCAAGATCATCTCCAGCTGGCAACCTTAACGAACGAACCAGCCCCTGGGTGCAAATAGCAACCGCCTCTCATTCCAACCCAGGCACCCTCGGAGGAGAAACCCAGCCTTCCTGGGCACTGCCACCACCGCTACCTTCTAGTGTACAGCGGACACTCGATAGGAACCAGGCACTGTCCTAAGTGTATCACACACATTTCTATTTTAATTTTTTAGCACTGGGGATTAAACCCAGAGGCATTCTACTTCTCAACTACCTCCCTAGAACTTTTTATATTTTAATTTTGAAACAGATCTAGTCAAATTACTTAGGCTGGCTTCAAACCTGCGATCCTCCTGCCTCAGTTTCTCAAGTACTGGGATTACAGTGTGTATCGTGATTCCCTGCTCATCACACACTTTATGTACTGCGGGGCCTGTTGGGTTTAGAGTGTTAAGCCAGGGCTCTTGATGCCGGCTCTCTTTTGAATCCAGTGTTGTTTCTTCATATTGTGAGGGAATGTATAAGGGCCATCCTCCTTTTCCCATTTTTTAAAAAATTTACAGTGCCTTTGTGTTATTATATATCATATAAATCTTTAAATACATTTGTCTTGTGCTTTTTTTTTTTGGTACTGGGGATTGACTTCAAAGATATTCTACCTTCAAGCTATACCCCTAGTCCTATTTTTTATTTTTATTTTGAAACAGTGTCTCACTTGGTTGATCAGACTTTCACTACTTGCTGAGGCTGTCTTTGAACTTGTGATCCTCCTGTCTCAGTCTCCCCAGTACTGAGCCCCCACTCTTTTTTAAAAATATGCTTTTGTTGGTGCATTGTAATTACACATCACGACGAGGTTCAGAGTGATAGGAACACGCACACACACACAGAACTTGGTGCGCTTCTTTTGGGATCCCACCTGCCCCCTCTCCCTCCCATACATGTTGGGATTGGTATTTGTTTTGTATATGTATGTTTGAACTTTTTCCTTCTTCAGGCCCCACCCCTTCCATCACTCTACTGGAGTTTCTCATCCTTTTTCTTTTTCTTTTTTTGCTACCACCCCAGAAGGACTGTAACGTCATGGGGTGGGCTGAGTGAGATGGGGGAGGTCCAGAGAACATTTCAAACCTTTCCTGAGGAAGTAGAGAATTGAGAGATGAGTTATAAAGAGGAAAGAAATAAAGAATCACCCTGTCCTGTCGACCTTCACACCAAATAACAACTTTGCAGCCCCGAGGCCCGCATCGCCCGCGGCCTCTCGTGTTCTTCTCTAGCCTCTTGTTCTTCGCTGCTGCCAGTCGAGTTTTCATCGCTGTGGCAAAACCCCCGAGATAAACACTACTGGGGAAGGACTATTTGCCTCAAGCCTTCAGCCCCTCAAGCCACGTGGCTCTGTTGATTCTGGCCCGGGGTGAGGCAGAGCATGGCTGTGGGGAGCGTGGTGGGGCGGAGCGGCTCACTTTGTGGTGGTCAGGGAGCAGAGACAGAGAGGAAGAGGCCAGAGTCCCAACACAGCCTGCAAGGGCAGGTCCTATTGAGCCCAGGGGCATTCTACCTCTGAGCTACACCCTGGCACTATTTTTTATTCTTTATTTTGAAACAGGGTCTCACTAAGTTGCAGAGGCCTCACTATAGTTGAGGCTGGCCATGAACCTGCAATTCTCCTGTCTCAGCCTCCCAAATGCTGGGATTACAAGCGTGCTCCACCATGCATGGTTTAAGGGCCCACCTCCTAACGTTGGTATCACCTCCAAAGAGCGCCAGTGGCTAGGGACCATGCCATCGTTAGGTGAGCTTTTGGGGACATTCCTGATCCCAAGGAGGACACTCTCGAAGGGAGCCACTCAACTCAAATATAGGTGGCTCACCCCTACACCCACCTAGTTTCCTGTCCAGAAAGCCTGAATAACTCTGCGTATCTAACCGATGCCGAGGCTGCTGGCCTAGGGACCACACTCTGAGAACCACAGACTTATATTATCTGAGAGAAATAGGGCTCTTTCTCTAGGCCTCTCTTACCTATCAAAGAAAAAAAGGCTATAAAGGAGGGAGGAAAGGAATAATTTTACTTAAAGGTAAAATTCAAACTTAACTACATGTGTATTAGAGCAGGTTTATAGAGTCCATCTACTGGTAATCTGAACTTTTTGTAAATTCCATTAAAAAAATCTTTCTTGTTTTCTCTCACTATATTGGCTTTTACTATAAACATATATTAGTGATCTCTTATCAAGAGCCTTTGAAACACACTCTATATAAAATATTATTTAAAATATCTTGGCGGAGCATTTGGGAGGCTGAGATATGAGGGTCGCAATTCGAAGACAGCCTCAGCTACTTAGTGAGGCTCTTTGCAACTCAGTGAGACCTTGTTTCAAAATAAAGAATAAAAAATAGGGCTAGGGGTGTAGATTGGAGGTAGAATGCCCTTGGGTTTTATCCTTGGTAATGCAAAAAAAAATATATATATATCTTGGTGGGCACACGGGGGTGGGGGCAGCAGGGGCATGCCACTAAGCCTGTGGATGTGCAGGAACAACACGTCCATGCCAGTCCTGCCGACATGCCCGACATGCCCACCGCCTGGAAGGCCATGCCCAAGGTTATTTTCCTTCATGAATTGGGAGATACTGGGCATGGATGGGCAGAAGGTTTTACAGGCCGGTTATACCTGTTACATTTAATATGAACATGGCTAGGCCTTCTTGGTGTGGTATTATTGGGCTTTCACCAGATTCTCAGGAGGATGAACCTGGAATTAAACAGGCTGCAGAAAATGTAAAGGCTTTAAGATGAAGAGGTGAAGAAAGGCTTTCCTTCTAACAGAATTATTTTGGTAGGGTTTTCTCGGGGAGAAGCCCTGTCCTTGTACACCACTCTCACCGTGCAGCAGAAATTGGCCAGTGTCACTGCGCCCAGCGGCTGGCTTCCGCCTCAGGCTCCCTCCCCACCGGTTCTTATCAGTGGTGTTTAATAGAGACATTTCTCCTCTCCGGTGCCATGGAGATTGTGACCCATTAATTCCTGTGATGTTTGGTTCCCTTACTATTGATGAATCCAGCCAATGTGGCCTTCAACATCTATGAAGGCACGATGCACAGCTCAGGTCAATAGTAAATGATGATGTCAAGCAGCTCGTTGACAAACTCCTGCCTCCAGCTGACTGACATCCCTCAGAGGCCTGTGCCCAAGTGCACCAGCATCGCTACAGCAGAGGCCAACCTTCTCCATGCCCCATCTCAAAACTTCTCATGTTTGCAGTGTTCATAGGTTTTGCAAATACACCAATGATACAGACTAAATGGCTGCTCGTGGGAAATTTATGATCTTAAGTTTCTATACATATATTTGTATATGAGCTAGAATATACTAGTATTAAAATGGGTGAAGGAGCTAGCTTTTTTTCCTCAAATGTAAGTCAGTAAAATAATAAAATGCTGCAACCATAAAAAAAAAGAAATAAAATATACTGATAGCTGGGTATACTGGTGCATGTCTGTAATCCCTGTACTTGGGAGGCTGAGACAGAAGGATCACCGGTTCGAGGACAGCCTCAGCAAGTAGTGAGACCCTCACCAACCTACTGAAACCCTGTTTCCAATAAGAAATAAAATCGGGCTATAGCTTAAAGGTAGAATGCCTTTGGGTTCAATCCCCAGGACCCCCCCACCCACATTCTTGATACATAATGAAAGCTGGTGCTATTTATTGAGTGATTTTGACATCTCGGCCATAAATGTTGGGTATTGCTAAACAATATGATTTCACAGTTAAACTTCAGCCTTCTGATTTGTTTTTAGGTCATGCTTTGTGAATGTGCCCATTAGCTTAATGACAGTGCGTCCAACTGATTTACCTCAAAAAGTTAAACACAGAGTTCCCGTATGACCTAGCAATTCTACTGCTAGGCAAATAGCTAAGAGAATTAAGACTTATATTTACATAAAACTCGCATGTAAATGCTCACAATGGCATTACTATTCATAATAGTCATCCTTCTCTTTCAAGATTGTTTTGCGCCAGGAATGGTGGCACACACTTGTAATCTCAGATTCATTCTCTCTCTCTCTCTCTCTCTCTCTCTCTCTCTCTCTCTCTCTCTCTCTCTCTCTCTCTCTCTGTGGGGATTGAACCCAGTGGCATTCTGCCTCTAAGCTACAGTCCCAGCCTGCTGTATTTTTTCTTATTTTGAAACAGAGTAAATTGTAGAGGGCCTTCTTAAATTGCTGAGGCTATTCTCAAACCCGCGATCCTCCTGTCTTAGCCAGAATTCTAACCACTGGGATTATAAATGTGTGCTATCATGCTTGGCTCAGTTTCTTCCTTGCTCTCCCTCTTTGGTGCTGGGGATTGAACTCAGGAGCGTTCTATCTCTGAGCTACACCCCCCTACCCCTTTTTAGTTTTTATCTTGAAATACCTTTTTAGTTTTCACCTTGAGACAGTGTCTTGCTAGGTTGCTAAGAGTCTCACTATTGTTGAGGGGTCTCAAACATGTGATCCTTCTGTCTCAGCCTCTCAATACTGAGATTACTGGGTGTGTGCTACCATGTCTGACTAGAATTACTGTTTCTATATTTATTTGTTTTTGTGGTGCTGGGGATTGAACTAAGGGCATCATACATGCTAGGCAAGCACTCTGCTACAGAACTAACTTTGTCAGCCATGTTCAGTTTCTTGATGTTGTACTTTGAAGTACAAATTTCTAAATTAAAAAACAATTTGTGGTACTGGGTATTGAACACAGGGGCAGTCTACCTCTGGGGTATAGCCACAGTCCTATTTTATTGTTTATTTTGAAACAGTCTTACTAAGTTGCTGAGGTCCTCACTAAATTGCTGAGATGAGCTTCGAACCTATGATCCCTGTCTCAGCCTCCCAAGTACTGGGATTACAAGTGTGTACTATCTAAAATTTTTGATGAAGTTTGGTTTTCTGGTTTTACTTTTTTTTGGTATGTTTGGTATCGTTGGTAAGAAATGACCTTTCTAAGGTCATTGAAGGTCTACACCTATTTTTTCTTCCAATACCTTTATAGTTTTAGCTCTTACATTGAGATCTTTGATCTGAACTAGTTTTTTCCCACTGAATTGTCTTGCCATACTTGTGAAAAACAAGTGAGTACTGATTAAGGGTTCATTTCTGCACTCTCACTTCATTGACCTGTCTATCCCCATGTTAGCACCACAAAGTCTTGCTTACTCTAACTTTGTAGCAAGCTTTGAAATCGGGAAATTTGTGATTTTTTTATTCTTATATTTCAAGATTGTTTTGAGCCAGATGTGGTGGTGCATATTTTTTTAAGGGCATTTACAACACGGTAAGTTTCATTTACTCTAAATATCACATATTAGATATACAATTCCAATGATTAAGTGAACAGTACAAGAATACAGTAAAGTAAATATTCTAACATTCGAATATTGCCTCACTTAAGCAACAGTAACTGCTAAATATTGTTATAACGTCTTTAACCCTGACTTTAACTTGGGAAACAAAAGTAAGGTCAGATGAATAGTGTACATGAAAGTGGCCACACACTGCCTATCGCTGGACATGTAAAACCATGATCTTTAAGTTCATCTACATCGATTTAATTGTTACAATCTGCTCTCCCAATTAAACAGAAAAGAGTACACATTAAATTGTTAATCATTAAAATCATTTCACAACTACAAAATTAAGTTGCTGACAACACCATCCTCTACTAGCATGAAAGACTCATATATGAATAGACAGCTGTCTAACCTATGGGCTTTTTTTCCTCCCACAGTTAAGAGGAAAGTGGTGGGAGTGGTGGGTAAGAAGTATGAAAGGTAAATTGTTAAGTGATCAAACAGTATGCAGAACAAAACTTAAACTGTTAAAGCTAAACTTCTATGGTAAAGAAGGCCCAATGCCATTTTTCAAAACAATTTCTGAAAAGCAAAAAGATAAAGATACTTGTGATGCAAACTCCATCTTGCTTCTTAAAGGACACATTAGCAAATCAGCCCCAGGATGCAAAGTTCCTCAGCTATCACTCAGGTCCAGTCTCCACCTCGGGGGCTGCCATATGCCTGGGAGCATCGCTCTGCTCTCCTGCCCCTCTAGTGGACAACAGACTGACAGCCGGTCCCTTCACCGCAGGAGTACAGGCAGGTGGTTCTCGTGCACACACAGCGTGGTGTATGCCTGCAGGCCCAGACCCATCCCTGTGAAAATGAATTAAATTTGGCCTAAACCAGCCTCTATACTTCAGTGATAAAATTTGACCCAGGGCAGCCTCTTAGTAAGTGGGAACTGAAACCTAGCTTGATGCATAAACAAGATGTAATCTACACTACCAGTATGACTTGGTAACCAAGCAACTTGACCTTAGCCAATCATGGCAGCCAAAGTCCAGCAAATACCAGGCTGAAGGCTGCCAAATTACAGGCACGTGCTGATAATGACCTCGTATACTACAACGGACACATGAGGTCATATCACTTAATGAGGTGACAGCAGTCTGAGTTTATGAAAGTATACTTTATGTTGTTCAAACTAAAACAAAATCACCTAACATAGCCTCCTACACCTCACATGACTGTACACCCAAAGAAGGCAGACACTGAGCTGCACCAGTCAGGTCACTTCTGTGTGTCCCTTCTGGTGGTGCACATTTGTAATCCCAGAATTTGGAAGGCTGAGACAGGAGGATCACGGGTTCAAGGACAGCCTCAGCAACTTAGCAAGACCCTTAGAAACTCAGTAAGATTCTAATGGTAGGGTGCCCCTGGGTTCAGTCTCCAGGACCAAAAACAAAACAAAACAAAGAGACTGCTGTGACTATTCTGGGTCTTTTCTTCTACTTACGTATGAATGTAAACAGCATGCTCACTGTTTTTACTGATACTCAGCTGCTTTCCTGGACACCTGTTTCTGAGTGGGACAGACCTTTGGTTAATTTTCAGAGTCCTTAAAAACTTGCCTTTCTGCTCTCTTTGCCAGTGATCTCGTTGTATTTATAGGTAGAGGATTTCCCAAAGTCCTTTACTACACCAAAGTGCTGGCATCAGTCCCTTTCCTTGTCTATTTTTAACCAATAAGAATAGAAAACAAATGCTTCGAAGATGTTAAACACAAATAAATAAGAAAAAGGCAAAGGATGGCTGCAATCACATGAGCATTGGGTGGCTGATCGTGACACATTAGGCCAGAGGCTGGGAGGTTTACTAACCACAGCGCTGGAGACATAAAGTCAGGAGGAGAGGGAAGGCCCTGCGTCAAGGACGGCTGTTTAGCCAACGTGAGCTGATTTACAAGACATTTATTGGAAACGATAAAACCTTTAAGGTGTCAGAAAAGGGCCATAAACTTACAAGTGGGTTTTTCTAAAAATAAGTCAGTCAGCAACCCAAAACAATAATAACAATAATTCAACCCTGGTGTTCCAAAGGACAGACGTCATGTGACCCAGGGTCTGAATGTGTCTTTTCGTGAAAACAAGCATCAAAAAACAATGGCAAAAAATTTTTTTTTCTGTTTCATTGAAGGCAAGGCATATACTACTAAGTCTTGAGTTCCTGCTCCCATCTCCAGGGAAGGAGCCCAATAGCCCAAATCCCAGGTGGTCCTTGTGCAGGGTGTCAGAGTGTGCATCACAGGGCCTTCTTGGCATTCCTGCAATCCTATTAGTTACCCAAATTACAGTAGTCTCGCTTCATCCACGGTTTCACTTTCCTTGGCTTCCAGGCCCTGCAGTCAACTAGTTTGGAAATACTAAAATTCTAGAAACAATTCATAAATTTTAAGTTGCATGCTGTTCAAGTAGTGTGAGGAAATCTCATGTGGCTCTGTCCCACCCAGAACATCAACTGACCCTTTGTGCACTGTATCCACGCTGTATATGCTACTTGCTTGTTAGTCAGTTGGGACCAGAGTGTTTGTGTTTTCTTTTACCTAACAATAGCTCCCAAATGAAAGCATACAGATGCTGGCAGTTCTTTTACAGTATATTGTTATAACTCTTCTATTTTATTATTTTCTATTTTGTTATCTGTGGTTTTTAATCTTTTACTGTGTCTAATCTATAAATTAAATTTTATCATGAGTATGTATGCATTGGAAAAAAACATAGTATAAATGGGATTTGGTACTGTTTTTGGTTTCAGACATCCACTGGGGGTCTTGAAATATATTCCCTATGGATGAGAGGGGGTTCTGTATTATCCTTTAGGTATGGTGATTGTCCTGGTATGACTGTGTGGTACAACAGATTCTATCCAAGATTTGCAGTATATAGATTTTAAGACTTTATCATGTATGCATAACTACATCAATAGTGTCTTTATTTGTAAAACAAGTATAATAAAAAATTGAGTCACATTATACACACATTCAATATTTGGAAAATCATTTAATGCTTTAAGAAAAAAAAACAACCCAGCAAACTGTGAATATATATATATATATATATATACATATATATATATAGTTATATTTATACGCACACATATGTATAAGTATATATACATATATGACCTATATTTTTCATATGAGGAGCCACTAACTGAAATCTATCTCATCAAATTTTCAAATTATATATTTTTCCCCAAAAGGAAATTTGGCTATGTCATAAATAAAACTGGGATAAAATGTAAAAAAAAAAAAAAGTTTAAGAAATTTTCAAGAGAAATTTTCATAGCATATAAAGTTTACCTTTAGTGCTGGCTTTAGATGTAGAACTCAAGTGAGATAGGACTTTGAATCTATATGGTGGTTGTGAGACCCTGATGAAATGATGTGCATCACATGCTCATAAACTGCAGGGTTAGCCATCAATTACTCCTGTTCTCATCACCAGGGCAGCGTCCTTTGGCTCCTGAGATGGTGCGGGATTTATGTTTGCCTTCTTACTCTTTCCTCAGTATGGATTAGAGCAGCTGTTTCTCAGGCAGCAGATTAGCAGCACATTTCCAATGCGGATATGAGAACAGTCTTCATCTATTTCACTTTAATGGATCCTTTGATGTTGATCTACGCTATTCTGTCCTCTTTAGAGTGAGGGCCCTCCTGGCTGCCCATGCTCTGCAGCTCCCCTGCTCACAGCTAAGCCCCCCGGTTCTCACTGAGGATCACCTAAAGTAGAATTCAGCTATAATTCTGGCTGAAATCTTATACCCCAGGTCTTCGGCATTGCCGTTGTCTGTCTCTTTTGTTCAGCTCTTAGGACTCTGCAAATCTAGGACACGGTCTTCTTTTCTCCAGCTTCCTCGCCAGGGCTGAGTCCAGCCCTGACCTCAGGCTAGGATCTTCTCACCTGATTAGGATCTTCTCATCTGGTTTTTGGAGTGCCTTCCTGTTTGTCCTATGGATGAGGTCCTGACTGGAAGACGCATGGTCCAGCATGGCTCTCACACCAGCCAGATGTTGGCTCCAATTCCTGCCATGCATTCCAGAAACAATGCCACTGCGGGCAAGTTAACTATATTTTCTAAAACTCACATTTTTCATTTGTACAACGGGGATGCTAAAACACCAACTTTATAGTGTTTTAAAGAAGATTAAATAAGATAATGTAAGTAGAAAAGTTAGCATACGGCCAAGCTTTTAGTAAGCGTTAGCTCTCTCTTTTCCAATCATCAGCTGGTCAGCCTGCTCTTGTGGATGGTCAGCCCATCTCGTTGTCATCTCACATTGGACCACCCAGATGTTATTTGCTACCTGTTCCCCCTGCTGCCATTGTCCTACCCTGCCAGTGCTGACACTGTATAGATCTGGCCGTGTGCAGCTTGTATTCATCCTCCCCAGTGCTTGCTAACTGCTGTGGGCACATCTTTTCTAGATCCTAACCTCTTCCAGTCTGTCCATCCTATTCCCCAACTATGTCCTGTATATGGCAGTCATTTCTGGGATGTACAGGTTAATCAAAGAAGGCTGGGCAGTAATGAGTGCAACACATCTAGGAAATATTCCCCAAGTTTCTGCAAAGCACCAGAGTCCTATTATGGAGAGAGGATGCGTCCGTGGGAATGCATCCTCGACCATGTATAAACCATCAGCATACATTTTGAGAGTCAAGCTTTCTCTGCCCATCAAAAACCTCTTAAAAATTAAAAAGTCAAGTTTCTAATTACATTATAGTCAAATTTTGGAATATGCATAGGAAATGGAATGGGTGTGGGAACTCTCGTGTTAAGTTATTAGAAAATAAGTGGAAAAGCAATTTTCAAATATAAGAAAAACTCTATTAAATCTTTGAGATTGTTAATATCTGATTTTCCTGCATCAATCAATTAGCAATTATCAATAAATTTACTAGCCGGGTATGGCGGTGCACACTTGTAATCCCAGCATTCAGGAGGCTGAGACAGGAGGATCGTGGTTCGCGGACAGCCTCAGCTACTTAGTGAGGCCCTCCGCAACTTAGTGAGACCCTGTTTCAAAATAAAGAATAAAGCCTGGCGTGGTGGCGCACGCTTGTAATCCCCGCGCTTGGGAGGCGGAGACAGGAGGATCGCGCAGGTTCGAAGCCAGCGGCGCTGGCGTAAGAGACCCTGTTTCAAAAATATAAAATAGGTCTGGGAGTGTAGCCCGAGGAAGAAGGGCTTCCAGGAACCCCAGTACCACCAAAAAAAAAAAAAAAAAAAAAAGAATAAAAATAGGGCAGGGAGTGTGGCTCGGAGGTCAAATGTCCCTGGGTTCCATCCCCAGACACCCCCCCCCACAAAAAAAAAGACCTTACTGTTTACTGACAGCAAAAACCATTCTGTTCTGTAAATATCTAAGAAAAATTATACTGATGGTTTTATAATCTTATCTTGTTTGAAATTTCTAATTTTACTATTATCTGGTGTCATTTATTTAATAAATCACCAACTATTAAAATCATAATTATAATCATATGAAAATGGATGTAAACTGGGCGTAGTGGCACACACCTGTAAAACTGGGGAGGCTGAGACAAGAAAGGCTGACACAGTTTCGAAGCCAACCTCAGCAGCTTAGGGAAGCTCTCGGCAACTTAGTGAGACCCTGTTTCCAAATAAAATATAAAAGTAGGTTTGGGGGTTATAGCCCAGCAGTAGAAGGCCCCTGGGTTCCATCTCCAGTACCACCAAAAAAAAAAAAAATAAATAAAAATAAATAAATAAATAAATAAATAAATAAAAGAGGTAGTTTTGAATAACTAATCTTGAATCATCCACTAAGCAACAAAGATTCAAAGAGAATTAATTAACAGTCGTTGTGCTCTGGGCAGTAGATTCTTGCTACATATTCTTGTCTTTTATTCCTGTCAAATAATCCCCTGAGGTGAGAGTCACCACTTTACAAATAAGGAAAAGAGAGGGCGGGACAAGAGGATCACAGGTTTGAGGCCAGCCTTAGCAACTTACTAAAACCATGGCAACCTCGTGAGATTCTGTTTTAAAATAAAAAATAAACCGGGCGTGGTGGCGCACGCTTGTAATCCTGGAGCTTGGGAGGCGGAAACAGGAGGATCGCGCAGGTTCGAAGCCAGCTGCGCTGGCTTAAGAGACCCCGTTTCCCAAACTAAAATAGGTCTGGGAGTGTAGCCTGGAGGTAGAAGGGCTTCCAGGAACCCCAGTACCGCCAAAATAAATAAATAAATAAATAAATAAATAAATAAATAATAAGAAGGGCTGGGAATATAGCCTGGAGGTAGAATGCCCCTGGATTTAATTCCCAGTTAATACCCCCTTTGAAAAAATCCACAAAAAAGACAAGTAAAGAAAAGAAATTCACAAAAATTAGGCCATTGGTTCAAGGTCACAGCAATTAAACAAGATCTGCCTCTAGGTACATTCCTCTTCCTTCTCATCACACTGTCTTCAAATATTTTCTCGTCTGTCATTATTAATTTATCTCTTAATATCTGTATTCTTCTTCCTGTAGTAAGAAAACAAATTTTCTCCCTTATTTTTACATGGAATCCCGAAAGGCTGAATGCCTCCACAGTGACGCTCATTGGGCTTCTCCACAGATACCATTCCCCTTCCTAACACAGCAGAGAGATTCACGTTCCTACCACATTGCCTCAAATATAAGAGCTTTTTAATATGTCAAGTTTTTTCTTCCTTCCTTCCTTCCTTCCTTCCTTCCTTCCTTCCTTCCTTCCTTCCTTCCTCCCTCCCTCCCTCCCTCCCTCCCTCCCTCCTTTCTTTCTTTCTTTCTTTCTTTCTTTCTTTCTTTCTTTCTTTCTTTCTTTCTTTTTTTTGGTACTGGGAATGGAACCCAGGGGCATTCTACCTCCAAGTGACATTCCCAGCCCTATTTTTTATTCTTTATTTTGAAACCGGGTCTCACTGAGTTGCAGAGGGCCTCACTAAGTAGCTGAGGCTGTCCACGAACCGCGATCCTCCTGTCTCAGCCTCCCAAATGCTGGGATTACAAGTGTACGCCACCATGCCTGGCTATATGTCAAGTTTCCTAAAATTAGGATATGTCTTATAATTGTTCTACAGTAGCACACCTCCTCTCCTCACAACAAAAGGCTGTTAATAAATTGATGATGTAACTTAAAATCAACCGATACAGAATATACAGAATAAGATATGTGCACCTGCACTTTGGTTGTCAGAGATCCCATGGCCTTGGCTCAGAGGACCCCAATCCCGTAAATAGTGCTGCAAAGTGGGGAGTAGGGAGCGGGACAACACACTGATGAAAGTTAGAAAGCAACTAAGTGTTAGGGCATCACTGGCAGTCCAGGGACCACTAGTTATCAGCCTAAGGTACAGGGCACAGTCCGGACTTTCAGCCCAGTGTCGTGTATGCGTGTGTGTGTGTGTGTGTGTGTGTGTGTGTGTGTGTGTGTGTGTGACTGAGAATTGAACCCAGCAGTGCTCTTCTACAAAGCTACATCCACAGGCCTTTTTATTTTATTTTTATTTTTTTAATCTTTTATGTATTTATGTATTTATTTATTTATTTAGTGGGTTTGGGGATGGAACCCAGGATCACACCTCCTGCCCTATTTTTTATTCTTAATTTTGAAACCGGGTCTCACTGAGTTGCAGAGGGCCTCACTAAGTAGGTGAGGCTGTCCACGAACCGCAATCCTCTGGTCTCAGCCTCACGCCTGGCTTTTTTTTTTTTTTTTTCTTTTTAAACAGGGTCTCACTAAGTTGCTGAGGCTGGCCTGAAACCTGCGACCTTCTCATCTCAGCCTCTCAAATGCTGGGATTACCAGAGTGAGCTGCCACACCTGGTTCCATCAGCCCAGTGTCTTAATAAGTACTTACTACCTGGTACTGAAAAGAAGGCACTGTGTGCATTTTACGAGTAATCCATTTCCACAAAGGATTTGGATTATGTGTGTGTGTGTGTGTGTGTGTGTGTGTGTGTGTGTGTGTGTTGCTGTGGATTGAACCCAGGAGCATTTTACCTCTGAGCTACACTCTCAGACCAATTTTTAAAATTTTTATTCTTTATTTTGAAACGGTCTGAGTTGCAAAGGGCCTCACTATGTGGCCAAGGCTGTCTGTGAACCAGGATCCTCCATCTCAGCCTCTCAAATGCTGGGATTACAAACCTGTGCCACCGTGCCCAGCTCAGGATTTGGATTTTTAGCTGCTGGACAACAGAGTGCCCCACCCTATCCAAAATAAGCAAACCCACCATGTTCTAACCCACCCTGCTGGACTGAAAGAGTGTCTTCATAGAGTTTTATGAGGCACTATTACTTTTCAGAAAATGCTTTTGATGGAAGGGCCTTCTCCCTTGTCCTCTGGATGTCATGTAAAGTTCCTAATAATGACATAGACTCGTGAGACTTCTCATCGCCAGTCAATAGAAGCACACGAAACTCCCGGCTTTGCATTAATTTCCAAAGATGGATGAGATCTAAGAGCTACGAACTTAAATCTAAATCTTCCCAGCCATCAGTGAACTGAGGAAGGTTGATTCGCAGGTCTCACTCCTGAAATGTGGCCGGCAAAATGACATGTAATTGAGAAGGAGCGACCCATCATTGGAGTCCTATTTTGGTCCCCAGTGGTAAGAAACTCCTTCCACAAGGAGCCCTCCTTTAGCACAGCAAAGAGACTCTCATGTGGGGAATTTCAAATACAGCTTTGCTTAGGGAAAAAGGAAAGCCTGCATTTACAGAGCAGCCCCAAATTACAATGTATAAATTCCTGTGCTGTCCCAACGCACAGGGCTTCGGGCAGAACAGACCTCTCCCCACGTGACATCTGAGTTGTCAGCCTTGCCAGTGTTCCTGCTTCGAGTCCCTGAGCTTGGGAAATCAATTAAGTCATTATTATACAATTCTAATCTCCAAAATAAAAAGGGAACATTTCCTTCCAAGTGCATTTATAAATAAAATTTTGCTTTTCTGACAAGTGGTGCCAGAACCTTGTCGATGACGGCCAAAGCTCTGTAGAACCTTCTTGTGCAAGGGCTGGAGGGGCACTCGATGTCCATGAGCACCCGGGGAGGTCCTGTTCTCTCACGCCACATGTTTACAAGGGAAGAAAAGCATGAGGCCCGGCTAGTGCTTCACCACCAACTAGCAAGGCTGCCCTGGTCCTGGAGGAAGACCACGTGTCTGACTTCTTCCTCTAATTGACTCAGCAACTTGGCCCACATCTGATGCGTGTGGCTGTGGAGGAACGAGGGAAACTGCTACAGTTTCATAATGAAACTGGGCCTTTCGACGCTTGAGGTGGTCCTTATTTATACACACACTGACCAGTCTGGCTACCCCATGGGATGGAGTTGATGCTCTTTTTGGAAGGAGGGGTGCAGGGGATTGAACCCAGGGCTATTCTACTGCTGAGCTACACCCCAGCCTTTTTTAATTTTTATTTCGAAACAGAGTCTCACTAAGTTGTTGACAGACTTGCTAAATTGCCAAGGCTGGCCTTGAACCTGTGATCCTCCTGTCTCGGGTTCTCAAGTACCGAAATTATGGGTGTGTGCCACCGTGCCCCGCTTGAGCTTGAACATCTTCTTTTCCTCTTCAGACCTGGATGGTCCCTCTGATAGTTTTGTTCCTACCTCCTATCAGCTACTTCCTGGTCTCTGCCGTGCTCTCTGCCCTCTATTTGCTACTTCCCAGCATTCTCTATCTTTAAGTGTTTGTGATTCACTAAGTCTAGGTCTCATTTCTTTACTTTGAAGAGTCATCCTCTGATGGGGAACTGCTAAGTGCCTAACTAGTATCCATTCCCTCCCGCTTCCTCACTAAAGAACCCCAAATTGATTGGGGCTGGCGATGTACTCAAATGACTCTGCCATGTTACCTTTGCACTTGGGGGTGGCCAGTTGTTGGTTAGAGTGGACTCAGCTGCTGGGTAAGTCCCTTTTGTCCTCTCCCTTCCTTCTTCCTCCTGTATGAAGTGGGGATGCAATGGATGGAGCTGCAGTGGCCATCTTAAGACCAAGAGGTGAGTGGGGTAACCAACTCATCCTATCAGCCTGGGTCTTTTTGGCTTTAAAATGAAAGTCCCATTTGGGAACCTTTCTCATCCTGGGAAAAATGACACAGTGGGTCACTGTAGCAGGTGGCCCTGAGGATAGAAGCAATCACTGCGGGCGGGGTAGAAGGAGAGAAGGAGCAGGATCCTGATCACAGTGTGGAATCGAATAACCCAGTCTGGACTTGCACTTTTCATTATGAAAGAAAGAAAAAGAAATTTCCCTTTGTTTCTTCTGCTACAGGCATCCAGCTATGTGACTATACCTCCGTGACTTCGGTAAGTTCCAAGTCTGTCTCTCGGAACTGATTCTTTATTTACTTCAACACCCATTTTCTAACTTTTTGTTGGGCAGCTCCACTCGGACACACCACAGACACTTAACTCATTCTCTCTTCTCCAAGCTCTGCTCTCCCTGTGTCTAACACCTAAGAGAACGGAACCCCCAGCTATCCAATGGCCAAATGAAAATCTCAGCATCTTCAGTTACTCCTCCAGCTCCCTCTTTCTTCCAGATTCTGTCATCCTTGATGATTGAATTCCAGATCTCTCTCCAAGTCACTGATTCCAAGTCCCCTCCATTTTCTGTCTGGGCTACTTTGGGAGCCTCTCAGGAGTCCTTCCTAGTTTCGGCCTTGCTGGTCCTAATCTGACCTCAACACTGACCACATTCCTTCCGAGCCGAAAATAACCTGAGAGGGTCCCACTCTCTTCAACTTAGAAAGCCCCAGCATCCTGGCCCTCGTATTTAACCACATCCATTTTGCCATCTACAAGGTGGCTACCTGATTGGCTTCAGCTCCTCCAAGTGAAGGCTCCAGGTTTCTACTGCTTGCAGGCCTTCCCACGGGCTGCTTTCCGTACGGGTCTCTCTCATCTCTTTTCCTCATGCATCCAACTCCACTGCCCCTGCCTCATTCCTAGCTCCTTCTCTACTTAAGGAATTAGTTCAACGTATATGTGACTGCACAATGCACAAGCCTATACAACTGCCCATGGCGATCTCATTTACATACTGCTTTTGTATACAGCTTTGGCCAACCTCCATGTATAAACAGGGTTAGATGTCTCTTTTAAGTTTTTTTTTTGTTTTGTTTTTTTGATACTGGGGATGGAACCCAGGGACATTCTACCTCCAAGCTACACCCCCAGCCCCATGTTTTATTCATTTTGAGACAGAGTCTCACTGAGTTGCAAAGGGTCTCACTAAGCAGCTGAGGTTATCAGCAAAGCATGATCCTCCTGTCTCAGCCTCCCAAATGCTGGGATTACAAGTGTGCGCTACCACAGCCAGCTTTAAGTGATGTTTTATGTGAGTATTATACATTTAATTTTATTTGTCCAATAACTTGTCTGTATTCCTCTCTAGGGTTTTTAGCATCTAAGGGCAAACACCATATTCATGTGGCTCTTAGTAGGTACATATTCTCTATATTTTAAAATAAGTAAACTCCTTCCTGACGGTATGGTTTCTTTTCCTTTTTTCTTTTTTTCTTTTCTTTTCTCTTCTCTCCCTTTTTCTTTTCTTTTCTTTTCTTTTCTCTTCTTTTCTTTTCTTTTCTTTTCTCTTTTTTTGGTACTAGAGATGGAACCCGGGGGCATTCTAAATCTGAGTCAAACCCCAAGCTCCATTTTTTATTCTATATTTTCAAACAGGGTCTCACTGAGTTGCAAAGGGCCTCACTAGGTAGCTGAGGCTGTCTGTGAACCACGATCTTCCTTTCTCAGCTTCCCAAATGCTGGGATTACAAGCATGGGCCACCATACCTGGTTTTATTTTCTTATTTTTAAGAAAAAGGGTAGCTGAGTGTGGTGGTGCATGCCTGTATTCCCAGTACTTGGGGGCTGAGATAGGGAAATCACAGTTTGAGGTCAGTCTAAGCTACTTCGTGAGACTCTGTTTCAAAATGGAAAATAAAAAACGGTGGGGGTATAGTTCAGAAGTAGAATACTCCTGACTTTAATCCCTAGTTAACAAAAGACAAAAATAAGTGAAGGGCATATTAAAATACTTTTAGGTGGGGGGAGAGTGATGGAGATTGAACTCAGGGGCATGCTACCTCTGAGCTACACCCCTACCCATTTTTTCAATTTTAAAACAGTCTTGCTAAATTGATGAGGGTCTCTTTAAGTTGATGAGGCTGGCTCTGAACCTATAATCCTGCTGTCTCAGCCTCCCAAGTATGGGAATTATTGGTGCTTGGCTAAAATGCTTTTTATTGGGGGGGGGGAGTGCCCTGGGAATTGAACCAGGGATGTTCTACCTCCAAGTTGCACCATCAGCTCTATTTTGATTTTTTATTTGGAGATGGGATCTTACGAGGTTGCTGAGAGCCTCGTTAAATGCTGAGCCCGGCTTCTAACCGGTGGTCTTTCTGTCTCAGCCTCCCAAGTACTGGAATTACATGTGTGTACCACCACACATGTTAACATTTTTTTTTATTATGAAGAGCTCTCACTAGGTTCGAATTTCACAACAGGTACTCAGTTTGTTATTACTGTAGAAAGTACGAGAGCTAGTGAGAGCTAGAGCTTCACTGGTTCACATACCAAATATGTCCCCACTGTTAATATTTTTCTGAAACACAAATCCCTGCTCTATCAAGATACACAAAGTGTTGTTCAAAAGCACGATTCTTTGCCTCTCTGGAACGCAGTGCTTGTGGAAGCATTTCGGTGAATCACGTTTCCAGATTAGAGAGAGCTGTAGTTTTTCAGCTTCCAATTTCGAGGCACTCCAGAGTGCAGAGATCAGCAATACTCAGAAGTGCCAAGGTCAGCACTGCTGAGCTGTCTTGAAGGAGGGTTTGGTTCCCCTGACAACAGGGAAATCATTCTCCTATCTACGGCTAACACTGCAAGAGCAGTCTTAAGGGATCACAAAGCAGTACGCCTGGCAAGGGGAAGACAAATGCCAGGAGGCGGTCTCCAACGGAAACAGTCGCCAACATTTGAAACCGCCGCCCAGATGTCTGTGCCGTCATTTTTCTTCGGATCTCAGAGGGCGGAGTTTTAAACCCGACTGACCTCAGTGGCGGCTTTAGAAGCGAAGTTTACCTTAGCAACTCCTAACAGGAAAACAAGTGATGAACCCACAGTGAGAGTTCACGGGCTTGTCCTGATATTGAGTACGGTATAACGACCCAAGGAAAAGTGACATTGCCTGACCATGTTTGTTGTATTGAACAGCAATTCTCAGAGCACATTTCCCATGGCATGACTTTCCAGGTGGAGAAGATATTTTTTTTGATACACAGAAGTGTCCTGTATTTAAAAATCAAGGAATTGTGGGCAGTGGTATAATCAGAAAATAGTGGGGAACTGGAGTCACTCTGCAAGGCCCCCAAGTGTGTCTGGAAGGAAAAAAGCGTTCTTCTGCCACAAAAACAGATGTTCACTCCTAAGACAAAGGACTCCATCTCCCTGTCTCCCTGCATTCCTAACAACGCTGGAACATGAATAGATTTACTCACGTGTTAAGTGAGGCAGTTTTGTCAAACTCTAATAGGAGTTATGGGCATTCTAGCTTCGTTCAGACCAGAGAAAAAGAGGAGTGCCTATGAAAAGCAAATAAATAAGTCTGAATATATACACATATATCTGTATGTATATACACAGACACATAGGTATATAGGCACATAAATATTTATTTCACACTTTTTCACTTTAGGTCTACTTTTATGCCTCTTATAAAGGATAAAAGCAAATAGGAATAGGAATATTCAAGGTAAAAAGTAAACATAGCTGTAGAGGTGTAGCGGTTAACACACTTCATCTTATTGCACTGAATAGAAGATATGACTTCCCATGTTGGGAGCTTGGTAATAAAAAGAGGAGTTTCATAAGAATAAATTCTATAATATCTGTGAAATGAGCTTTCTGATCTAGACTAGTGGCTTTAGCACTTGTTTTTCCCAAACATAATTATACACAGAAGCCCTTCTAGCAAAGAACAGTACCTGTGATCACTAGGTAGGCTAGATAGCTTTATATAGTCCTTTGTTCTTCAGGGGAATTTTGCCTATTAAGTCTGTTCTAACTATACTCCTCTTTGAAAAATATAATATTTATTTTAACTGGTTCCTTAGCAATATTATTCATGAAACTTTGGGAGCTGCTGTATTGCTCAATCTCATATGTTAAAAATACATACATAATTAATAATGGAAAAATATGGCCACCTAAAATAATCTCATGAACCACCACAACATGCATACTATATTTTGGGAGATACTCTCTTATGTGAAAGTTAGTTATTACTTCATTTTCAAGCTTTCTTTTTCAAGACTTACACACTATGGCCAAAGAGGGTGAGAAACTTGATCAAAGTCAGACATTGCAGAATTGAGACGAGAACCTACAATCTGGATTTCTGGATTTGTGTTACCATTAGTTAGTCTCCCAAGATACTTGTTTGTTGAAGCCTAAACTAGAACTTTGGTGCAAATTCACCAGATTAACTCTGCGATGTCCTGAAGCAACCTTGTGTTCCCGCCACTGTTGCTGATATTGCTTTACCCAGAAGATCTCAAAGGCAGCCTTTCCCTCCCAGAACAGCCAGAGAGTTCACATCTGGCATGCTCTGGTTGTGAGCTGCACTCAGTGTGACTTCAGGAGCCCCAGCCAAGATGGAATGGGACAGGAGGGCAGAGATATTTGGGGTTGTCAACACTGTCTTCTATTTGTAGCTTTTTCTGGAAATTATCTGGCCCTGTTTCATCCTCTCCTAACCAAACATTCTGGAATATATCAAGCCTTCTGGACATTTTTTTAAAATCAAACTGTCTCCAAATATTTAAGATATCTTCAACTTCTTTGATTTTATAAAAAAAATAAAGAATTCCTAAATACTCCCTAACTGAGCAATAATAAAAAAAAAACTGTGCTGTGCATGGTGGCACACATCTATAATCTTAGTACTTGGGAGGCTGAGATAGGAGGATAGCAGGCTCAAGGCCAGCCTCAGCAACTTACTGAGACCTTCAGATACTTAGCAAGATCTTGTTTCAAGAAAAAAATTAGAAAGGACCGGGGGTTTGGAGTTGTTGCTTGGAGGCAGAACGTCCTTGGGTTCATTTCCCAGTATCCACTCCCCTCAAAAATGTGCCGGTCCAGTGAAGACCTCAGAGTATGAAGACAGGCAGACTGTCCCTGGGTTTAATTACCAGTACCAAATAAACAAATAAAGCAATCAAATGAAAGAGCTCATAATGGGGATTGGGGCCCCACAGAGGTAGCAGTAGAGCAGGCAGCTGTGTGATGAATCTTCTCCTCTAAGTATCCGCCTAAGTATTTGAATATCAGCTTCAAATTCAAATAAGAGTTGAGGATGTTTCAGTAGACATATGTCATTTTTACCTTCCCCGCATCCCTCCTTCATAATTCTGGCTAACAACACCCTGGATTTCCTTGGGAGAAAGCTTCCTTTCCTTGCTTTCACTCCAAATGGCTCGAATGGGAGCCCTAGTCCTCTTTCCAAGGATGGTCACATGACCGAGGCTTGACCAATCAGGTCATTAAGACCCATTTGTTACAGTGATTGGTTCTGGGAGAAGCACATGTACCAATTCAAATAAATGAGGCTCAGAAATGAGAATGTTGTTAGTGCTCCTGGGAAAGAGGCACTTTTTTTTTTCCCCCACAAGCACTATCAGCTCTGAGGGCATTGACTGCCTCCACTCTTGGAATCTGGGAAGAGGGTCCCCTGACAATGGAGCCAGCACCACAGGAGGTATGGAGAGAGGGACACTGGATTGGCACTTTCATTTTTGGTGGGGGAAGGGGAGACATTGGGGAATGAACCCAAAGGCATTGTACCTCCAAGTTACAACTCCAGACCTTTTAATTTTGAAACAGAATCCCGCTAGGTAGCTGAACATCTTGCTAAATTGCTAAAGCCATCCTGGAACCTGTGATCCTCTTTTCTCAGCCTCCCGAGTGCTGGGATTACAGAGATGTGCCACCATGCCCAGCTCTGGGTGGTCTCTTTAACCCCGTAGGTGCACCTGAAGCCAAATATCCCCGAATTTTTATCTTATATTAGGTGATAAAAATCCTTTTTCAGTTTAAGCCATTTCTGGGGACCAAAAGAACCCTGTCCCTGAATTGTGAGCGACGCAGGACATGCTGGTTTCAACCAGAAGAAAGAGGGAAAAGCAGAGAGTGGCAGTTGTTGCGAAGCAGGAGTAGGAGGTGGTCAGGTGGCCAGTTTCCTGCCTCACCTTTGTCTCACTTGGCAGTGTGGCCTTGAACAGTGAGTTAAACTCTCTAAGCCTCAGTTTCTCCATCTGCAAAGTAAAGGAACCAGACAACCAACTGTCCTCAGACAGAACTCTGCAGAGCCCTGAAGGTCCTCAGGCCAGCGGATGGTCATGACATTCAGGCCCCCAAGCTTCCATTCTGTGGAACTAGCTCTTGGCTGATCTATATTAAACTCCTGACTCTCTTCCAAGGTCTTGGTGGAAGAATGAGCTTCACTGTTAAAATGGACTAGCTGATTGTTCTGGTGGATTTATACTGAAGTCTAAATTGAGTCAAGGTTCAGCTGGGGCCCAGTGAGAATGTGGTGCCTGTTTAATATTCCCTACTCAATGTCAGGAGTTGGTCAGAAGCCAAGGTCAAGAACTCAATCCCTGGAGGGGTTATTAGCTTTTCACAGGCATAAACAATAGCTAATGGCTATGATCTGCACCCCTAATCAGAGATGCTGGTCATTGGTCAACACAAGGCTAGGGATAGGAACATGGAAGGTTCCAGTGAGTCATTATCTTGCTTTAAATGCCAAAACAAATATGACTGGCTGTGTCCAGAGCCGGAAACCTCTTTCTACCTAGAAAACAGAGGGCTGTGCTGTAGGCTTGTTTTCGTTTTCTTCTCAAGGCAGTGCGATCATTGCAGAAGAAGTGGAGGAAACAGAGCACGGGTGCCTCCACTGGCTGATGCGTTTCCACTGCACTCCAAAACGGTACAGATTTGACTCTCGCTACAGAAACAACATGCATGTTGTAGTGAATATTGGATGACAGACTAATCCTCATGAACGCATATATAAGCATTTTATGGGAATAAAATTATGACTACATTAAAAAACAGAAGGTGGGTCTTTGCCTCCCTTACAGGTGTGCACCAACACACCTGGATTACAACATTTATCTTGAGGCTTAATTTACCTTTTTGATTAACTTCTGATTCCTATGACTTTGCTGGCACGTGCTATAGTTACCCAAAACCAGGAGAGGGGACAGGGTGGTCGATCTCAGGCGAAGGCCACAATCAGAGGAGGCAGAGTGGAGGCTGAGCACGAGGCAGGAAGCAAAGAGGAGGCCAAAGGTTGGCTGAGGGCGAGTTCTTGGCCGGCGGGATCCAGATTGGGAAACACAGATGGTTTCAGGATTAGACCAAGTCAGGAGGGCGAGGTGTAAGATAGGTAGAAATATCTGTCAATGCCGGGGTAAAAGATTCAAATTTGCCAAATGAGCTTCAGACAGCACCTTGGAGAGCTCCCCAGGCAAGAGGTGCTTTCAGAAAGCAAAGACCTGAGACACGCAGAAGCATGTCCTCTAAGGCCCAGAGCCGAGTGTTGGCACCGCGCTGTGACAGAATGAACTTGGCCCCCAGAGCCTACAGAGGCCAGTTACGCGATGTTCCACTTTAGGGTTTGACTCAAAGCTCTGGGTAAAAGGCTCTTTGGTGAAGGGGTTGGTGGGAGGAGGAGATAACCATCCTCACACATGCCAGATCACGTGTTCAGCAGCCTCATCCCAGCGGGGCGTAAGTGCCACATGCCTGCAATCCTAGTACTTGGGAGGCTGAGACGGGAGAATCGCAGGTTAAAGATCAGCCTCAGTAACTTCATGAAACCCTGTTTCAAAATAAAAAAATGAAAAGGACTGAGGGTGAAGCTTGGAGGTAGAATTGCCCTGGCTTCAATCTCCAGTACCATTTAAAAAAAAAAAAAAAGCAGCAGTTTTGTTCCAACTATTAGGACCATTGCCTTGAATATGGCAGAGTTTTACTGTCCTTTTTTTTTTCCAGTACTGGGAATGGAACCCAGGGGCATTCTACCTCCGAGTTATACCCCCAGCCCAATTTTTTATTCTTTACTTTAAAACAGAATCTCACTGAGTTGCAAAGGGCCTCACAAAGTAGCTGAGGCTGTCCTTGAACTGTGATCCTCCTGTCTCATCCTCCCAAATGCTGGGATTATAAGTGTGCGCCACCATGCCCAGCTCAATCCTAATGTTTGTCTTTCCTTATTTTCTCTCCCTTTTTTCCATTCTTCCTTCCTTTATTCTTCCGTCCTTTTTTGGGGGGGTACTAGGGGTTGAACCCCGGGGGAATTCTGTCTCTGAGCTACACACCCAGCTCTTTTTATTTTTTGTTTTGAAACAGGGTCTTGTTAAATTGCTAAGAGTCTGGCTAAGTTTCTAAGGCTGTTCTTGAACCTGCGATCCTGTCTGAGTCTCCTAAGTACTAGGATTGTAGGCATGTGTCACCATGTTCAGTTTATGTCTTTGATTTCTTACTGTACATTCTGGCCACTTATATTTGAGGAGCAGAGGGAGTAGGATAAGAAAATCATATATATATATAGTTATAAAATTATATAAAATTATAAATAATATACCAAAATGTTATATAATAAATATAACTTTATATTACATAAAAATCATATATAATTTTTTATCCTCCTTCCTTATATGTATAAAATTTCACATATATAAGTAAAATATATATGCATAATTGTTATGATTATTTTGGTACTAGGGATTGAACCCAGGTGAATTCTACCTCTGAGATACACTCCTAGACATTTTTATTTTGAAACAGTCTTGCTAAGTTGCTGAGGGTTTGCTAAATAGCTGTGGCTGGCCTTAAACCTGCAATCTTTCTGTCTCAGCCTCCCAAGTACTGGGATTACTGGCATGCATAACTGTGCTCAGCATAAAACTGTATATTTATTAGATGTAATAGAGTTTTATATTGAAACAACTTCCATTTTTATTACTACAACTTTAGGTATAGTAAAGTGCTAATAACAATCCTGGAGTGTGACAGCTATGTAGGCATCTATTGCCAGACTTTCTTCCTCCTCTGACCAAGTCTACCACCACGAGAGAAAAGTTGCCTTCAGGAGACACCTGGCTAATAGAACCTAAAGTCCTCTTAGTTCACAGACAAATCATTCACCTCACAGTTCCTTGGATGTATTTGCCTTTTGGAGCCAGTGGATCATCAGAGAAACTGGAAAACCAAACTCATTTCAAGTGGCTGGCTCAATGAATTGAAAAACATGACATTTGGATTATTAACCAAGTGAGCAGGACATTCGTACAGAATTAATCTAGGAAAGGGATCAGGCAGAGAGAGAAAACACATGAGTGGAGGGAACTGGTCACGGGGGGAGGAGGGAACAGAGACCAGAACCGCTGGGGGCACCTGTCCCGGGTGTGCGTGTGGCTGTGTGGAGCCAGGACATGAGGACGTGGGGCCGACATGGGGCCATTCGTTCATTCAACAGCATTTACTGAGTATCTACCCAGTACCAGACACTGTTCCAAGGTCTGGACATGTCGACAAAACAGATATTTATGGCATGATTTAATCTCTTCTGGTAATCTTAAGTCAGGCCACCTTGAGTGAGAGCCGTCGGAGACAATAGACACAAGACAACATAGGGGGTAGAAAAATCAGAGGTGGGATGTCAGGCCTGGCTGTGGGGACTTGTAGTACCTGGGTGAGAGATTAGGGACAGGAGCCTCCCTCTTCACTAGGACTGGCCTCACAGTATAGAAACTGAGAGATGCCCACAGATGGGAAGAATGTTCTGAGAGTATTTTGAGGCCAAGTAGGACTAGGGGTTACACAGGTGATACCTAGTTGGGTTTCTTGGAGATTGTAAAATATTAACATTAGAGAAGACTTGAGAAGACCAATGTCATCTGCTTCTTCTCTCAACTGTTCCTGAGTCTTAGCTAATCAATTAATCAAGAACCATGCCAAACTTGCTGCTTCTTTTTTTTATTTTTTATTTTTTATTTTTTTTGCGGTACTGGGGATGGAACCCAGGGGCATTCTACCTCCGAGTTACACCCCTAGCCCCATTTTTATTCTTTATTTTGAAACAGGGTCTCACTGAGTTCCAAAGGGCCTCACTAAGTAGCTGAGGCTGGCTGTCTGCGAACCGCGATCCTCCTATCTCAGCCTCCCAAATGCTGGGGTTACAAGCCTGTGCCACCACGCCCTGCTCCACTTGCTGATTCTTACTAGGATGAAAGCAAGAGGTTTCTCTTTGTGAGGTTCACCGTGTGTGTGTGTGTGTGTGTGTGTGTGTGTGTGTGTGTGATATTGGGGATTGAACCTGGGGGTGTTCTATCTCCAAGCTACAACCTCAGCCCTTTTTATTTTCTATTTTGAATAAGGGTCTCACTAAGTTGCTGAGACTAGCCTTGAACCTGTGATTCTCTTGTCTCAGTCTCTCAAGTACTGGAATTATAGGCATGTGCCACCATGCCCAGCACGACTTTCACATTTAGGTGCTTGCTTAAAGATGCTTCTTGATGCCGGGCGTGGTGGCGCACGCTTGTAATCCCCGCGCTTGGGAGGCGGAGACAGGAGGATCGCGCGGGTTCGAAGCCAGCCACGCTGGCGTAAGAGACCCTGTTTCAAAAATATAAAATAGGTCTGGGAGTGTAGCCTGGAGGTAGAAGGGCTTCCAGGAACCCCAGTACCACCAAAAAAAAAAAAAAAAAAGATGCTCCTTGATGACAATAGCTAATTGGACCACATTAGTCAACAAGTACCGGAGGCATCGGCAATCATATTGTTTTTTCCTTGGGTCTCTAATAAGGTAGCTGTAGGGGTAGAAGAAAGAGGACATCACATGTAAGGGCGGAAAGAGAAATACAGCCCAGGGGATGGAATGCAGGGCTGGACACTGAGCCGCTGCTTCCTTTAGTGGGAATTATCATCCCGTCTTCAGCTGCAACTCCCTCTGGCATCCGATTGTTATTGTCCTTTAATAGACTGTCGTAAGTGATTGATCAAGCAGGGCTGTTTTGGCTCAGGTGATATATTATATCCATGCCAAAAAAATAAAAATACCAAACAAACAAAAACAAAACCGTCACTAAACTATGGAACCCTTTATGCCTTTGACTACTAAATGACCCACACTTAAAAAAACAAAACAAGACAAAACAAAACAACCGGCTGGGTGTGGTGGCGCACGCCTGTAATCCCAGTACTTGGGAGGTAAAGATAAGAGAAGCTCAGGTTTGTAGCCAGTCTTGGCAACTTAATGAAGCCCTCCACAACTTAGTGAGATCCTATTTCAAAATAAAAAATAAAATAAAGCTGGTGGTGTAGCTCAGAGGTAGAATACCCCTGGGTTCAATCCCCACTGCCACACACACAAGAAAAACCCCACAAAACTGAGAAGAGAAGTATTTTCCAAAAATCCGGTTCAAAATTAGAGAATCTCATAGATGTATACTTTTAAGTAACAATATTGAATTACAATCTTTACTGCTAAACCATCGAAGACATAAGGTGCAAATATACAGAGAAAGGGAGGGAAGTCAGGAGCCAGCCAGCCATTGTATCTGAAGATTGTATCTATTCCTGGACCACTGCCTACTTCCACAGTCTTTTGAAATTGGTCACAGTGGCTATTCTGGATTCTAATTTACTTGTAAATAAATGTCCAATGGTTCTTGTTATCAATGCAGTCTTTAGCAGGAGATTTCGGGAGCTAAAATAAACATATTTTGAAATTTCACAACAGCAGTGTCTTCTAAAACATTCCTATTGTATTTAAAAAAATTTTTTTTGGTTAACAATTTCAACATTCCTTTTGGAGGGCATTTATTATAAAGTTCTGAGTTGCAGGTGGCATTGTCTTACAAGCCAAGCTTGAACCAGGTAAAGGAAATTGCTTCTTAAGCTTACGGGTCTGAAAGAATTTTGCTTTCTTAAAAAAAAAAAAAAAAATTCCACAACTGGTGCTGTTTTCTAACCCGCCCTCCAACAGTAGTTGTGCCAGAAGCTGACCCAACCCTGGGCTAAGTCACTTGCGTCAGGCTCTCAGGCTGCACGAGCTCTTGACTTTCAGATAGCGAGGAGATCAGCCCTATCTTTGAATTCTTGGATCAAAAGACAGGATTTATATGAAGAAAAAATACCTTAATATCATCACAGAGGTTAAAGGACAGTAACACTGCAAATCAGAAACAACTGAGGTAAAAGCATTTTAAAAAAAGTAATGAGAGGCTATGCTTTTCATTGACTTTTTTAGTACGTGAATTACAGAATTTCACGGGAATTTTGCAGTATTCTGAAGCTTGGCTTTTGAAGGTTTTTTATTTTTTATTTTTTTTTTTAGAAATCTTGTCTAAATTTTGCATCTCAGAACAGCTAAGAACTTAAATTCTTAGGTCTTAAGTTCAATTAGAGCTGCTACCTACACTATCTTATTTGAGCTTAACATTCATCAGAAGTAGCTATTATCCCAAGTTCTACCCATCTTTAACACTTTATGGCCTATAGCAAGAGGCAAGATGAGCCAGGCTTGGCTATGCACGCTATCATGTACTTGGGAGACCGAGACAGGAGGATCACAGGTTCAAGGACAGCCTCAGTGACTTACTGAGGCTCTCAGCAACCTAGCCACACCCTGGTTCAAACCTAAATAAGCAAATAAACAAATAAGGACTGAGGGGTGTAACTCAGAGGTAGAATGTCCTTGGGTTCAACCTATGAAGAAGAAAAAAAGAAAAGAAGGAAGGAAAGGAGGGAGGGAGGAAGGAAGGAAGAATGAAAGGAGAAAAATGAGGCAAGATGGAGAGTCCTGTAAGCTTTGCCACTGCTCTTTGAATATTCTTGTCCTTTAGACTTAAACCACACCATATCTGGCCCTCCCAAAACTTCAACATACCTTCTGATATATCCAGAAAGGGCACCTTTTATTGTGACTGGAAATGAGATCATCACAGGTAAGAACATCTGGCACAGCTGATAGTAAGTGTTAGGTGAATCCATTTTAGTTGGCTAGATTCTTTGGATATTCCTGGAAGGAAGTTTTCTCTTCAAGGGGCCTTATCAGAATAAAAGATAACTTATTGAACTGTCTTTCTCTTGGTAGATTGGGCCTGGAGCTATTCATGTAATTGACGTGGGGCCTCCAATTTGCTAAATCTATAAACAAGCTTTTATCCGTGTTGGGAGACTTGGGTGCACTCTTGGAGTCACCAAGGAACTTGGGAGAACTGAAGACCAGAAAGAAAGTTTCATTGCTTCTGAAGGGATTTTAATTTATCCCTAAATTTTATTTTTTGTTTGTCAACCTGTGCAAATGTTATGTACACACACATGCACGTGCACACATGTGCACACACACACAGACGACATACACACTGCACTAGAAACATATTTACAATATGGAAACTGGAGTTTTGTTTCTATTGTCCTGATTATGCTTTGATGAATAGAAACCTGGTAAACCAAGCTACAAAAATAAGGTCTAAAAATCCCATTGCATCCAAGGGCAGGAGAGGACAGTCCCTTCCTGGTCATCAATCACAATGACACATAAAAAGCCCAAGTCCGTTTCTCTACTCACTGATTTGGCCAGTCCATCCTCCTCCAGCAAGCATCCTGCGGCTTCCCATCACTCTCAAGCCCACGATAAACATCCTCAAGACCCGATTTATCATCTATCAATAGACAAACCACATCACCTCATTTTCCTGCCTCCTCCTACTCCCAAAGTAACCCTTGGGCCTGGTCTGCCTCGCCTGTTGTCTCACCAAGCCTCTTCTTTGCATCAAGCAAACCTCTGAGAGTACCTCTTCAGCCAGTTCTCAAAACAAACAACACCCAAACCTCTCTGCCCTCTGTAAATCTATTTGGCTCAGAAAAAATGCACAAAGAGGCCCATCTCAATGAGCTACAGTGTCCTGTGGACGTATTATGTTCAAAGAATACCTGAGTCAAGGTACCTAACCAGACTAGTGAGCCCAAATCTCTGTTCATGTAACACCAAATAAGGGACTGGGCACATTGCTCAGTGGTAGAACACTTATCCAGCATGTACAAGGCCCTGGGTTCCATCCCTGGCATCATAAACAAAACAAAACACCCCAAACCACCACACACTATCCTTATTCCTTGCATGCAATGTAAAACCAAGAGAATTTTAAAAAACTTAGGTGTTTTTACACTTTTTTTTTTTTTTTTACACAAAATAGGAACTAGACCTGTTTGGGATTTGAAACCTTTATGGCCACTTAGAAACTTACTTAGCAATATTTTCCATTCCTCGATGTTCAGTTTGCATTTGGCCACAAGACAGTTTAGCCATTGGCCGCCAAGTCACACAGATTGGCAACGACACATGGAAACCTAGGAAACTGTGTAAACAAACAATACTCCCAAACACTCATGCAACCCAACCAACGGGCCTGTGAGCTCTGCCATTGCAGACGAGGCGATTTTTCTTCTTTTTTACTTAATGAAGGGCCTTAAAAGAGAAAAAGAAAAAAAATAGAAAAAAAATCAAGCAATGAAAAAATGACCAAATAGATTATGGCCCAAATTATAGACTGTTAGGAAAATATTACAAAGAATGAGATGGCTCTATATTCACCTGGAAATATGTCATATGTGTGAATATGTGTGTGTGTGTGTGTGTGTGTGTGTGTGTGTATATATATATATATGTATATATATGTATGTATATATACCCACACAACATAAAAAGCATATCCACTGTTAACAACTTTGAAAATAAAAAATTTTGTTTCTACACATACAGAGCAATTGTGGAAACGTGCATATGGCATACCACAATAATAACAATTTGTTACTTCAAGAAGAAGGAATAGGAGGATTCAAACTATTAACTAGTCACTTCTATTTGTCTGTATTAATTTGAACTGTCTTAAAAAGTGAATGTTTTGGTCATTTCAAATAACCAACGGTGTGGCCTGGTGATGTAACTCAGTGAGAGAGCTCTAGGATAGCATGTGTAAAACCTGGGCTCAATCCCCTGCACCACAGAAACAAAACAAGAGCCACAGTAGTGTATTAGAGCCAATACACGATCCTGGGAAAGTACTCTCCATCTTACACACTGAATAAATTTGAAATGTTTCAGCATATATAAAGTAAATAAGAATAATATTTAGCAATAGTGCTTGCAATTGCATAACATTGAACAACTAAGAAGCTCTGTTTGCAGCAGACAAAACCTCCCTCCAGGTTTAATCTGCTGCAGCTGCAGAAGCTCCCACTCAGTCAGATAAGGGCAGGTGTGCTTTGCTTGTGTTGGGGAAAGGCCCGGGGCACACCTGTCAGATGATTTCCCCAAGGTCGCAAGTGAGCTGGGAATCTCAGTGAGGTCCTCTGAAACTCACCCATCCGCTTGTCTACGCTGGGACTCTGGTTTGTAAAGGGCAGATTTATTATGACATCTGCGAATAAACAAGTAGCCATTTACTTGTCAAAACCCCAGAAGGGACCATTAAATAAATGTGCAATTGAGGACCAATTAGTCAAGTGCGAGTGCAGAGGCTGACCAGAGAACAAACCCTTTGGCTTTGACTCATGAATCCCCAGCAGCAGACCACCCACAATGTATGCTCTAGGACCCTGTGTGCTCATCAACAAAACAATACCCTCTGAAATCCTAGGACTGCTTATATTCACGGTACTCTGCTGGGTGGCTGGCTCAGTAGGGAGGAGAACTGTTCATGTCATTCTTACAGCAGCATGTAATGTGTTGTGAATTTGTTCCTTGAATAGGCCCTTTGAGAGCTTCTTGTCTAAATATCAGAAAATCTTAGATCCATGTGTTGTGCACAGCAGTCTATGCCCACGGGCCTCACTTTTACAGTTCTGTTAAAGGTGGTGGGTGAGGAGCCAGTGGTCGCCTGTCCATGACATCTGAGGTCTTTGGGTTTGGAGTGGTCAAATAAAGCAAAGTGTGTTACCAGTGGTTGGGTACCAGAAGCTGAGAGATGGTGACTGTGCCTTAACCACGAAGCACACCAGCCAAGTAGAGGCTGCAGTAAAACTAATTCTGGAAGATGGCTCTCTCTGTGCTACCCTGAGGTCTTGGGATTCCCAGAGGGACAGTTCTAGGAGTGAAGATCAACTGGATCTGGGTAGCTGAGGCTGTCTGGTTATCTAAGGAGGAAGAATTTCTAAGGAAAGGAATAGGATTCCTAAAGATAGAACTCTGGAGTCATCCAGTTAGAGTGGCAATCATCAAGAATACAAACAATAATAAATGCTGGTGAGGATGTGGGGAAATAGGAACTCTTATACACTTGGTGGGGTTGTAAATTGGTACAATCACTATGGAGATCTGTACAGAGGTTCCTCAAAAGACTAGAAATGGAGCCATCATATGACCCAGATGTACCACTCCTTGGTATCTTTCCGAAAGAATTAAAGTTAAAATACTATAATGACACATGTACACCCATGTTTATACCAGCATGATTCATGATAGCTAAGTTATGGAGCCAGCCTAGGTGTCCCTCAACAAATGAATGCATTAAGAAAATGTGTTGTCTGGGCATAGCGGTGCATTTCTGTAATCCTAGTACTTGGGAGGTTGAGACAGGAGGATTACAGGTTTGAGACCATCCTCAGAAACTTTTGAGACTCTCAGAAACTTAGCAAAACTGTTTCAAAACAAACATTTTGTTTTAATAAAAGAGCAGGGGTTGTAGCTTGAAGGTAGAATGCCCCACTAACATAAAACAAACAAACAAAATGAGTTAAAGCTGGAAATGGCACATACTTGTAATCCTAGTACTTGGGCGGCTGAGACAGGAGGATTGCTGGTTTGAGGCCAGCCTCAGCAATTTAGCAAGGTCTTGTTTGAAAAAAAAAAGGGGGGACTGGGAGAGTATAGCTCAGAAGTAGAATGCCCCCCAGGTTAGATTCTCAGTATTCTCCCTTACCCATGCCAAAAAGAAAAAAGAGAAAGAAAACGTGGAATGGTATATATTCACAATGGAGATTTACTCAGCTATGAAGAATAACAAAAATATGTCATTTTGAGGAAAATGGATGGAATCAGAGACCATCATGTTAAGTGAGATAAGCTTGACTCAGGAAATCAAGGGCCATGCATTTTCTCTCAAATGCAGAGAGAAAAAAAAGAAAAGAAAAGGGACCTTATGAAAACTGGGGCAAAAGCAAGTAGAATAGAGGAGGGAGATTGGGGGAAGGAAAGGAGAGGTATGAGGAAGAAAACAGGTCAAGTGGGGTCCAGTGCATACATGAATACGCCACTATGGGTCTGTCCTGTGCAGTTACAGCGCTCCAATATGATATAGATTGCTTAAGACTCTGGAGTCACCTGAAGTCTAAAGAGATAATAGTGGCCTGGGATGGGGATTTTTGTTGACAGTAGGTTGGATGACAGGAGACGTAACTACCTGTTCTTTCTTTCTTTCTTTCTTTCTTTCTTTCTTTCTTTCTTTCTCTCTCTCTCTCTCTCTCTCTCTCTCTCTCTCTCTCTCTCTTTCTTTCTTTCTTTCTTTCTTTTGGTGGTACCGGGGTTCCTGGAAGCCCTTCTACCTCTGGGCTACACTCCCAGACCTATTTTTACATTTTTATTTGGAAACAGGGTCTCCTAAGCCAGCGCGCGCGGCTGGCTTCGAATCTGCGCGATCCTCCTGTCTCTGCCTCCCAAGCACGGGGATTACAAGCGTGCGCCACCACACCCGGCTCCCTGTTGTTTCTTAATCAAAAGCATAAGATAGGATGTAAAACATATGACGGAGAGGCCTGAAGGAAAACGCCAGCACTCTGAAGGGGAGACGGGGCCAGTCATCAGACCAAGGGTAAAAAAGGTAACGGTGTTCGCTCATAGGAAGCCGAGTTAGATGATCCGGATCAAGTGTGTCTCGCAATGGTAAATTAACCCCTAATTGTCACAATCCCACGGACACTACACTGTAGCAGTTAGTTCTTTTCTATTTCTAGGTAAAAATTCTAATCAGGATTGAGTGGAGCGGGTGTTAACCTGAGTTAAGTCAAATCTCTAAAATCGATGAATTGATTCTGAGTCTCAAGGCGCACAGATATGCAGATGAAGTTTTCTCATTGGTGAATATTAGGTGCCCATGTTGTGATTTCACACCTGGTGTTGGACTGAATCCCTGTGTGTGTGTGTGTGTGTGTGTGTGTGTGTGTGTGTTTTCAAATAGACCAACACATTAAAAGAACAGCTTGGCATAGACATCTCTGGTTCACAGGATTCAGTGAGAAAGTCTGGATGGCCCCCACTTTCAGAATATGCAAAGGGAAAGTGAGGACCAATTGTAACTTCTACAAATTCTATAAGATGGACACGTAATGCACCCATGTAGCATCGCTCCCTTCTTAACTTGCAATGAGACAGGATTCAGAAATCATGATTCCTGATGCTCATTCCCAGCACTGGGAAAGGTATGCTGTCCAAACGGTAACCTCTGCTCATTCAAATGTGGCCATTTAGCCGGGCGTGGTGGCGCACGCTTGTAATCCCAGCATTCCGGAGGCTGAGACAAGAGGATCACGGTTCGCAGACAGCCTCAGCTACTTAGTGAGGCCCTCCGCAACCCAGTGAGACCCTGTTTCAAAATAAATAATAAAAAATAGGGCAGGGGGTGCAGCTCAGAGCTTGAATGCCCCTGGGTTCCATCCCCATCCCCGCAGAAAAAGTGGCCATTTTAATTATAACTAATTGAAATGTAATACCATTACACTCTGAGTCCCTCAGTCAGGCTAGCCACATTTCAACTGCTACGTGGCCATATTTCGCCAGGCGTTACCATACTGGATAGCCCGGGTACACAACATTTTTCTCTCTCTCTTTTTTTTTATTTGGAAACAGGGTCTCTTAAGCCAGCACGGCTGGCTTCAAACCTGTGCGATCCTCCCGTCTCCGTCTCCCAAGCGCAAGGATTACAAGTGTGTGCCACCACGCCCGGCTAACATTTCTCTCTCATCACAGAAAGTTCTCTTTGACATCTCTGGTCTAGAGAAACCTTGGGCCTTTGCTGTTTGAATCATTCACTAATTAAAGTGCCAAAGTGGGGTGGCAAGGAGGAGATAAACAAAGGATTTCCCTCTACTGTCCATCAGCCTACCCTCCATTCTTTGAATAGCAAATTTATATTTCGATCTTACAAAAGGGCCAGGAAAAATGTAACTCGTGAAGCCTCCCCAAATCTACATTTCTAGAGTCACTGCGGACTATGAGAAAACAGAATCAATCCAGTCCCCAAACGGAAAGATGACGGAATTTTTATTGTGCTAACAGATTATCTACTATTTAATCTACTTTCTGATGCCAAAATATATTTTTATCATTATTTTTTAGGTCAACAAAAAAGCATTGAACTGATCTCTGAGTTCCTGGCCTCTCATTGGTGATGGAGTCTGAGGCCTGCCTCCCTGGGGTTTTACAGCCCTGTATGACCGTCTCCAAGGGAACATGCTGTGTTGCTTTTGTTCTAGCAAACTGCTCGGCTCACTCCGAGCCTTGACACCTAGCTTAATAGGAAAGCCTGAAAGGTCTATTTTTAGAGAACAGTCTGTTATTGAGACTCCCTCATGTCTCCACTCAAGAGTGTAAGCATTCTTTTAGGCACAGAAGAAAACAGCTTGCCAGGAGCGAGTGACCCAAATTCAATAGGAGAGAGGCATCATATGGAGCGAGAAGAAGACCATCCACCATCCAAATGCACTTAAGAAAAAGGTTGGTCCCCAAAACAGTCTAGCCCAGGATGAAGCAGAACCTCTCCAGCTGGAAAGGATGAAATCTGATGTGATCTCAGAATCATCCTGCTCTCCAAAGCTGGGCTCCCAGTTCAAGAGATGTAATGAGATGCTTTCCATGGCTGTAGAATTGGTGAACAGGATCTCAACTTAGGGAAGGGAGGCCTTAAGCACCTCCATTAATTTTAACGGGAGCTTTCAGAGAACCCGCATAGCTGGGCTTACTGGGGAGGACCGCAGCTGCCTGTAGAGCTCCTACCTGTGTCCCAAACCTGAAACTGAGTGTGCTTCAGTTCACTGGGCATCTTGGGGAGCACGCTGTTCCTGGGGAGAGGTGGTCCTCCCACCTGCCAGGACGATACACACTCATTATACCTTGCTTTTTTTTTTTCACTTTTCAATGTGTCCTGGAGATATTTTCCACATCAGATCTCTCCCACACTTCTGCACATCCACTGCGTGGACAGACTACTCCAAGTCCCCTCTGATGGGTGCATGGGTTACATACAGTAGTTTTATTATCAATAATGCCACCATGAAAAATTTGTATGTGTTATTTCATTTTCATTTTCAGAGACCTGTAGATAGATCTCTGTGAGCTCGACTGCTGGCTACGTCACAGGGCCCACATGTCTGGACTCTTGGTAAATACTGCAACCCCCCCCACCCCCCACCCCCCCGCCACTGGGTCATAAGCTTTTGCTTTCTTGGATAGCACCATGTGTTATTTATTCTGTATGACACCAATGCATTAATATGAATGTCTATTTCCTAGCAATTTCCCATACCACATTCATCACAGGAAGTTTATTGTACCCTACCATGTTTAAGCAACATTTCTTAAAATTTGTAGGAATCATCAGGAGAAATTTGTTTAAAATGAAGAAATTCACCCCGAGGCATTCTTATTTAGAAGTCTGGCTTAGAGCCTAGGAAGTTGCATTTTATTTTATTTTATTTTTTGTGTGGTACTAGGGATTGAACTCAGGGCTATCCTATCTCTGAGCTATACCAGCCCTATTTTATTTTCTATTTTAAGACAGAGTCTCACTAAGTTTGGCAGGGCTTAAGTTCCTGAGAGAGACTGGTTATTAACCTGCAATCTTCCTGTCTCAGCCTCCCAAGTATTGGAATTACAAATGTGTGCTACCACACCTGGCTGGAAGTGGCATGTTGCACTTTAAACAAACACGTCAGCAGCTCTGTATAGGTGATCCCATGACGATGGTTTTATAAGATATTTTGAGAGCTAGGGCATCCCTCCTTAGTCTTAGATGGTAGTTTTTGCAGGCAGGGCTGCAAAGGTGGTGGTATGAAGGGGTTGGGGTCCTGGGTTTGAAGTCCAGACTGCTGGGGTTCAAATCCTAGCTTTATTGATTGCTAGATACTCCATCTCTGTGTGCTGCCTTTTTTTCCCTATAAACTCTGGCTAATGGTACAATTACTTTTAGGAATAAGTGAGCTAAAAATCCCCCTCCCACTGGGTTGTAAGCTTTTGATTTCTTGGATGGCACCATGTGTTATTAATGTACCATGTTAAGTATTTTCAGTAACATTTGGTTCTTGTGATTATTTCAGGTGTTTTCTTATATGGTAGAAACTGCTTGTTATCTACCCCAATATGCACTGTCTTCATCTTCCGTGGTAGCAGAGATCTTGATTTCTGGCTGGGAACAGCCACACAGAATAAAGACTATTTCTCAGCTTCCTTTGTAGTTTTTTGTGGCTGGCCTGTGAGACACAGAAGAATGGGCTACATAATTCAGGAGATATAGTGCTAAAAGGAAATGCAGGTTTCTTTTTTGAAAAAGAAGGAAAAATGTCTTGTTAAAGTATTAAATCTCTTCTTCTGGGATCTCTCTCTCAACCTGTCATGATTTTTTTTTTTTTTGTAGTATTGGGGATGGAACCCAGGGGCATTCTACCTCTGAGCTACACCCCCAGCCCCATTTTTATTCTTTACTTTGAAACAGGGTCTCACTGAGTTGCAAAGGGCCTCACTAAGTAGCTGAAGCTGTCTGCGAACTGCGATCCTCCTATCTCAGCTTCCCCAATGCTGGGATTACAAGTGTGTGATACCACGCCCAGCTCATGATGATTTTTATTTGCTATTTTATTTTGCTTCTGTAAGAACACAAATACCGGTTTAGCTAGTAAAGTCCCTCACTTCAGAGATTCAGCAAAGCAGCCTGCAGAATTGCTGGGATCCCCCTCCTGCCAAGTGCCCCAGTGGAGAGTGGGAAGCAGGTCAGGCGCTTCCTCTTCCCTCAGTCTTGCTGTCTCAACCCACATAAATGTATTAACAACACTAAGATGGTGACAACCTGTTTCACTGCAATGCCACAGAGCCATTTCTGCACAGCAGCATAAGTTGTATGTGCAACTCTAGGAAGATATCCTTAGAAATTAACTTTGCCTTCCGCCTTTCTGCTTGAAATGCATTTATGATGGCTAGAGTATTTACTCCAACTATCTGAGACATGAGGGTAAAGTGACCCTGCGGATAGTGATGTGGCTTGATATAGGAGAAGAGTGTATTCAAAGGGTCAGTGTTGGGAGCTTGGTCCTCAGTGTCTCATCAAGATCCTGCTTTCAGAAAGAACTGACCTAGCTTTCTTGCGACGCTGGTTAGTTCTCAGAAGAGGGTTAGTGTAGAAGAGCAAGCCTGGCCCCTGCATCCCTTGTGCTTCCTGTCTTACCATGTCACTGTTCTCTCTCTCTCTCTCTCTCTCTCTCTCTCTCTCTCTCTCTCTCTCTCTCTCTCTCTCTCCTCTCATGTGTGCTCTCACCTCAGTGTCATCCATCATTTTGTGATGTAACTAAAAAGGTCCTCACCAAAGGCTGTACTGGTGGTGCTACCTGATCTTGGACTTTCAACCTCCAGAACTATGAGCTCCATAAACCTCTTTTATTTATAAAGTACTCAGCCTCAGGCACTTTTTATTACAGCAAAGGAAAACAGTCAAATACAGATGGCAAAGTGCAAGATAGAAGTAGCTTGCATCCAATGGGACTAAATTAAAAAGCTTCTGCAGAGCAAAGGACACAAGAGCATGAAGAGAGCCTACAGAATGGTAGAAAATCTTTGCCAGTTACTCTTCTGACAGAGGATTAATACTCCAAAAATATAAAACTCAAAAAAGTTAACACTCCAAACCCTCAACAACAATCAATAAATGAATAAACAAGATGGACATTTCCCAAAAGAAGAAATATAAATGACCACAAATATACAAAAATTTCAATATCTTTAGCAATCAGGGAAATGAAAATCAAAACTACACTGAAATTTTACCTCACTCCAGTGAGAATGGCAATCATCAAGAATACAAATAATAATAAATGCTGATGAGGATATGGGGAAAAGGAACATTTATATTCTGTTGGTGGGGTTATAAATTAGTATAACCATTATGGAAACAAGTATGGAGGCTCCTCAAATGGCTAGGAATGGAACTACCATATGACCCAGCTATACTCCTCAGTATCTATCTGAATAAAATTAAAGTCAGCACACTAGAGCAATATATGCCTACTCGTGTTTATAGCAACACAATATGCAAAAGCCAAGTTATAGAACAAACCTAGGTGTCTGTCAACAGGTGAATGGATAAAGGAAATGTGGTGTATACATACAACAGAGTTTTACTTAGCCATAGAGAAGACTGAAATTATACCATTGGCAGGAAAATGGATGGATGGGAGAATAGGATGCTGAGATACATCAGGCGTGAAAAGTCAAGGTCATACATGGAATCTTGAGTGAAAGGGGGAAATGGCATCTTATGAAAACAGAAGGGAGACAAGTTGAGTGGAGGAAGTGAGTCAGAGAGAGGAAGGGGGAGAAGGGAAGGGTAAGTAGTGAAGAATAAAATTGACCAAGTTGTATTATATACATATATGAATATATTTTGAGTCCCACTACTGTGTATAATTATAATGTACCAAAATTTCAAAAAATAAAAAAGGAGCCTATGTCCCAAACTACATCCTCTGATTTAGAGCAAATAAGGTCAGATCTCTTACACTGGTGTCTAGGGGTTGTTTTTTGAGTTCACAGCATTGCATACAAACTATTATGTATTGGAGTATTTTTCCAGGGAGAACATCTATGGTTTTTATCAGATTCCCCAAAGGGCCAATGTTCCCAAGAGTTTAGGAGACATGGCTATGAGGACTGAGCTTTGAACAGCTGCACGCAGAGTTCTCTTTGGCTGTTTACGTGTTGAATTAACAACAGGAACTAAGCAGACAAGTGTAAGATGTAGAAGAGAGCAAGATGGAGCAGACACCAGCAGGACTGGAAGCTGAAGGATGGAAATACATACGGCCATGCCAGGAGGGACATTCTAAATATTTATTTATTGTTATAATTTTTAACATGCATTAATTGTAAAAATTCAGGAGCTTTAATGTGGTGTTTCAATAAAGGTTATACCGAGCTTTGATCACATCCACCAGGAGGGACATTCTAACCCTGTCATTCCCACCACTGTCTTGGTGAGATGGGACTCATGGCTTATACAAGGACTATTAAACAAGTTCCACTAGATCACTGCAGGCATGCCTCAGAGATACTGTGGATTCAGTTCAAGATGAGTAAAGTAAAAAATCATAATAATGTAATTCACATGAAACTTTTGGTTTCCTAGTGCATATAAAAGTTACATCTGCACTAATATAGTCTATTAAATATGTAATATGTATAAAAGTCATTATATCTAAAAAACTAATGTTTTTAAATACTTTACTGAAACTAATGCTGTGATGCATGTCTGTAACTTTAGCACTCAGGGGGTTGAGACAAAAGGATTGCAGGTTCAAGGCCAGCCTGGGCCACTTAGTGAGACCCTATCTCAAAATAAAAAATAAAATGGGTTGGGGATTTAGCTCAGTGGTGGAACACCCCTAGATTCGCAACCCAGTACTTCCCCCAAATATACTTTATTGATAAAAAATGCTAGTGATCAGATGAACTGCTAGAAAATGGCACCAACAGATTTTCTAAATGCAGGGTAGCCACAAATTTTCAATGTGTAAAAAACACGCTATCAAAATGAAGTTTAATTAGGAGAAACACAATAAAATGAGCTGGGTCTGTATTTAAAATCTTTTAGGATCCTGTATATAATTCACATTATTTGAAAGCTGCTAGTGCACTGTCTATAAATCACGGCAGAGTAGGGGGATTTTTGTTTGTTGGTTTGTTTTTCTTTTTCTTTTCTAACTAGTCTTTTCTGTGCCCTTCAGGAGTTGACAGGGAGGATGTCAGAGCTGCAGCGAACACGCTGACACAGAGGAAGCCATCTCAGCACCCGGCAGGACAAAGCCAGGTTGCCCTGAGAATATTTTCTCTTGCCTGGATGAGAAATCATCCTGTTGAATGTTTTTGCATTTTGTTTTTCTTTTGGTTTGGTTTTTGGTTTTAAACCAAGTAGGACAGTTTATTACAAATATTCAGTGCTCCTCAGGTACAAGATGTACAAGTACCACAAATTAAAACAAACTTAGCTTGTCAGGAATGGAAGCCTTCTCTCTTTTAAACCACGTATTTGGAGACACTTAAGCTGGAAAATGAGAACTTTACCTTTGACAGCCTGTTTTTCATTTTCTTACACAAATCTCTGTTGCATCTTAAATAGGAGTAATAAAAGTATGCTTTCATCTTTCCCCTTAAAATGTGCTTCTATTTTTAGTGCACTCTTCAGCTCAGAACTTTTGAAAAAATATATACGGCAGAGATAGAGATAAATATGTATTAATCTTCTGATGACTCCAAAGTCTTGGAATAAAGGTATATAGCTCAGAGAGACAATGTAGTTGAGTGGTTAAGACTTGCATTGCCCAGATGCGAACACAGCTCAGTCTTAACCTGGGCAAATTAACTTTTTCATGGTGCTTTGGTTTCCTCATCTAAAAGTGAGGATAATGTTTTAGTCAGCCTTTCCATCGCTGTGACCAAAATATCTGGCAAGTACTACTTAGAGAATTGACAGTTTTAGAGGTTCATGCCATGGTGGGCCGGCTCTGAGCAGAAACTGGGGTGGCAGGGCAGGAGGACAAAAGAGCTGCTCACCGTCATGGCACAAGCAGAAAAAGTGAGAGGAGGGACCCGGGGCCATATAGAGTCCCCAGTGCTACGCCCCCAGTGACCCACTTCATTCAGTCCCGCCACAGAACCTCTGCCATTGGGGATCATGTTTTCAACACATGCACTTTGTGGGGGGGGAATTCTAAATCCTAACTATAACATATAATAATATTATATACCTCATGGATTTATTGTCAGAATTCAGTCATGGACAGTATGTGGAAAATGATAAGTATGAGGCTACCACTATTACTCTACGATATACAGCATCACAGTTCTCAAATGAAGAGAACTTTAGACAGAGCTAGAATTCAGGATGGCTTTTAAACTACTTAGCCTGCAAAAAGGAGTCTCAGCTACAAACAGAAACTGGGTGCTTGGAACAAGTAACACTGTGGTAGAACCAGTGACTGTTGAGAATCAAGTTTCTTTGAGATGGTTTCATATGGAGATGGTGTTGCTGAGAAGGACAACTTGACCATTGTTCTTAATGAAAGAATTAAAATCAAGATAAGCCAGATGAAGGTTAGCATATTTCATTCTCCCCAAATAACTCAAACACTAAAGATTTCCTAATAATAAATAAAATTTAAATTAGAAATAGCCATGATATTGATGGCATCTACTTAGTGGGCAGCTGACCTTTAGTAAATTCTAAGATCCTGAGCAGTTCCCCAAATAGTTGAAATGAGGGTTCTTCTCAACATTTTAAATTTGTATTTTTAAATTCAGCGTAATATATCTCCTTTATATTGCATACATTTACTTTATAATATACTCCCAGGAACTTGTAGGTATATTAAAGAAAAACATCAATTTTATTTATGTTCCTCCTTTTAGCCTCTTTGTTGATTCATAACTAATTTTCTCCAAGCCCAGGTGCCCTTCCTTTGCCCCTAACTTTAATATCATCACTGTCTTTGTAGCTTTGCCGACTCTTTATACTCTCCCCCATCAACAACTCCTCGCCAAATGAAATGTTTTCAACCATCACTGAAGCAAAAAAAATTACCTAAAAGCTGTATGATGCAGTCCTTCCATGGCTTTTTCTTACTGATAAATTACAATGAAAATAATACCTTATTTGTGTGTGGAACAGGAAGCTTTATGAAACACTTTATAGCTGCACTATCTCCATTAATCCCCCAGTCATGGCGGGAGGTAAGTAAGGTGTATGGCAATTCAGCTCATAGAAGTTATTATACAAGCAGGCATTTTGATAATTAAAGAAAAAGCAAACCTTTTTACCCAGAACCCTAGACTTATGAGTCATGTTTTGATCCTTAGCTAATTACTTCTACTTGAATGGGAAACAATAAAGCAACTTCTTTCTATAACCCCTGGATATAACATGGCCCCAATTAGGGAACTTTCTGGTTCATGAATGGAAATTATGAAAACTTAGGTAAATAAAGTATTGCTTTCAATACATCTTTACAAATATTGTTTTTGCTGCATCTCACAGATGGTTTCTTTTCAAGGACAAGTCAGAGTGTTTGATAAGAAACACACACTAGTCCAATATAACCTCAGCTAACTCTATTAAAACCAGCTCCAAAAGGGTGGCCAGCAGTCCAGTCTTCTCCTAACCTTCTGAAAATTACTATTTATTGAGGAATTACATTAGGTCCTTTTAAATTTCCCAATTAATAGAGTCCTAGATTTTGGAATTTTTAATAAGAGGTTAATAGAAATGATCACTGATGTTCAAATATTTAACTGGTCATGATTATTTTAAAGCTTTGTAATATTATTTATTGGAATACTTTTATCTACATTATATATTAAATCTCAGAATACTTATCTTTATAAGGAGAGAGAAGACAATTGGGTGTAGACATAACAGAAGAATATATTCTTATAAAAAAGAAAAATGAGAGTAGGGTGCAGTACTACATGCTTGTAATCCCAGTGCTTGAGAGTCTGAGACAGGAGGATTGCAGGTTTGAGGCCAGCCTCAGCAACTTAGCGAGACCTTGTTTTGAAATAAAGAAATAAAAAGGGCCTGAGGTGTAGTTTGAAGGTAGAATGCTCCTGGCTTCGATTCACAGTACAAAAAAGTACAGTAAGAAATAAGGTAAGACAGTGAGTATATTAGCAAAAGATCTAAGACAAATAAATACCCACAACGAAGGTCAAGAAACAGTTTAAGTATAATTTACTATTCAACTGCAGGCCTCTAAGACCACATCAGAGATGAGTTATGTTATTATGAGATCATATTTCTCAAATCGATCAGTAGAAAGTTACTAATCATCTGCTCTAAGTTCAGCCCTGGACTTTCAATGACTCAGGTCTTTGGATGTTGCCTCACCCTTAGAGATATTATACTACATGGTCAATGTGTTGTATTTCAAAGGGGTGATGGCTCAACCTCCATATATCTTTTCTTCTAAAGAATGAATTCAGATTCAAAGCAACTTTCCAGAACACTCCTCACATTGATGATAATGACTGGGCCACAACTTTTTAGCAGTGGAGATTTCAAAGTCTGCAAACCAGAATGGGATTAATCGTGCATGACCTTCAGATGCCTGTGGTGGTAAAAGCCCAGGTCTGCTCTTCAGAGCATGTGTTCAGGCTTTGCTTTCTCTCCTGCTCAGGGGCAACCAAGCCTGTGCCAATTTTATGCGTGGGTATTTCCCAGAAAGCTCTAGAAATCAAGGTTTCACTGGCCAAGGAAGAATTCAGGTATTAAGAGATCTTTCAAATAGTAAGCTGGTTTCTAACAATGCACAGTTAAAATATAATCATATAATCATATAATGTATAAAATACAACTGGATCCAGGCAGTCCTCTCTCACCTTACGCTGTTTCCAAAGTCTGCTCTTGCCTTTTGCAACCGACTTTCCCAAATGAGGGATAGAAGAGCAGTCTGGGCAGGGTTGCAAAAAGACAATTAAGACTGTTATTCTGAGTTGAGGAAAACGTCAAGAAGGATAAAAATTTCAGCCAAGATCATGCTGACATGAAAACGATGCCCTAGGAAACAAAGGGAGAACAACCGAAAGAACAAACGTCCCTGGTTGAAACTCTTCTCCAACATCCCCTGTAACTCTTTAGGGCCAAGGAGTTCCAGAAACCAAAGCACTAGCCCTCCACGTGCCACAGCGTGGATCCAGCCGATGCGGAACAGACACGATCACCCCCAAAGTTTGCCATTTTAGGAGTTGAAAACCTTCACAATTTTCTCCCTTAAAACAAAACTTTGGAGTATTTTTAGCCTCTGCTGGCCACTATGAAATAAATTGACTTTTGATTTTAAAACTTGCCAGGTGTCCTATTTTAAATAAATATCAGAAGACTGTGTACATTCATGATTTGCTACTAAATGTTTATAATAACAAGTCAGGGCTCTTTGGCCCACAAGAATACTGAGGATCCTGAGGCTTATGTTAACATACATTAGTCAGAAAAGCAGGTGGAAGTAATAGCTGCCTAAAAATGTTGTCCTATGCATGGAAAAACACTTAAAGTACCTGTGGCAGTTATAAGTATAATTGCTACCAGTATGTGGCTCTTTAACTTCACCATTAAAATAACAACTATGGTAACAGGAAAACAAAACAAAACGGGGACATCAGGAATAAAACCGTGTGGTGTGAGTGGAAATGGAATGGAGTTTCTGGAAATGAAATGCCACCCGAGAGATGGAACATCTGTGAAATACACACAAGCTCCTATCCACGGGACTCAAAGGCTGAGTCTAGGGACGATTCCAGCTTATTTCTTTGGCAAGTACACACGATCTTTCCACCATGTCCTGCTCGTTCCAATTAATTGTGGATCCTATCCTGTCTGTAGAATGTATACTCTGCATTCTGGTTCTATGGGCCCTTCCATAATTACTTCCTGGTGCCTGCTCTTCCCTTCCCCTGCTCCGTACCTTACGGGGTTGCATTTCCCAGGTGGGGTTCAGCCAATGGGATGTGCTGGAGGGGGTAGTTTGGAGAGTTGTGTGGAGGGAGAAGCGTGGATATTTCTCCTTGTCCCTGTCTGGTGTGACCTGAGCTGTGGCTGCATCTCCTTCCATGGCTCCAGCGTGATTTCATGGCTCCATGGCTCTGGTGTGATTCCAGTTTTGCAGTGGCCTTGGCACACGTGCTCCAACACTGCATTTTCTTTTTGTCCAGCCAGCCTAGGGGTGGAAGTAACTTCCTGGGTTGCCTCAATGTATCCCGTCTGCCTCCTCAGCTCTTTCGTTCTCTACCTCATCTATACATGTTCTCCACTGACTCGTTTACAAAGACTCTGGGTGACAATTTAATTTGTTGTGTGTTCACTAATACAACTGGATTCTACATATTCCACTGCTGACCTTACAAGTGATCCTAAATGTTGAGACGGCTAATCTAACTCGGGCCGGGTAAGGTGATGCCTGTCATCCCAGTACTTGGGAGATTGAAACAGAAGAATCACTGATTTGATTATTATTAAATTATTTTTGATTATTATTATTAAGTGTTAGCAACTTAGCAAGACTCTCAGCAACCTAACAGAACCTTGTTTAAAAAAATATATATATGAAGGGCTGGACATGGTGGCATAGTTTGTAATCTCCACGCTTGGGAGGTGGAGACAGGAGGATTGTTCAGGTTCTAAGCCAGCTGTGCTGGCTTAAGAGACCCTGTTTCCAAATAAAAAGTATAAAATATGTCTGGGAGTGTAGCCCAGACATAGAGGGGTTTCCAGGAACCCCAGTACCATCAAACAAAAATATATAAAGGGCTGGGGGTACAGCATGGAGGTAGAATGACCCTGGGTTTGATCCCCAATAACACATACACATCCACACCCCCTGTATGTCTCTATATTATTCTAGGAACTTTAATTGCTTTGTGTTGCGTATCCAGTGTTTTTCCAAACTTCAGCCCTTTAAGCAAATTAAAAAAATACTTATTAAAGTAATTTATAAAAGAAAAAGTAAATAATCATATAGTTAAATTTTTACAAATCCTATATCAGCTATATATTTACTTTTCTTTCACAAATTTCCTTAATAAAAGTTCTTCTATAATGTTTTTCTTTTAAAAACATAGCAGAATTCTAAGCAATAATGTTCATGAGATCTAAGTTTTAACTTACTATATAGTTCTAAGCCAGGCGTAGTGGCACACGCTTGTAATCCCAGTGCTTGGGAGGCTGAGACAGGAGGATGGCACAGGTTTGAAGCCAGCCTCAGCTACTTAGTGAGGCTCTCAGCAACTTAGTGAGACCCTGTTTCCAAATAAAATATAAAATAGATTTGGGAGTATAGCTCGAAGGTAGAAAGCCCCTGGATTCCACCCCCAGTACCAACAAAAATAATAAATAAATAAATAAATAAAATAGTTCTAATACAGATTAAACTAAATATATATCTTAATTTTTTTCTTGTTCAAGGTACTACCTGAACTAGCCATTTGTACCAATTTTAGGGAACATTGGTCTATTGATCTAGGAGTACACTTATCTATGTGTCAATTAAAAATCATATATGTATGAATATATGTAATATGTATATATATAATTTATATATTATATATACACACATAGCTAAGCATGGTGGGGCTCATCTGTAATCTCAGTACTGGAGGGGCTGAGACAGAAGGATCGCAGGTTCAAGGCCAGCCTCAGTAATGTAGTTTCAAAATAAAAAAATAAAATAGGACTGGGGTGTAGCTCAAATGTAGAATGCCCCTAGGTTCAATATCTAGTAACATACACAAACACCAAATATACATGCATACATACATATATACATGTATGTATTTAAATTTGTCTTAATATGTTTTAGAAAGAGTATGCTATGTCTGTTTAGTAAATTCTGTTCCCCTGACCCTCAGCTCTAGGCTAAACCTCTGACTATAGGTTGCCTTATATGTGTACTCAGGATAATCATAAAATAGTTCTTTACCTAATTTACAAGTTAACTAAAATAAACATTTTCCCTCCTTTTATATTCTCTCATACTTTTAAGATGTCAAAACCATCAAACTTAGCTCTGAGTCTCTTTGTGATTTTGCAACCGCTCAAAATTGCATCATGCTTTATGTTTTATATTTGCGCCTGCCCAAGCCAGAAGAGCCTAGAATAGAGTAGGGGGTGCTCTTCTTCTTACAGATACTGAAAATAAGACTTAGGCTAAGTGCCTTGTATAAGATCATATGGCTCAGCGCATTCAGACCTGGATGGAAATGTACATGAAGGTGCCTTTTCAGTAACATCTCAATGAAGGGCTGTAACTAGAGAAACACCAGACTGGTGGGTCACACAGTCAGGTGGGCCTATCAGAGCTACACTGAAAGTTTGGAAGTCTAAAGCTATTTTCCTACATTATCCCAAAGAGCTGCTGCATTTCCGGGTTAACTTTTTCACTTGCTTCAGCAAACTAAAAGATCCATACATACTAAACGCATGTAAAGATCGTACAAGTCAGTGGCTGGCTCCAAAGATCCTTGTCAGATTGAAGAGCCCCAAATCTATTAATCTTTTCTTATATGCACTTTTTTAAACCCATGTACACACAAACCTTGTTGAAGGCAGGGGCACGGGTAACTTTTATGCTAAAATGTGTAAGATAAATAGCTTGCATTGCTCAGCCATTTGAATGGATTGTTGTTGCTGCCTAGAAGTCTAGTGGAAATACTATCTGAGCAAGCAAGAATGAATAAGCTTGAAGTGGGTGTGGTGGCACACGCTTGTAATCCCAGCATTTGGGAGGCTCAGACAGGAGAATCGCAGTTCGTGGACAGCCTCAGCTACTTAGTGAGGCCCTTCACAACTTAGTGAGACACTGTTTCAAAAATAAGGAATAAAAAATTGGGCTGGGGGTGTAGCTCAGAGGTAGAATGTCCCTGGGTCCCATCCCTAGGTCCGCAAAAAAAAAAAAAAAAAAAAAAAAAAGTATAAGCATGATGGTATGTATATCATAGTTGAAGAATATAGGGATGGAGTGTCTCCATGGGACATAGGATGCTGTGTGGAATCACTCAAAGATCTCTTTCCCAGGGTATTCCTCCAGATGCTAAGACTATTGCTGAAAAGAGAGATCAGGTACCCTTTTCTGGATACTGAGCACAGGAATATAAAGCTTATATTTACATAAATTTATATTTATATAAAAGTATTTATACTTATACAAAGGTCTATTTATATAAAGAGTTATTTAAGACTGGAATAATACAAAGGACCATTCCAACTCCACAGTGGCCATGAAGTAGGCTGAGGCCTTCACTGAGACTGCACCTTAACCCAGTTGCTCCCTCTGCCCAGCCCTGCTTTCTCTCTTCCCCTTCTTCAGGTCTTGATCCCAAGAGTCTTCCCTATAAATTTCCTGAACATCAATCTCCTTCTTTATCTCCACTTCTAGGGAATTCCAACTGCAACAGGGACCAGTAACAGAAGTGCTAGCTATTGACTGATTGAATTGATTAATTCACTAACTCGACTGATGGCTTTTCATTACTTTATTAGTAAATCCTATTAGCTTTACCCTTCAAATATATTCTTAATAAGACCATTTCTCCCTTATCTCTACTACTACCCACCAGAGCCCTTGCTAGTATATACTTTTAGCACCAGTATACGATTTAGAAAAAGACAGATGACTTGTAGGAAAGCTTCCCCATCCCCGTGTCTAACAATCCCCAGCTTGTTGAGAGAAGCCAGATGCCCATGAGGAAGAACAACCCACACAACTGAGCCCCGAGGCTTTCTAGCTAATTCTTTCTAAGTCCCCCTGATCTTTTGTCTGAACTGGATCCTGTAGCTGGCCCTTGCTCTCTCACAGCATACTCCCAATACCTGCCAGCTCTATCCTTTTAAAAGGATATCAGGCCCTGTGCCTCCTTTGCTCAATGTCATCAAATTTCTACTTAAATGAATCCCGTTAGTCCTTCAGTGCTCCGGTCTGGCTGTCTATCTCTCTACCTCATTTTCTACCACTCTCCCCCACTCTCTCTCACCCTGTGCCAGGCATGCTGATTTATTGACATCTTTCCACATACACCATGCACGCTCCTTCCTCAGGGGGTTGGGCATCCCTTTACCCTCTCTGCCTGGAGCACTCTGATTCCAAAGCCATGCCCCTCTTTTGAGTTTCTGCTCAGTTGCGACAGAGGCCTTCCCAAGTCACTCCTCATTCCCTCCTCTCTAGCCTCTTACCCTGACTTATATTTTCATAGCATTTGATATCTTATACAGGTTGAGCGTCCTAAATCTGAAAATCTGAAACCCAGAGTGGTCCAAAATCCAAAGCTTTCAGAACACCAACATGATGCCACAAACAGAAAATTCCACATCTGCCCTCACATGACTGGTAACAGTCCAAACACAGGCACAGGCTGGGTGCAGCGGCACAGGCCTGGAGTTCCGGCTACTCAGGAAGCCTAGACAAGAGGATCATTTCAAAACAAGAGTTTGAGGCCAGCCTGGGCAAAATAGCAAATTTCCAAATCATTTTAAAGAATGTAGACACACTAAAAATACCGAATGAAATTTTTATCTACTATGTGTATAAGATGTATATGAAACAAATGATTTTATGTTTAGACTTGGGTCTCATACCATGATATTTTGTTATGTATATGAAATATTAAATAACCTGAAATCTGAAACACTTATCTCCCCAAGTATTCAGATAAGGGATACACAGCCTGAATACATAGTTATCTGTTTCTTTTCCATTTCCCTATATTAGAATGTTTCATGAGAGTAGAATTTTATTTTATGCACTATTATATTCCATTAGAAAAATAAACGAATAAGCAAACTTATTCAAGGGCAATGTTTGATTCTCTCTAAATTCTCTGTAAGCACACAAGAATAAGAGTGAAAAATAAAGGGGAAAACTCCTTAGAGCTTTGTAATATAAAAACACTGTGTTCTGGTAATTCTTACCAAAATAACAAAAAAAGATCGGGAGATAATTTTGGTAGAGACAGAGTGTACTCCATACAGAATCTCAGTGCCATCGCCAGGCACTGATTTGCCTGATTAGTTAGCGAGATTAGTCAGTTGCAAAAAGGAATTAGATGCTTTCCCTAATATGTGAAAGCTAGGGTGAAAAGGGTCATAGGAGGAACTCCAGGTGAAAAAGGAGATCCTATAGAGGAGCAAATAAGGTAACCTAACTGTGGGGATGGGAGGTGGGGAGAGGGAAACTCTCTAGAGGCTAGAGAGGAGGGAATGAGGAGTGACTTGGGAAGGCCTCTGTCGCAACTGAGCAGAAACTCAAAAGAGGGGCATGGCTTTGGAATCAGAGTGCTCCAGGCAGAGAGGGTAAAGGGATGCCCAACCCCCTGAGGAAGGAGCGTGCATGGTGTATGTGGAAAGATGTCAATAAATCAGCATGCCTGGCACAGGGTGAGAGAGAGTGGGGGAGAGTGGTAGAAAATGAGGTAGAGAGATAGACAGGCAGGATTTGAGTGAAGTCAAATTTCTACCAAAATGTGACTAATACTAAGTGACTTTTCTGCTTTAACCTCCAAAGACCTCTATATGTGAAGGAAAAGGGCTTTTTACTTGGATGAGACCCAAACCATTCTCTTTGATAAAAATTGCATTACTTTTCCAGCTAAGGATTTTCAAATCACCAGAATAGAACTGTGCTTTTTGCAACCTTCTAAAGTAAAGCCATTTCAAGTTGATTATAAACTGGGCAAGGCTGAGACAGGAGGATTGCAGGATTGCAGATTTACAGGCAGCCTCAACAACTCCGCAAGACCCTCCACAACTTAATTAGACCCTGTTTCAAAGTAAAGAATAGAAAAATAGGGTTGGGGGTGTAGCTCAGAGGAAGAATGCTCCTGGGTTCGATCCCCAGTACCACAAAAATAAATGAATAAATAAATAAGTAAATAAATAAAATTAAGAGTATAGTGCTGCTTTAAGGCATCCAAATATTTACATATGGATAGATTAGAGATCATCAAAATCAGCCAAACTGTGGAACCAGCCAAGATGTCCATCAACAGGTGAATGGATTACAAAACTGTGGGATGTGTACACAATGGAATTTTACTCAGTCATAAAAAAATACAATTGTGGTATTTTCAGGGAAATGAATGGATCTTGAGGACATTATGCTAAGCGAGATTAGTCAGTCGCAAAAAGTAAGGAATCGGATGCTTTCCCTAATATGTGAAAGCTAGGGTGAAAAGGGTCATAGGAGGAACTCCAGGTGAAAAAGGAGATACTATAGAGGAGCAAATAAGGTAACCTAACTGTGGGGATGGGAGGTGGGGAGAGGGAAACTCTTTAAAGCACATGATGTACTAATTCATATTAAAGTCAACCACCAAACCAAGCATGGGAGGGAGGGATGGAAAGGGAGAGAGGTGGGGACTGGGTGGGGGCTGGCTGGGAGATGTGTGCATTTATATCTACACAAGTTTGTTTTTTTTTACCCCATTATGATGTATAAATACAATGCACTAATAAAAAATCTGTTTTCTGGACAGAAGTTAGGATTCTTAAGCTGAATCCTAACATATTTGCTTTTGCGGGGGGTACTGGAGATTTAACCTAGGAGCATTCTACCTCTGAGATACACCCCTACCCAATTTTATTCTTTATTTTGAAATGGGGTCTCACTGAATTGTAGAGGGCCTTACTATGTTATTGAGGCTGGTGTTGAACCTGTGATCCTCCCATCTCAGCCTCCCAAGTACTGGGATTATAGGGGTGCACCACCACTCCTGGTTTATATTTACTTTTAATCCCTGACTTTTAGTGAAATATAAAATAGAAAATTCTATCAATCCGTATCTCCTAATATATTAGGATGTTTACCACAAAACACTTTTTTTTCTGGAATAAAAATGAATCTTTAGTATAATATTTTATTTCAGACTTGGCTTCCAGGTTTGGAAAGCTGATATACTTGGTCTTTGGATAAGCAACTTATAATCTCCGTTAGTCGTTTCTCAAGTATCTTGCCTCTGTGATTTTGACAGTGGCAGGTTTTATTGATTTATTCTTCTCATTATATTTCCTATAGATGGATGGAAACATGATTAAGTATTTGCCTAATATGAATTATCCTGCAGTTAAGCTCTGGGGGTGCTGTCTTTGCTTGAGTTATAGTAGCTCAGCATCCTCCTGATTTCATTGTGTTTTATTTTGCTTTGTTTTGCAGCATGAGGTTGTAGAGACAAAGTACCAGACTGGGCTTCTTGCCGGCTGGATGCTGGCATCCCTCTGCACTGCCCGTGTTACCCTACACGAGCCATTTGTCAACTGGAGGCATATGCCCAGAAGGAGGCCTCTGGGGAACTTCCGGCATAAGCATGCCACAGCTCTTCCATTTAGATGTTCTCTAATGGAAATGTCGTTCTTTTAGGAAGCAGAAGCAATCTGACATAGATAGAAAGATACTTATATTTTAAAAGATATTTCCCAAAGGTAGCCCCCCCCCACATACACACACATCTTCTCTTTGCCTCTAAATGAAAATAAATTTTCAGAAATAACAGAAGAACTGATTGTAATGGTTCTTTATAAGGAGTGGGTTAGGATTTGGAGGGGGAAAAGGAGACTTTTATATGTCAAATTATTTTTAAAATGTATATATTTATATGCATGTGTAATTTTTTCCTTCTTCCCTTCCTCTCTCCCTTCCTGCTTTCCTTCCTTTTTATTTTTTGTGGTACTGGGGATTGAACCCAAGGGTATTCTACCTCAGAACTACACCCCAGTCCTATTTTATTTTTTATTTGGAAAGAGGGTCTCACTAAGTTGCTGAGGGCTTCACTAAATTGCTAACGCTGGCCTCAATCTTGCAATCCTCCTGTTTTAGCCTCCCAAGTACTGGGATTACAAGCATGTGTCACCATGTCCAGCTTATGTGTGTGTAATTTTTATAAATATAATTTTTGTTTATTTATTTATTTTATTATTTTTTATGTTTTTTTGGTGGTACTGGGGTTCGTGGAAGCCATTCTGCCTCTGGGCTACACTCCCAGACCTATTTTATACTTTTTTTTTAGTTTTGGAAACAGGGTCTCCTAAACCAGCGCAGCTGACTTCGAACCTGCGCAATCCTCCTGTCTCCGCCTCCCAAGCATGGGTATTACAAGCATGCGCCACCATGCCCAGCTATAAATACAAATTTTAAATGTCAATAAACATGCCATAATAAATTAATTTGACTTGTACTCCATATACTTATGTTTTTTTAAAAAATAATGAATATGTATTCTTTTAGAATTTAGTAAAAAACAATTGAGATATTTTTCAATGAAATCCTATTTTTTTCAGTTAATAACAGGCACATTGAAAAGCACATAGGTGCCAGGCGTGGTGTCACACGCTTGTAATCCTCGCGCTTGGGAGGCGGAGACAGGAGGATCGCGCTGGTTCGGAGCCAGCCTTGCTGGCTTAAGAGACCCTGTTTGCAAAAAAAAAAAAAAAAAAAAAAAAAAAAAAATATATATATATATATATATATATATATATATATATATATATATAATAGGTCTTGGAGTGTAGCCCGGAGGTAGAAGGGCTTCCAGGAACTCCAGTACCACAAAAAAAGAAAAGAAAAGAAAAGAAAAGCACATAGGCTTTGGAATAAAGCCAATTTGGGTACAAATCCCAGATGTAATGTTTGAAAGCATGTACTCCAGGCAGCTTGTCCTCATAAGCCTCAATTTTGTTATCTGCAAAATAGAACTACTACTACTACTACTACTACTACTACTACTACTACTACTACTACTAATACCTAATTACAGGTTTGTTGGACAGATTATAAATCATTAAAATGAAGTGTCCAGAAAAAAATAGATTCCATTGATAACTGTCAATACAATAATCAGTCTTCTTTTCTCTTTTTAAGATCAAGCAGTGAGTAAAAAGACTTTAAGTTAAATGATAAATTAATATTATTTTCAAAATATAGCTATTTAAATTGTCCTAAAACATAGCTTTATAGAACATTCTTATATTTTATTTATTTATTTTTAGTTTTTTCATTGGTGCATTGTAGTCATACATCTTAATGGAATACAAGATGGTGGAGGCATACATGCACACATCACCCAATTAGCCCTTCCCCAATTCTCACCCTGTTCCTTCTCCCATCCCTCCTTCTTTTGTTTGGCTTAGTGACTGACTTTGACATGTTTGTGAATGTACATCATGTACATTAGGAAATTTCCCTCTTCCCCCTTCCATCCCCTCAGGTCGCCTTATTTGCTCATCTACAGTATCTCCTTCTTCGTCTAGAGTTCCTCCTATGACCCATTTTCTCCCTAGCTTCTGCATATTAGGGAGAACATCCAATTTCTTATTTTTTTCTAATCTTAATCTATTTGATATTCTCTGAGGTAAGAGGAAGAGTTATATGGATCTTAAAGCTTAAATAAGATGTACCTAAAAGATTCCTAGATTATATTTTGCTTCTAAAATTCTACTTTTTCAGTGGCTGGGGAAGGAGTTCAATGGTAGAGGGTTTGCCTAGCAAGTGTGAGCCCTTGGGGTTGACCCCAGCATGAAAAAAAGAAAAGAAAAAGAATCCTATTTTTTCTTGGCTCTTCTTTCCTCCTTCCATAGGGATTGAGCACATGATAGCCTAGGTCATTTGGCCATTCCACAATTCCCAACACTTTAAAAGTTAGAAGCACAAGCGAAGAAACAGAACTCTTTGTTTTGATCCAGATGAGGTAAAGGATACCAAAGCTTTGGTTAACTATGCCAGAGAAGGCAGCCATTTTCAGCTGCTCAGCTGTGCAGGAGGTAGGTATATTTTTCTGTGCTCTAGAGCGGAAAAATCACTAATAATTTCATGGAAGGGTCCTGAAACTTGACTCCCTTGGCCTAAAAAAACTGCTCGGAACTATATATTCTCTATTTCTTTCCAATTGCTCCTGATAAGATACCAAAAGCCTTCCTGTTGCCAAACCCAGTGGTTTGTCCTCATCTTTCTTCTCGTCTGCAGTCAGCAGATTGGACATTCTCACCTGAAACTCTCTGCTTTTGCTTACAAGGCCTCGCTCCCTCCTGACTGGCCTTCTGCCTACCTGACCACCTCTTCTTGTCCTCTGGGCTGGCACCTCTCTTTATCTCCACTCTAACCCTCGTCTTGGTCCTTTATCCTCTTTTTTCTCTCTCTGTACTATTTTCCTAGATGATCTCATCCAGCCCTGGGCATCAGATGCCATTTCCATGCCGCCAATTCCAAATTTATGTCTTTTCCCTAGACCTCCACTCTGAACTCCAGATACCACATGGAAATGTCTACTGCGCATTTGCTTTTAAACCTCTAAAAAGAATTTCAAAAGCAATGAGTCCAAATCAGAACTCTTGAATTTTCCTGCTCTTATTATGATCCTTCCCCAGATGACCTTTCCCCAGCTCCACAAACAACACCATCATCTATCCAGGTGCTCAGCCAATTACCTTGAAGTCCTTCTTGGCTGTCCTTCCTTTCCACATTCACTGCATGGATGAATGCCATTGGCTTACCTCCAGAACATATCCAAAATCTATTCTGTGTGTGTGTGTGTGTGTGTGTGTGTGTGTGTGTGTGTTATTGGAAATTGAAACAGAGGTATTCTACCTCCAAGCTACATCCCATCACAATTTAATTTTCTACTTCTGAAACAGGGTCTCACTAAGTTGTGGAGGGCCTTATGGGGTTGTGTAGAGGCTGTCCTTGAACCTGCATCCTCCTGTTTCAGCCTCCCAAGTACTGGGAGGGATTACAGGCATATGTCACCATGCCTGGTTCTAAATTCATTCTTTGATTGCTAAGGCTGTTTGTTTCTATTTTTCACTCTATATTTTTTTCTCCACAAAGAAGCCATGATGACACTTTAAAAACAGAATCCAAGCTGGGCGTAGTGGCACCACGCTTGTAATCCCTGCGCTTGAGAGGCAGACAGGAGTATCGCGCAGGCTTAAGAGACCCTGTTTCAAAAAAATATATATGTGTGTGTGTGTGTGTGTGTGTGTGTGTGTGTGTGTGTATTAGGTCTGGGAGTATAGCCCGGAGGTAAAAGGGTTTCCAGGAACCCCAGCACCACAAAAAAAATCCATACCTAAATCCCTCCAGTTGCTACCATTTCAATTAGGTTAAAATCCAGATTCCTCATCATCACCTGCACATCCTTCTGAGGCCTGGCTCTGTCTGCCGTGCTCTGGTCTCTGCACACTGGTCTCCACCTGGCTCTGTCTCCACCGTGCTCTGGTCTCCCCACTCTGGTCTCCCCATTGCACAGTTCACCCCATCCCGTCCTCTGGGACTCTGCCCTTCTCCCATGCACCTGGCCTGCTCCCCTCCGTCTCTCCTCGGAGCATTGTGGACTCTTCCTCCTCATACTGCATTCAGTTCAATGTCACCTCTCCAGAGAAAATCTGACCATTAACGGTGGCAGGGCGTCCCATTCCTGCTTTCCTATATGCCCTTTCACTTTATTCAGAGCACATCGGAAGTGCCTCTATTTCTTTGTCTATTTGCAAACTATCAAAATGCCCCAGCAGCCAGGCGTGGTAGCGCACACTTGTAATTCCAGCATTCGTGAGGCTTGAGACTGGAGGACTGCGAGGCCCTTTGCAACTCAGTAGACCCTATTGCAAAAAATAAAGACTGAAAAATAGGCCTGGGGATGTAGTTCGGAGGCCCAACGCCCCTGGGTTCCATCCCCAGTACTGCAAAAGACAAAAAATTAAATAAATAAATAAATAAATAAATAATGCCCCGGCAAACTGCAAGCCCCACAGTGCAGTCATGCCTGTCTTCTGGGTTCTCAGGGCTAATACACCATTCTTCCTTCACCCAAGTCTGAGTGAGCTTTACAAGACAAAACCCACAGCAGGCCCCTTCTTGCACAATACCTCATGCCATCCTTGCCGTGGCTTGTGCTAGACCAATGTGATCTGTGTCCAGGCACCTATGTGACCTACTCTTGTTCTCACGTGCCCCTCCTCACCTGTCACTGGTCCTCAGACTCACCATGTGCCTCACTCGCTGCCTGTCTCATTCAGACCTCTGGCCAGCTTTTTCCTCTCTAGAGACTTTTTCCTACCCATCTGAGCCAAAGAGCCCCCCTTACCCTGTTCTGTTTCTCTCCATAAGATTCATACCACCCACCACATCAAAATGTCGCTGGTTCAGTTATTTATCATAAGCGACCTCCCACCAGGATACATGCCCAAATGAGTGGGGCTATGGCTCTGTTCCCTGTTGAGTCCTCAGTACCCGGGATAGGTAGGACTGCAGGAGATACTCGTTGAATGAATGATCTGGCCTTGCTAAAAACCGCTGAGTGTTTCTAGATTGCGGTTGTCCAGAGAGATTAGGATTAACAGGAGAGAGATGGATTCTTCTCATTGAAATTGCTTCTTCTTTTCAGCAGTGTAGGCCCAGAGCCCCAGCCCTGTGCTGTGGCTGAGCTGGCCAGCTGCAGACTCAGCCTATTTCGGCCCCATGCTGGGCTGGTTCAGCACCAAGGGCTCCTCTTTTCCCTAACTTGCTGTTTCTAGTTAGGCTGACAGCTCTGACAGCTTGTGAATTCAAAGCTTGTTTTCTACATTTTAATTCTGTTGACCTTGGGGAGACATGTCTTTGGAGAGAAACTAAAGTTCCTCAGAAAGTGGTGATTTGTTCAGTAATTGAGTCTGTTTGCTGAGAGAAGCTGCCCAAATGTAGACTTGGACTTGAGATTTTTATTACATGTTATTAGGAGCTACAGGGCAACTGTGTTCTACTTACAAATCCCCACATTTGCTTGTCTTTACTGTTTCATAGGCGGACAAAGAAAATTGTGGAGTAATGAACTTAACTTACATGAAAGCAAATCTGACCTACTGACCTTTTTGTTTGTCTATAAAACACAGTGGAGAGCCAGGTGTGGTGGCAAACTCTTGTAATCCCAGTAATTGGGAGGCTGAGACAGGAGGATTACAGGTTTGTAGCCAGCCTCAGCTACTTAGTGAGCTCCTCTGCAACTTAGTGAAACCCTGTTTAAAAATAAAGAGTAAAAAAAAGAGGGCTGGGGGTGTATCTCAGAGGTAGAATGACCCTGGGTTCAATCCCCAGTACCGCAAAAAAGCAACAACAATAACTATAACAACAACAACAACAACAAAACCTATAGTTATGACTTTGGATACACATTTAATATGTTTAAAGTTATACTATGCTTTTTCATACCATCCATCTCCTACAATCTTTCAATTAATAAACAGAAATATTTACTGATCTCCTATTGTCTACTTATCCCTGATGGGGGTGGGTAGGAATGGTAGGGGAAACAGAGATTGCTATATTATATAAATACATATGTATCTCTAACATAATTATGTCTTCCCAAAACAACTCCAGTTGGCCCTCCATATCCATGGTTTCATATCTACAGATTCAACCAACTGAAAATCAAAATATGCAAGAAAAAAATCTGTCTATGCTGACAGCATAAATATTTCTTTGTGATTGTTCTCTAAATAATACAATAAAACAAACACATTGCATTTACATTTTCTTAAGTATAATAGGTAGTCTACAGATGATTTAAAGTATATGAAAGGATATGTATAGGCTATATGTGAATATTATGTCCTATTATGTAAGGGATTTGAGCATTCCTTGATTTGGGTATCTTCAGGGGACCTGGAATGAATCTCTTATGGATAACAAGAAACGGTGTACTCTGATTTTTTGGAGGACAAAAAGAAAAAAGGGGAAAATAATAAAGTGATGAAGCAATTATAATAACTTCAGAATCCTGGACAACCAAGAACAGTTTTTTTATTTAGAGTTAAACTTTTGCTAAGAAAATCACTGCCACTGGGAAGACTGCTACTAATGTTGGTGGAAAAGCTGGACTCTGGTAGTTCTTCCAGGCTTGGGTGTGAAGTTCTAGCTGAATTAATATATTATGGACGGACTGACATCAGGAAAGGCCAAGGGCCTTAGTTCATCTGACTTATCGATGGGTCCTGAATGGGAACCTTTCACTAGACTGTTAACCACACATTCACCTTGTACAAGCCAAACACTGATTTTAAGGCCATTCATTCAACCAGTTTTAAATGCTTCTCATAGGATCAGGAGTAGGATGAGGCAAGGGAGGTCAAGTACAGAGTTGGAAATCTATCTTCACTTAAAATTTGGTATTTTGTTCATCATCTAATTTTACATTGATTTTGAGCTTTTGTTTTTTGGTTTTTTTTTTTTTTTTTTTTTTTTTTTTGGTGGTACTGGGGTTCCTGGAAGCCCTTCTATCTCCGGGCTACACTCCCAGACCTATTTTTACATTTTTATTTGGAAACAGGGTCTCCTAAGCCAGCACGCGCGGCTAGCTTCGAACCTGCGCGATCCTCCTGTCTCTGCCTCCCAAGCGCGGGGATTACAAGCGTGCGCCACCACGCCCGGCGATTTTGAGCTTTTGATTAGCGCATTAACATAGCATGCATCTGGATCACCGAGAGTTTTAAAGGCCTTACTTGGCTCACTCTGGTTGGATCCTAGTTTATTTATGAGTAGGGTATTCTGCTAAGGCTTATATGGGATAAAGAGAAGGAAGAGAGACATGGAGGCTGACTTCTAGAATCATAGCCTAAGAGGAAGAAAAATATATGTCCTTAAATAAGGCAAATAAAAAAGTTGTTAAGTTAAAATTACAACAGACTATTGTTTTACACGAGGCTCTTTTATAGGGCCCCAACAGACCAGACGACAAATCAAACCGGAATCACTCATGCTAAAGTTCCATGTTACCAAACCAAAACTAAATTGTTATCTGGCCTTCTTTTCTATCAAGACAGACAACAACCAAATTTCTCAAACAGGCCAGTGTCAATACCATGGTAATAAAGTCCCCTCTGACTTAATCCTTACCAAGATGTAACCTGAAACTGATCAATCAGTTATTTTCCTCTTGGATTGACTGATTCTTTTTTGTTCTTTGCTTCTTTTTTTTCAACCCTTCTCTGCCTATAAAACCAGTATCTTTTGCTGAGTTTATGGGAACAATTATTTTATTTTGTGGAATAAAGTGTTGCGTGATTCTAGAATTACAAATAAAATCAATTCAAATCTTTAAGCAAAATTGCTGTAATTTTTGTTGTTGTGGTTGACAGATTGACAAGAGCCTTACAAGGTTCAAAGATGACAGTGCTTTGAGAACAATGATGCAGGACAGATGCCATGTTTGGCCCTGACACTCCTAGCTGTGTGACCTTAGGTGCATCACTTGACCACTTAGAGACTTGTTTCCTTATTTAAGAACTGTGGGAATGTCACCCACCTCACAAGGTGGTTGTGTGATGGAACAAACCAGTATATGTAGAGCCCGTGATAAATGGCAACCATTAGTCATCATGAGTCTATTAAAGGAGGCCTGGGGAACACAGAGCTAAGATATCAGTGATGTTACCTTCATAGAGAGAAGGGTTAGACAATCAACTGTCTGTGAGCATTTTTACAAAGAGGAATAAAAAAGAGGGCCAGACATTTGTTGGCATTTAAGTAGGGTCTCACTAAGTGGCCAAGGATAGCTGTAAATCCATGATTCTTCTCTCTTAGCCTCCCAAGTACTGGGATTACAAGCATGCACTCCCACACCGGGCTGGCAATTTCTTTTCAAAGTGCTTCAAGAGTTTCACACTGAGTTCTGTGTCATTAGGATCCTAAAAGAAAAATCTATGATAAGGTAGAGTGTTTTCCATGTGATCTGGAGTGTGATTACTGTGATGGATTGCAGCTATCATTCAGGGGAAGAGAAGAGTATTAAGACAACCGTTTGAGTAATTCACACACAACCTGGACAAGGAGGGTTTAGGCAGCTTTTTGAAAAATCACTCTGAACACAAACTAGCTAAAGATTTACTCTCTCTCTCTCTCTCTCTCTCTCTCTCTCTCTCTCTCTCTCTCTCTCCTCCCTCCCTCTCTCTCTCTCTCTCTCTCTCTTCTCTCTCTCTCTCTCTCTCTCTCTCTCTCTCTCTCTCTCTCTCTCTCACACACACACACACACACACACAGCCTTAGAATTTAGTTTCTACATATTCTATATCTTTGCTGTAGGGATTGCTTTCTAGATTTGTCAGAGGAATAAAATATTATCCTATTTCTTGGAAATAAATCTCTGTTCCCCAAAGGAACACTCACTCAAATCAGCAGACAAAGGGGAGTTGGGGGCACCATAATGGGGGTACTGAATATAACTGAAAAATTCCTCTTGTCTCTCTACTGCTTCTGTCTAGAGATATCCTTCAGGGGATACATAGATCACTTACACAGAATGTCTTATGCTCAAACTCATCTGGTAATTTTTTCATTTAACAAGTCCTGGCCACACATGGGCCTTTGTAGATATCTAAGGCTGCATTGCTAGAGGGAATAAGATTTATTCAACCATCTGTTAAATTTATTGATTGAGTGCCTCTCAGGTACTAGATGCCAGGGTGGGCATGAAAGAATTTGTAGTGGTACAAGTGGGACAGGTTCTTTGCTCTCACAAAGCTTAATGGGGTCGATAAACAATAAATAATTAAATCAACAAGATAGATTTATAGTTATAAATTATATTATATTAAAAACTATAACTAATAATTAAAACAACATCAGAGAGCTGATGTGCTACATGTGCTACAAACACAATTAAAGTCAAGTGAAGGAGGTCACACCTGAGGTAGGATGCTCAGGGAGGGAGGCAACATTCAGCTGAGACTTGGATGATGGAAAAGAAAGAGGTTGCAGTGGACATGATGGGCTGGGGGATGAGGGTTCCAGGAGTACCTCAGACATGACACTATTGTAGACCTTACCCGTTCATGTATCAATGGATCAAGCCCATACTAAGATCCATGTAATGGGTCTCATTAATCAAATATTTGGATATGGCAATGAGGGACTTACAAAGACATAATACCTTCAATCTTGGTCTTGTTCACTAATAAAGCCATCAGCTATCATACCATTTCTAGAAAAAAATGAAGAAATCTATTCTTCAAGAGTTGAGGCAAAAAAACCCAACAACCCTTAATATCATGATGGAAGCTTTCTCTCCATCTCTACTTTATTGAAATTAACTTTGTACAGTGGGACAGGATGTCAGTTTTGTGATTATGGCACTAGTGCTGTGGATGTGGTTCGATATGCTTGGGTTCCTGGGTTGAAATTCAATCTCCACAATGAGGTATTGAGAGTACAAATTCAAACTAACTATGGTGTTTAGAATCAGTGCCTCTGGGAGATGATTAGGATTAAATATGGTCATGAGGGTCAAGCCTCCATGATTAGATAAGAAGATAGAGACCAGAAGATAAGAAGATAGAGACCAGAAGACAGACAGACAGACAGACAGACAGACACACACACACACACACACACACACACACACACAGACACACACACACTCTTCCTGTCTCTTGCTGTGTGATGCTCTGTACTGCCTTAGGACTCTGTCAGCAAAAAGGCTGCCAGATGAAGCCCCTTGGCCTTGAACCTCTAGAACCATGAGCCCAGACATGCCTCTTTTCTTTATAATGTTATCCATCCTTGGGTTATACTAATGTACTAGTACACTAGGTTACCTGAATGAATAGAAAATAACTTGTTCTAGGCTTGGGAATGCGAGTCACAAAGCACCAAGAGCCAAGGGGAGAAGGAAAAAGGGGACCATGCAAGAGGACTGAAGAGGAAGAGAGGGAGGGAGATGAGCTGAGTTTGTTTAGTAAGCCCTGATGAAGAATCAGTGCCTACCATCAAAAGGTCAGGTGCTGGGGACACCTGAGAGCTGTGGCCTCAAGGATGTTTGTGCCAGATGATGATAAAGGTGAGCAGCTCCTGGCAGAGGAAAGCATGCCAAGAGGCTGGTTTGGGAAGAACAATCATCAAAATAGTTAATATATTGAGAGTATATTGCAGTTCGCTCTTTAAGGCCAGGCGTTAAATCTTGAACTTCTTTGGAAGCCCCTTCAGCATCAAAATTCAGTCCAGGCACCCAACGCAAGACATGGAGCCAGCAATGGCATCAGAGCAGAGGGACATGGGCTCTGATCACTGCTCTGGCTGTGTGACTGGGGCGGGGTGAAGAGCCTCTCTGGGTCTCAGTGGCAAATGGAGATAGTCACTAAGGTCATAAAAGGCTATGAGGTTTTAAAATAATATGTACATGGTGTATGTAGTATGGTAGCTAATGATCATCATTACAGATGGTTGAGGATCTGATTGACCAGTGACTTTCCATACTATATTATTATAGCTTGACAAAAACGTCCACTTATTAAAGAACCAGACACCCATGCTGTCAACATAGCATCTGTCTGGCTCTTGGTGCACAGATAACTGCATAATATCGAGGCCCTCGACAATGGGAATCTTCAGTGTGAGTGACAGAGTCTGCACATTCAAACCAGATGAAGCTCACGTGTCATGGATTATATATGCATGGAGGTGGCCTGTGGTTAAGTAATATCAATTTTATTTATGCACTTTTGGGCTAGGTTAGAGCACTTGCCTAGCCTGTGCAAGACCTTGGGTTTAATCCTCAGCATTGGAAAAAATCGTATTTATGTTCTTTTCCTTCATGCACCCAGTGCATCAGCCAAAGAGAATTTACGCTCTTTCCAGACCTGGGCCGAGGGCCCACCTCCTGTCTCGGCTCACACTGCTCCTCATACTTGAGGCGTCCGAAATGCTGCACCCCTTAGTCTCATGCCACCACCAGTACTGCAATGACTGCCTAAAGCCCTCCTTTTACCCATTTGTCACCAAGCTTGCTAGTTCTTGTTAACCTCTGAACTCCCAGGGCCTTTCACACTTCTGTACCATGGCATAATCTCAATGTATTAACTTACAGTTACTGCTTATATATCCTGATTATTTTACTAGACTGAAATTCCTTGGGGGCAAGTTCATCGTCTGACATTGTTACCCTCATTTCCTACCATGGTAGGCAAATATCAAATTAAAAAAATAGGCTAAAAGTTTTCACTTCAAATGATAAACCATAGACTTAATAATTGTACTGACTCCTAAAATATCCACTCAGATTCCATGGAATAACTACATTTGGATATGTAAAAACAAATTCCCTAACTCCTAGTTTCTTCATCCACAAAGAATATCTTTCACATGGAGTAGTTGTAAGAATCAAATGAGGGATAAATATTCATATCCCACAAGTCAAAAGACATTACCTCTCATCAAATGAAAAGAAAGAGACTCATCTTACCCTCTGATTTATCCCCAGGTTGAAAGACTTTTGTGTCTTTAGGTTGGCACTGTGTTTCCTGCTTATATCTCTACCCATTGGAGTCTCAATGTTTTTTTGCATACCCCAAACAGGCAAATATTACATTTTCCACATTTTTTTCATAAAGATACTTGAGTCATTTTCAAAACAAGACCATCAAGATTATGAAGAACACAAGTTCTGGACTTTTTCCAGAGAATGCCGGGCAGCCGTGGGGACCCTTAGAGTGAGAGGCTCTCACAGGAGTTTTCGAGCTAATCTCATTTAACTTGGAACCAGACAGAAAATTCCTCTGCTGTCCCAGGGCCCTGTGCTATTTCTAAATGAAAAAATTGACTTAAAACGTCCTCACATTAGAATTTAGTCAGTGGTGGGGCCTCTATGTATTGAAGAATATATAAAAAATTAATGGTCTTAAATGGTTCTCTTGGTCACTCACATAAGAACGCAAGCAGAAAAGTTTCTTGCCTCAAAGGGCAGTAAAAAGTGAATATTAAAATTACTAGCCAGGTGTGTTGGCACAAGTTTGTAATCTCAGTACTTGGGAGGCTGAGGCAGAAGGACAGCAGGTTTGAGTAACTTAGCAAGACCCTCCGCAACCTTAGAGAGATCCTGCTTCAAAATAAAAAATAAAAAAAAAAGGTTTGGGATAGAATTTAATAGGGCGCAGAAGTAGAATTCTTCTGAGTTCAATCCCCAGTACCACATATACACACACAAGGAATGAATATTAAAGTTGCCTGTTTTCATCACAAAACAGAGACTAGAGTCAGAAACTTATTATAAAATACAGTCCTGCCACTTCAGCTGCAGGTTTCTTTCTCTTTTTTTTTTTTTTTTTTTGGTGGTACTGGGGTTCCTGGAAGCCCTTCTACCTCCGGGCTACACTCCCAGACCTATTTTATATTTTTGAAACAGGGTCTTTTACGCCAGCAGGGCTGGCTTCGAACCTGCACGATCCTCCTGTCTCCGCCTCCCAAGCGCGGGGATTACAAGCGTGCGCCACCACGCCCGGCATTTTCTTTCTTTCTTTTTTTTTATTCTACTTCTGAGCCACACCACCAGCCCTATTTTTTATTCTTTATTTTGAAACAGGGTCTCACTGAGTTGCAAAAGGCCTCACTAAGTAGCTGCGGCTTTCTGCAAACTGCAGTCCTCCTGTGTCAGCCTCCCAAATGCTGGGATCACAAGCATACGCCACCATGCCTGACTACATCTCACTTTCTACAACACTAACACGGGGATGAAAATAGGACCCTATTCACTGTACTATTGGAAATGTCAAATTAAAGAAAAAAAATTGACCAATACATAGATAAGAGAAATCACAAGGTTTAGCTATTCTTATAACTACTATTATGATTTCTATCACAAAGATCCTTTGATGTCAAGGGAGAGTGGGAACAGAGAGGGAGCATAGAAGAGGTTATATTCTTACTCTTTGGAGACAAACCTAGGTTAAAATCCAGGCTCCATCAATTAATTCCTTGCTCCATGACTTTGAGAGGTTAATATACCCCAACTCTCAATTTCTTCATCTGCAAAGAGTATCTTCCTTAGATTACTATAAGAATTTAGTGAATTATAATTACTAATTACTTAGGAGGCTGAGACAGGAGAATCTCAGATTTGAGGACAAGCTTCAGCAACATAGCAAGACTCTTAGAAACTGAGAAAGACCCTGTTTCAAAAATAAATAAATAAAAGAAGGAATATAGATGTAGTTTGGAGGTAGAATGAACTTAGGTTCAATTCCCAGTAACACACACACACACACACACACACACACACACACACACACACACACACCAGTAAATCAACAGATGTAAGACACCTAGCACAATGTTTGGCACATAACTATTGCCTATCAAGTGCTCAATAAATTGTCATTACTCATCTATTCATCTTTGGGGCTCAAAATCAACATGCTCACCTGTGCTCAAGAAACACTTGCAAATACCACCTTGGTCTGTGAGTTTGCTTAGCAACTCAGAATGAGAGCTAAGGATAAATAAATATATAAAATATTCCAGGGATCACCCTCAACTCCCAGCTGAGGGCATGTTCGTGGCAAGTCATTCTGCAGCACACTTGGTGGGTGGCAATGGAGTCATTGAAATTCTGAGTCCCTGCCGCGCGCCCTCCAGGCTGACTCCTTTGTCAACTGTTTCCAAAGAAAAGGTCTTAAATCAGCTGGGTGTGATGGCGCACACTTACAATCCCAGCATTTGGGAGGCTGAGTTTTGTGTAATCAGCCTCAGCTACTTAGTGAGGCCCTTTGCAACTCATTGAGACCCTGTTTCAAAATAAAGAATAAAAAATAGGGCTGGGGGTGTAGCTTGAAGGTAGACTGCCCCTGGCTTTCATCTCTAGTACTACAAAAAAAAAAAAAGGGTCTTAAATCATTTGAGTCTCAAACCTAGTGTCTTCTGTGCATGACTTGGAGTCACTGCAAATTATGATGGAATGATAGTGAATACTATTTATTTTTTCAAGACCTATCAATTTTTCTAAGAATTCTTAGACTACCAGGCTAATATGCTCAGCAAGAGATGGCTCATAAAGGTGTCCAAACATTGTGTTATGACAGGAATATGTTCATAGAAGTACAAATGACTTCCTGATAACCAATAAGACAAATGAGAGGGGTTAATTAAAAATATAAGTTGTTTTGCACCCTTTTCATCTCTCAGCAATTTTTCTTGTGCCCGTGTTTACAGAGACAAATGGCTGCAGAGATATTCTGAGGGATGGAAAAACTTTCTTAAGCAACTGAGTTGCCCACCGTCAGCTGTCACACAAATAGATCTCCCTGATCCTCTCTCGAAAGTTGCTTAATACCATACTTGATGGGCAAGAGGGCCATTTGGATAAAATTTGAACAGGACAGAAATTAAGGCATCATTGGTATTTTTTGATGTTTTTAATTGGAAAGGTCTCCTTTATTTATTTATTTATTTATTTATTTATTTATTTATTTATTATTTTTTGGTTCATTGTAATCATACATCACATTGGAATACAAGACTTGAGAGGATATACAAGCACACATCATCCAATTAGCCCTCATCCAATTCCCTTCCCATTCCCTCCCCCTCCCTCGATCCTGAGTTTTAAAGAGGTTCCATCCTCCCCCATCCCATCCCCTCTGATTGGTCACCTTAATTGCTCCTCTATAGGGCCTTTTCTACAACTCAACCTCCTCTTGTTACCCCTTTCCTCCTAGTTTTTGCTAAAAAAGGTCTCATTTAAATGAGACTTATGAGCCGGGTGTGGTGGCGCACGCTTGTAATCCCCGCGCTTGGGAGGCTGAGACAGGAGGATCGCGCAGGTTCGAAGCCAGTCTCAGTTACTTAGGTTTTTAGCAACTTAATGAGACCCTGTTAAAATATATATATATAATATATATATTAGGGCTGGGAGTATAGCCCGGAGGTAGAAAGCCTCTGGGTTCTACCCCCAGTATCACAAAAATAAATAAATAAATAAATGAGACTTATGCACTATAGGTAGAAGAACTTCCTTTTGAATTTAATACTCTTTAAATAGTATGAATATGAAGCAAATAAGACCTAGTCCACAAACCCAAGATTAAAAATGAAGCATGCCTCATGTCAATATAATACATCTTTAGATGTATCGATTATATTACTTCTCTTCTATTATACAATATTTAGTAGAGAATTGTGTAGGTACTTTAAGAATTTAATGTTAACAACAAAGATGAAAATCTGTATTACATTCTATAACCTAAAATATATTATTTTTTAGTTTTTCCAATGTATCAAATGTAAGTTCTAAAGCAACTCAAGTGTTGATTCACATAAAAGAAAAATATATAGAGAGAGGAATAGCAAAGTTTAATTTACATTTTTATCAGGATTTGTGAAAAAGGAAAAAGTTTTAAGAAACAAAGGTGTGATTTCAAACACTTATTCCTGATTTTCAAAATTTGTAATGGAAAACCATTATACTTTAAGCTTCTACTTAAAAATTGCCTAGTGCAGGATCAAAACATACTTCAAATAAAAATTCTCCAACAGTCTACCCAATTATCCATTTTTAACAAAGTTAAAAATATAAAAATAAATTTGTAGAAGCCTAAAACAGAAAAGTTCCCGAGTTTTAGTTTCAGACTAGATGGTCTTAGTCATAAGCTATTGGTAAGCCAAGGAGGCAGCTTCCCGGGGAAGGAAAAGTATATTAAAGTTATCTTCATTATAAGCATAGCCCCAAATAACACTTTAGCTCTCCTTGGCAGCGAGACAAAAGCTTTTCAAATAAGGCATGGAAATTTTTCTAAGCATCTAGCTGAGTTATATATCACATTGCTGTATGGCAACATTGCTGTTCTGCTGAGCGTAATAGTATGAGTAAGTACTCAAATGCTTGTCTAGTAGGACAGCCAGCTTGCAAAAACACATTTATCTGGGTACTCTTTTAATTCTTTCACAGTAGGAATAGATGAATGTGCAGCTTAGGAGTATTCCTTAACACTGCCAAAGTATTTCAGATCAAGCTGTAATTTTTCCTTGATTTCTCTTCCAAGATTTTGTTGAGGATCGAGAAGAGAATCCTTCAAACGGTTCCAAGAGCAAACTGATCTGTTATGGAAAAAAATAAGTAAAAATTACATTTCCCTGCCTCTGCGTGATGCCATCTCAGGCTTGCTACCACATGGGGACACTAGTTGGAGCTGAGAATTCAGAAAAGGAGTTGAGGCTGGAACATCAATATTTTGTAGATGCTCCCATTATCTCTAGATGGAAGTCCTGCCAGGCTTTCCTCTTGGTGCTGCCTCTGCAAGTGCAAAGGTGGCATCAGACTCATTGGTGGGAAGTGGCCAAGTGGAGCCCAACTCTTTGGAGCCAAGTAGGCCTGGGTGTCTATCTCCGCTTTTACACCATTGGTATTGCCTTGAGCATGCAATTTTAATTTCTCTGTGTCCTCCTTCCTCATCTATTAAGTCCTGGCAACAATAACCTTCAAGGTTGTGAAGGTCAAAGATAATGACAATACATGTGCTTGACAGGCACCATTATTTTGGGGGTGTCTGGGGATGGAACCCAGGGGCATTAGACCTCTAAGTTACACCCACTGTCCTTTATTTTGAAACAGGGTCTCACTAAGTTGCAGAGGTCCTCACTAAGTAGCTGAGGCTGTCCGCGAACCGGGATCCTTCAGTCTCAGCCTCCCAAATGTTTGGATTACAAGTGTGCGCCACCACGCCTGGCTTGACAGGCCCTATTAAATGCTACCTATGGACCACAGACCCTAGCTATTATATGACTATTTCTTTAAGGTTGCTTTCCCTTCTCTTTGGGAACTGCTCCAATGGCAGAAATAGAATAGGTTATCTCACTTGAGTTCCTTTAGATCTAACACTGCGTCTTATAAAGGTTTTACTTTTGTTTTTAATGAGTAGATTCCAGGGCAGATCATAAGCAGCTACACCTCCTCCCTCCTCTACATTATGGAAATGAAATTTCACACATTTTGAAGTTGACACTTCAGTACTAGCCACTCATGGAGGGCTCTGGGGTTATATGAGCTGAAGCAGTTTCCATGCATTTGAGGCTTCTTAATTGCTAGTTTAACCTGGGTCTAATCCAGAGCCTCAGAGAAAACTCCCCCTCTCTCCTGAATCATCTTCCTTTGCTAGTCCCTCTCCTTTATTCCACAAACAAGCTCAAGAGTTTCTGTCCAAAAACAAAACAAAATATACTCCCAAGTGTTCATCTCAAGTTTCTGGGTAGGTATGGCTGCACCTCTCTTTTCTTATCCATAATTTTTTGCGAAGAAATCTCTGTCAACTCTACATTCCCACTCATATTCCCCATTCATTTTCCCACTGAAGGCATCGTGGTTCTGCCCTCATTATTCCACTGGACCTTTCCCCGTTCTAACACCAATGGTCTCCTAACTGTCGATTCTGATGGCTAAGCTGGACCGTGCACTCCATCAGCTGCATGGGGCCCTGTTGATACTCTGAGCTCCATTGTCTTTCCTATGGCATCTCACATTCCTACTCCCCCTCACATATGCCTGATTCCTTCTGTTTGCTTCACATCCCCGTCTCTCCTATGCCTCATCCTCTAATGCTCCATTCCAGGCTTCCTCTATTATTGTTTATCCTTGGGGTGATACCATCTCTGCTTAAGATTTTTTTTTTCTTGTGGCTTTAGGAACTGAATCCAGAGGCATGCTGCCTCTGACTTCCATCCCCAGTCCTGTTTATCTTTCATTTTGAAATAGAGTCTCATTTAGTTGTGGAGGGCCTCACTATTTTGCTGAAGCTGGCCTTGAACCTGCAATTCTCCTGTCTCAATCTCCTAAGTACTAAGATTACTGTTGTGGGACACATGCCTGGCTCTGCTTAAGATTTTAACCACTACTGAAGCTCAAAGCTTCCACGGCAATAGTCCTGCCCATTGTACCTGACCTTCAAATTCTTACATCAAAGACCTGCTGAAAGCCAGTCATGGTGGCACACAACTATAATTCCAGTATTCGAGAGACTAAAACAGGAGGATTGCAGGCCAATGGGCAGCAGCCTCAGAAACTTAGAAAGAGTGTGTTTCAAAATAAAAAATAAAATAGGTCTGGGGGTAGAATTCCTCTGGGTCCAATTCTTTGTACCAAAAACAAAAACAAAACCCCCAAAGACTTGCTAGAAACTTCTACTTAGATGTTTCCCAGATGTTTTCCATGCAGCTCAGGACAGGTATCATTTTCAACCTCAACATAGCATGCCTTTTGAAATTGTCCTAACTCTTGGCACCACCAATCAAATAGCTACCCAAATTAGAAATTTGGGGGCCCCTCTCCCTCTGACTCCCCACTCCTACCCAGTCAATCAAGTCCTGTCAATGTAATTCCCATTGTGGCATTTTATTTGTTCCTTCCTTTTTGTATTTAATTCTCCTGACCTAATTTAGGTCTTTATCTCTCAGACCTCTTGATAGTCCCCTAACTAGCATCCCTACTGCCAAGTTCATCTCTCTCAAATTGAGCAGCCTCATAGCTCCTGAATGAACAGGTTGGTCCAGCAGGGAAGTAACCAATGTCCACTGATAAATTCACACAAATAGTTATTCCAGAAAGATCTCACTTACATCTCACATCTATTTATTCCTGCTCAAATATAGCTCTCTAGATATCTTATTTATTCTGAGAGCTAATAGGTACCCTTTTAATAAATCAGTTTCCTGCTTACACAGCCAATTGATGCTATGTGCAGAGAAAGCCCTTCACTAGTACACAAATCCTTTTATTCTCTATCATAATTATAGATATATGTCTCATCCTATGGGTTTATGGCTGCCCCCAAGGGCAGGGACCATGACTATATACTCCATGTACTCTATGTACATGGGTAGTAGACACTCACATGTTCGTTGGTAGAATAAATATTCTTTAGCAGTTTTTTCTGCAAAACATATGATTCATTCATGATGCTATGCAGTTGTGGTATGATAACACGTATGCTTTTATTTTACTGGCTTACTGTTAACCCACATATTTTCTTTTTCTACTTTGTAAGAGAAAGAGCTCCTGGAGCTCTGGCAAAGCTGATGGAGTTACAAACCTGATCCCGTGGCTTTCCCACTCACCATAGTCCTGTGCAAGAGCTTCTTCCTAGAGCAAATATTCTGCCCTGCTTTTCCCCACTGAGATGGGCACTACTGATACCGCACACTTGAGTTCCTTAGAAACCCCAGTTTTAAACGGCTAATTCAAAGCTTAATAATATTTTGCCAAAAAAAAATACTTTTCCAACAGCAGGATTGCTCTCAAGGTTGTGCTGTGATTGTGATGGCAGAGGATCAAGGCATTGGGGCAGTCTCAACGGGTGAATAATCCAAGAGCTATTTGTCCACTGGCATGTCACAGATGAAGCAGACCATGCATTGGCAAGGCAAGCTGAAATACTGCTACTGCTTTGCTGTTATATCTGGAAATTATAACATAATCCTCTATCTAAAGCCTTTGAAACCTTACGGTAGGAAGGGCTACTAAACACTACAAGAAAAATGTCAAGTTTACTTTTATTTTCCTATCAATCCCAACAAGAACTTTAGAAACTGATTACACTCATGATGTTTGTTTATATTACATACTCGTTGTCAGGTACCATAGGGAGTTTGTGATCTCTGTTTTCATGTGACACTCCAAGAAGTGACAGAGTGGAGACTCAAAACAAGAGAAACATAAGAATATTGACAGGGTGGAAAATGGAGACAGCCATGGGAAGGGAGCAAAGGGAGAGGTTAATTTCACCTGGGACAATCATGGCATGTGTTAAGGAAGAGCTGAACCTGAAAGTATGGATAGCATCTCTATTAGTTATCTTCACATAACTACAAGAAAATACCCAAGGTAACAATTTTTATAAAGAGAAGTTTCATTTAGTTTGCAGTCTTGGTGGTTCAAGTTCGAGATCGGGTGGTCCCATTCATTTGGCCTCTGGTGAGGGTGACACATCACGATGGGAGCAAACGTAAGAGGAAAGTGGTCACATCTTGAACTGGAGCCGACTGAGAGAAATGATGAGCAGGGTAGCACAATCCCTTGCAAGGGCACACCCCGAATGACCTAAAGGCCTCCCATGAGGCTCCACCTCTTAAAGTTCCGTAGCACCTTTTGAAACCCTCACCCTGGGTACTTAGCCTTTACCATACAAGGGGGGATACAATTGAACAACGGAACAACAACAAAGTCATAGCAGCATTTAAAATAGGCCAGTGTGGAATAGGAGGATAGAACAGCTGGATAATACAGGTGCAGAGAAGAATGCAAAGGGAGTGTTGAGTGAACAGTGCATTAAAAATTAATGGGAGGGAAGAACAGAAATTTGACTTGAAGAAAGGCAAGAAGAGTTTCCAGTGCCAAACTAGGCTGTTTGCACTCGAGTCTGTGAAGAACTGATAGTCCTCAAAAGGTTCTTAACAGGATGGCACTTCTTCCATGATTCCAGAGGGGCTGACGAGTTGGCACTCATCCCAAGGCACAGTCCTTCACCATGAACACATATTAGAATCACCCAGGGAGTTTGTTCTTTTGTTAGTGGATATTTGTTTTTAATATCGCATGTTAAATCTGGTCCTGATTCTGGCCAAAATAAATTAGAGTCTCTTGGGGCAGGATCTGGACATGACTACTTTTAAAGAAATTTTTAGGTAATGTCCAGCCAGGATCGAGAATCGTTGCCTAGGAGAAAAAGAGCCACTCAAAATAAAAATTTCTAACATACGGTGAAGTTTCTTGCTCCTAAAAATTCTCACTTATTATTAGCAATCTATTCTTTGATGTTCAGCACTACCTCCTTCCAGACAGATAAATAATCAAATGTTCTAAGAACCTAGACCTGCATACATTTATATGATTGCATTGAGTAAGAAAAACAAGAAAAACTGGGAGAGTGGTAGGACAGTTGGCAGATGTGAAGATGAGGGTCACCCAGCCAGGATGCAGAAGACAAGTCAGCTGTTGTTGGCCTCACTTACTGAGATGCCCAAACTCTATTAACATAAGTCGGTTTTACTCCGATTTTGGAAAATCAAATACTGTTTAACAAGAGATAGAAATAGACCTCCTCCTAGGATTACCTAACAAAAGAGATTCTGCTACTTTTAGAAAGAGTACTTTTTATGAGTATCTATCCCAAAACGCAAGTCACAAGACACAGAAACTGTAGGCTAAGAAATTTGAAGATGGCAACCAAAGCATAAAATCCTATGACAAAAAATTATGTTTTCCTCCCAACATAGTGTGATTTGGGCTGACTTCTGCAATTATGAGAAAGGAAACATCCTAAGCATCTTGTGGGGATCAGGCCAGGATCTCTGTATAGCAAGTTCCCATTCAGCAAGTCTAATCTGAGTGTGGAAGAACTCAGACGGACAGACAGTCTCCTACCTAGAAAGGAAGGGGTTGGCCATATGAAGCCTCCACCTAGGGGAGTCAGTCATGGCAGGGAGGAGCAGAAGGGTCAAAAAATAGGGCTCAAGAACCCAGACTGACTGGCAGGGAGGCCAAGGCTTAGGAGCCTGACTGAGAGCTGAGGGGGTGAGGGATCCACTTGGCTTGAGGAGCTCAGAGGAGGTACCAGCACCATTAATAATGGAGCCATGGATGCTGAGGCAAGAGCTCTGCGGGACAGATTTGTGGGGAGCAGGATGGAGCGAGAGGAAGAGTGATGGGGGCAGGGAACAAAGCACTTCTGATGCAAAAATGAACTTACAGAGAATAAAATGGGGCCAGTGGGAGAGATTATATACCAAGTGTGAAATGCAGCCTTTTTCTTTAACATACACATCTCATTCAGCCACACAAGTGAGAAGAGTCTCACCAATGCTTAAAGTAGAGCCAGATGATAAGAGAAGGGTCTCGCTTTCCTTGATAGAAAATTAACAAAAACAAAACAGAACAAAAAACGACCCCTCCCTCTTGTTCCCTAGAAGCTGTGTTGGAAAGCTGTCTCAATTAGAAGAACTAAGGTTTATTTCTAATGTTTAATATACAAGTCTGTTAAAAGAAACAATAACATCAGGACACATGCAAAAAGTGCTCTCTAGGTGTTAAATGTATTATCATATACAATCTCAAGACAATTTCATGAGATAAGAACTTTTACTATCTCTTTTCACAGCTGAGAAAACTAAGATAAGGACAAATAACTTGCCTATGGCCACATACTTGACAGAGCAGGGCCTGGATTCTAATGCAAGCTGCTCAGTTCAGAGTTGTATTAGCCACTAGGCTTAAGCTACTCTTCATAATAAGGAGCTACCTTGGAAGGAACAGGATGACCTAGGAAAACCCAAGAAAACGCATATGGGCATTTTCATGATCCGATGCTAGGTTCACTCATTCAACACATTCATGTAGTCAACAAGTGTTTATTGGGCACATCCCATGTACCAGGTCCTGTCCTATCGCAGACAGGCACAATCTCTACATGCCTCAGAGAGTGGATACATGTAACTCTGGTGTGGTAGAAAGTGTACTGTTTTGTGGTTTGGGTAGCCTCAAAGAACTGTGGTTTTGAGATCCATGTTCTTCTACAGGTTTGAAATAGAATTAATCTCTAATATAGAGTTTCCAACACAATGAGGCTCTAGAGACCAGGATCCAGAATCCAGCAAGGCAGAAGGAAGAACTGGTGAAGCCAGGGAGACAAGGCCCTGGCCCCGGGCTGCTGCTGACCTAGTCCATGACTAGAACTGGCAGCCCATGCAGACTTTAGTGCGTACCTCTGTAAATGAGCTAAGTATGAGCTCTGGGCCCAGCTCTAGGCATAGCCATGGCAGAATTAAGACCACTCTCAGGCATGCATACAGCAGCCAGGCTCAACCGGACAGAAGTAGTATCAAGGCAGCACCCGGAAATGCTATACGATAAAGCTAGAGTCATTTGGCCAAATTCCTAGAGTCAGCCATCTCTCCAAGACACGGCCAAGAAACATTCCAGGCTTGGAATGTTTCTAATGGAGAGTGTGCTTCGGTTTGGGGGATCCAAGAGAATGATGGCAGAGTTAATGCAGGACCAAGCAGCACCACGGGCAGGAATTGCCCTGAGGACCTGGTGATGTCAGGGTGCCATGCTGAAGCAGCCCTCCAAAGTCAGGAAGAGAGTGCTGTTACTGGTTGCAAGAGGAGGACTGGCCCTCTTATCCCAGGAAAGCCCCTTGGGCTCCCAGCCAGGCTTTTGGCTCCAGCTAAACCTCAAGAAAATCAGGCAGGATTTATCACTGTTAATAATAACTGGCACGTGACCAAGTGCAGAACTGAAACTCAGATGGCCAAGTAACCAAGAGTGTCCTTAAAAGACAAGGAACGAGTTTGGGCAAGGGATGAGGGTATCAGAAAGAGAACATAGATACAATGTGATTTTTGGTACCATGTCCCCCATCCCTGCCACTTGGTTATGCCAGAACAGCCCCAGATAATATCACTCACTCCAAAGTACCTAAACTGTCCAAACATTTTCTGTTAGGCATTTACTCAAGCTTTGACCCCTACTGTGTAAAAGCAAAGTAAGTCTTCCTACAACAAGCATGTTGAGATGACGATGACGATGACGATGATGATGATGATGATGATGATGGTGATTTTTTACTTTCCTTTAACCCGACACATTTCTGCAATTACTCATCTTGTTGGGTGGCTCAGAGCTCTGACTATCTAATTAAAGAGTAGCACCTGGATATGGTTTGACCTCCCTTCTCCCATAAGTTTCTTCAATGGTTTACTTATAGCATTAAGGCCAAAGGTTCTGAGCCACAAAGACTAAAAATGAAAGTGAAGCCAAAACCTACTCAATGACTAATTGGAATTGTAAGGGCAATGGCACAGTCACCAAGGATCCTCTGCCAAAAGGCTTCTGCCCCCGCAGCTGGCACACACAGAATGAAATGAGCATTCTGGATTTTAGGGAGAAGCGTTGCTCAAAGGCGTGCCAGTATTCTCTGAACTGTGAATAAATAAAGATGATTTTTATTAAAGATAAATGAACAAGGAAAGAAGATTTTCACAGGATAAAATATATCCCTCATTTCCTGGATTTAATTCAAACTGAGGATTTAGAAGCAAGTTCAAATTTGAGTCTGACATAATCTCACTTCCCTTGATGAGTTAGGGAAAAAATAAAAAAATGTTCTAACACAGAGGATAGAGGGGAATCACGAAAACAGAGTGAACACTGGCAAAACGGAAAAGTAGACAAGACTGGGTTGTGATGTCTGCTGCCTGCGTGGGAGCAGCTATGCTTCCCAACTACCCTCCTTTGGGGTACACAGTCCAAGTCACCAGCTCCTGGGTCAGCACTCACCTGTTCTGTGCCCAGTGAAGATGACATATTTCAAAATAACCATGAACTAAGGGAGATATTTTGAGACACAGGGTCAGCTTCAACTGCCCCCAGATATTATCCTCCTGTGATAAAATTCTAAATTGTAGATTGTTGTGCAGACTTGTCTCCCTCAGTTGGGCTTCTACACTGCTCTCTCCACTGAAAATTCACCTACTGATCAAGGACAGACACATAGGGAGTGCCTTTCTGGTTCTAAGTACTTGTGGGCAAAAGTCTCTGAAACTCACAACTTTCTATGGTGGATCCAGCACACGGAGGAGGAGATGGAGCCTGTTTCAAAGGGTTTTCTGCAGCAAGAGGAAGTAAATTTGCAGAGAGGCCTGTGAATGGCTTGCCAGATTTCAGCCTGGGACAATTTTATTCTCTTTACCAACCTCAGGATGCGTTTATAAGGGAAATTCTTAGTGATGGCTTCTTAACAGGAAACCGCAGCCCCTGGCACACTTTCACCTCCCGGCCCCGAGTCCGCAGTGGACGGTTATGCCCAAGGTCTGGCTCTGATACACCAGCTCTGTAACGACTGAAGCCTAACCTGCCCGCTCCACCCCGGAGTGGTCAGCAGAGAATGAATGAACTTCCCCCAGCCAAGCCAATGGTCCCGGTCCAGAGCCAGAAAGCAGCAGGGAAAGCCACAGTGCCTTCATTATGCGATTAAACAGTAATCACCTTTTCCTATAAGCATCTTCCTGTTTTCCCTGAAGGGAGACTGTTTAACTGCCACGCGGGTGCAGAGATGCCAGCTCAGCAGAGCACTTCCTGAAGGTCTGGGAGGCTTGTGCCCGGCAGGCCATGGCATGCCCAGAGACCCAGACCCTGAGGCAGACTGGGATGGCCCCTACCTTGTCAGAGGGCTGGGGTGGGGGCTCAGAACTCTGGCTCCTGGTTTCTGGGATGATTCTGATTTTCTTTCTGCAGGGCCACAATGGAGTGAGGCAAGTGAGAAGCTTAGGGCACAAGATTTAAGGAGATGTTCACTCTCAGTACATTTGCAAGTGACTCCTATACCCTAGTCCTGGCCCTACTTTAGGTCCACAGTACAGGTGTGTGTGTGTATGGGAATACACATCTTAAAAGTGTAGTGTTCTCAAAGCATGGGGAAATTCTCAGGACCCTCTGCAGACCCATCGAATCAGAAACTCAAGGAGGGAGAGCAAGCTGTGTCTTAACCCACTCACCTGGTCATTTTGATGCAGGTAAAGTTTAAGAAGCGCTGTGCTAGAGAATCACCCTTCCAGAGCCAGACCCAGGACCTCCGTAAGACCATCTCTGAAAATGCCTCACACATAACCAGAGCAGGGAAAGGGGTGGGGTGGTGAGATGAAAGAGCTCTTCCTAAAGCCATGTCAAGGTAGGAATCCCTCTGATAATAATAGATCAGGAACTGCTTTTCCCCAGCTATCCTGAGATAAACCAAAATACACTACAGAAGTCAAAGGTGTGTTAGTGTTGGAGATACGGATCACTACTGAATTAGTTCTTTCCCTTTTCTTCCTCTGACCTGACAGCTCTGTGACACCATGTGACACAGACTAGACTTTTTTTTTTTTTTTTTTTTTTTTTTTTTTTTTTTTTTTTGGTGGTACTGGGGTTCCTGGAAACCCTTCTACCTCCGGGCTACACTCCCAGATTATGTTTTTATTTGGAAACGGGGTCTCTTAAGCCAGCGAGGCTGGCTTCGAACCAGTGCGATCCTCCTGTCTCTGCCTCCCAAACATGGGGATTACAAGCGTGCGCCACCATGCCCGGCCAGACTAGACATTTGAGTATTCAAAAACTCCCACCTCTAGAAAATGGTGCTAATATCAACTACCTGTGAGGGTCAGAGAAGCAAATGTAGGCAAAGCCCCCAAAAGAAACCTGGGTAGAGTGGGCCCTAGTGACTTCCTAACCAGGGGCTCCAGCCTCTGCTTTCTCTGGGAGCTTCCCTGGGTAACTTGGAGTTCGAGGACAGCTGAGTGGGGGTGGGGTGGCTAGTTGATTTCATTATAGTGTGTTGTGTCTTAGAAGAGGCTATTTTCCAGTCCACATGGTCTAGGGCATCAGGCTTCTAAATGATGGAGACGGAAATGAGAGAGAAGAAAAGGGGGAGGGGCACCCGAGGTCTGCTACTTAAAAATAAAGGGTAATGAGACATCTGAATTCCCCACATTTAGATTTGTTCTTGGAACCCGGGGTGGAGTAGTGAGATATAATGACCAATGCCCACCAGCTGAGTGACTTCAGACATTCCACTGTCAAATGATCTCTTTTGTCCATTGCTGGATTATATACAGGAGCAAGAGGCTGAAATCACAGAGTAAAACCGCTGTCCAGCCCCAGCCAGGTGAGTGAGAGAGAGGTCTAAGCATAGAGGTACCATCGCAGAAGTGTAGGACCATTCTGCAAAGCTCAGCTCAAAGCTGATGACCTACAGGGGACACTCAGATGGTAGGTGACGGTTATTAGCTGGGCCCTTTCTCCCTTCATTTAAGGAGTGCACATCTTCAGAGCCCCTACCCTCAGACCAGGTAAGCAAAGGATGCCTGCAATTCTTCTTTGGCCTTTTCTTGCAGCCCAGCTGAGGGTAGGAAGGAGGATCCATGACTCACACTGGTTCCTCCCAAGAGGAATCAACTCCAAGATTAACACTATCCACGTGGGAAGGAAGAGAGCCAGCCAGCAAGGAAGAAAGGTCATCCCGAGCCCCTCTTCACGGAGCCCCCTTACCTTCCTCATTTAAAATCCACGGCAGAAACTCGGACACTGAGTCGAAGCCGCAAGTGCCCTCTTCAAAGGTACAGGACCCAGCGGGCAGGTCCAGGGCACCGGCGAGCTGCAGGGCTGCAGGCACAAAGCAAGTTTCAGTTCGGGCTCCAGCTCAGGAGCTTTTGCACCAACTCCGAGGTGGGGAGGGGGGTGTAATCCGGTAAAGTGGGGGAAGCATGCGGGAGGGGGTGGGAGAAGGATGCACTAGCTCTCCCAGCACCCTCGGGGGCTTGCACCGCTTGACCACACGCCCACCTCTACCCCAGGCTCAGCCAGGGGAGAGAGGCTAAGCGATCCCGGAGAATGCTTGGGAGGCGCCCTTGGACCGCCCAGCCCAGCACCAGGCCCGGGCAGCCCCAGCCAGGAGCGAGTCGCGAGAGCGCCCCTCGGGGGTCCCCTGGTCCAGCCTTACCTTGCACCGCCAGGACGATGACCCTTAGCAGCATGGTGGCGCTTCAGGGAGGAGGACCGCCAAGGGGTGCAGGCTCTAAGCCCGCAGGGACCAGCTGCTGGTGGTGAAAGGGAGCGAGAGGCGGGAGCGCTGGGGCCGGGGGAGGGAGAAGTCCAGATGCAACGCGCGCTCCCGGGGCTGCCCAGCTTTGCAGAGCTGCGGCCGGCTGATGGCAAGCTGGAGGTGCCTGAGGGCAGAGCGCCGGCACCCGGCCGCAGCCCAGGGTCAGACCGCGGCCCAGCTGGTCCCAGGCGACGGCGCGGCTGGGCAGGGCGACAACTGCACACGTTTGAACAGACAGCCAACGCAGGGGGAGAGGAGAGGTCGGCACCCCGCGCCCTCGTCCAGGATTTTAAAGCTTGGGACCAGACCCCTTGCAGCCTCTTGGAAGGGGCAGGCCTAGGAGTCCCTGGGCTGGGATGCGGCCAGAGGCGCCCGCCCCGCCCAGCCGCGGTGGGAACCAGCTTATTCCAGGGGACAGCCTCTCCGCATCTGGCTTGTCCGTCCCGCAGGGCTGGCCCTAATTTTTAACTTCTTTTCCCCAGAATGTTAGAGGGTGAAATTCTCTTAACACAGCCTGGAGTAACATTTGGAAAAGCTGGGGGTAGAAAAAGCTGTATATCCCCGAAGTTTCAGCGTTAATGCCCCAGTATTGCTAATTCTGAAATACCACTCCCCCTTTTTTAGCCAGTGGAATGTCTGGCATGCCTGGTGCTCAGCATTCCCTCCGATCAGTGAAATGGGGGGCATTCCTCCTCTCCAAAGAGCCATGAGGACTGGTCAGTAAAAGGTTCTACACTGGGATGTGGAGGATGAGGGGTGGTTGTGGGGATACATCAAAGAAATCTATTTGCCACAGGTTTGTTTTGAGCACTAAGTGGGTCCCCAACAATAATCTCACCCATAAAGAAGTTGGTTTTTTCTTCTTTTTAATCTTCCATCCACTTTTGTGCAGGCAGCTTTGAGGTTAGTGGAGTGCTTCTCAAACCTGAGGACAAATCAGACCCTCCCTCAGAGCACCTAATCCAGTAGATCTGGGGTAGGACCCATGGCTTTGCACATTCTAAGCAGTTTCAAGATGCTGATGCTGGTCTAGGACCACGTGTTGAGGACCAGTGACCTAAAAAACTCCCGTTCAACCATCAAAGTCCTCAACACGTCTTCACCTGGCTCCCAGGTTCCTGATTTTCTTTTCTTGTCTCTGGTACCTTCTCCTCAGTCTCCTTTGCTGTGTGTTGCCTCCCTTACCCCTTAATGCGGGAGCGTCTTAATTTCTGATTTCTTTTTCTACTCTCTCCCTTAGTGATTTTATCTAGACTCATAGTTTTAACTACTAACTATAGGCTGATGACTCCCAAAGGGCAATTTCTAGCCCAGATGGCTCACTGATTCCAGACTCTTCTATCTCACTACCACCTCAAGATGTTCATCTGGAGGCTTCAGAGCTATCTCATATCGCCCAGGTCTCAATGTGAATGTCTCATATTTCTTCCCAAACCAGCCTCCAGCCTTCTTCTTCTCCATCTCAGTTAATGGAATTATTTTCCTTTGTTTGCTTAGGACAAAATACTTAGTCATCTTTGATTTCTCTCTTCCGTTCAACATAATACCAAATCCTGCCACATTGGGACTAAAGATGTACCAGGTCCTGACTATGCTCCTTGTCAAAGCCCACGCCCTGACTGAACCAGCCACCATTGATGTCAGCCTGGTGCCGCCGTGGCCTCTGACCATGGTCTTCCTACTTCTGCTGGCTTTTATTCCCCACTCCATTCTTGACACCGCAGTTGGAGGGCATCCTTCTAATACAGACAGTGGCCATGCCGCTCCTTGGCTCAAGACAAAACTCCTCCTCCATCCATCAACCACATTCAAAGTCCACACCATGACCTACCAAGTCTTGTATAAACTGTACTCCCACCCTCAAATGATTTCTCTGGCCACATCCACCCAGCTCACTCCCCTCCGGCCTCACAGCCTTCTTGGCTGGTCCTCAAACACAGCTGTGCTCTCGGGACTTTGCACAGGCTGCTCCCTCTTCTAGAAATGTTCTTCCCCAAAGAGCCACACAGTTCACTGCCTAGTGGGGGCAGAGGTCACTTTAGTATTAGAAAACCTAATAGCCTCTTCTCTAATTAAAAAAAAAAACATCTGGAATCCTTTTGAAATAAGTTTGGACACATTTTTCTAAGTTTTCTATAAGCAGTTAGTATATGTGTTTATATGCTTTGGCCTAGATAGTTGGTAGTAAAATTGAATATTGTGTTCACTATTATCAATGCTTTGTAGACATAATCTCATTTAACCTCTTTAAAAATTCTATAGGACAGGTATGGTTATTATTGCTATAGTTTGGGACTGGAATGTCCCCAAAACACATGTGCTGAAGGTTTGATCCCCAGCTTGGTGCTATTGGGAAGTAGTGGGACCTTTAAGAGGTGGGGCCTAGGGGGAGGTCTTCAGGTCATTGTGGGTGTGATCTTGTGGGGAGAGAGGTGGAACCCTCCTGGCCCTTTCTCTTTCTCTCTTTCTGGTCCCATCTGTAAGTCCCTCTGCATCACCACACGCTCCCCACTGAGATGTGTGGCCTCACCATGGGCCCAGAAGCATCAGGATCAACTGACTATGGACTGATATCCCAAAACTGTGAGCCAAAATATACCTTTTCTCTTTATAAGTTTATTATCTCCGATATTTGTTACACCAACAGAAAACAGACTAATACAATTATCTCCATTTAAGAGCGGAGAAATTGAGGCACAGGCTTCAGTGACAGTAAGCAGTAGAACCAAGACTCAAGGCCAAATCTGCCTTATTCCAAAAGGTTATTTTCTGAACCCAAACAGTGGCCTCCCTTATCTAATATTCTCTCTGGCTTCTTGCTCACAGATGATACTATCTGATGAATTTAAAGACTTTCAGAGATATGAAACCAGTTGAAACTTCAAAACACTTCCTTCAACCAAGCAAGTTTTTAGACACTTCCAAACTTGTGCTCATTTTTTTCAAGACCCTAGAAGATACTCCAGTTTTAGGATTTCTTTAGATTGCCGTTGTATGTGCCATGCTGTAAGAAAATGAAAAATGTCAAAGTCCTACTATGGAGATATCCAAAAATATTAAAATATGATTTGAAATTTCAAGCTGATATCACTTATTATCACCCATGGGAATTGGAATCATTATACATCAATACAAACTCAAAGTAAAGCTTCTACCTGGCATATCATTGCATGATCCCAAGGACATATGATCCGTGGTCACTGGTCTAAGTTGGGTGTCTGGGAGGCAGCCTCTCAATGGAGCTCGGTGTGCAGGAGGATTAGTAGGAGGTACTTTGGGGATCCATTCCCATGGGCTGGAGGAGGAGGAAATAGAACTGGGCCAGGGACAAATGAATTTGCATTGTGGTCCCTGCAAAGCTTCTTCTAACCCATGGGAGTTAAAATGGCTCCTCTGAAGGTCCCAGAATGATTCAAAATGACCAGGCCTTTCTATTACTGCCTCCACCAGTCATTTATGTGGCTTAGCTCGGGACAGGTGTGACCTTGAGCTAATGGGTTCCCTGCACTGAGGCTGACCAGAGGGGTCCCCAAACTGAAGGCTATTTGAAGACAATACTCTCAGTAGCTGGGATGACAAATCCTTCCTGGAGGCATTGGGATCACAACAGCATATCAGTTTCTACCACATATACTTTGCAGAGAAAGGGGAAGGTATTGCATGTGGACTAAGTCAGGAGGCAGAGAGAGAGCCGAGGAGGAAATTAAGAGAACCTAGAAATTCCATTTACCAACCCAGTTCCTCTGCTCACTATAGGGCCATGATACTGCACTGTCACTTAGGAGAACAGTCAGGCCCCAAGGAACCCAGAACTCTATCCTCTGAGATTTGGCTTTATAGAATGATTAAACCATGTGTGTAAGGTTCTGTCTTATGGAAAGCACTCAAAATTTTGATATTGTAACAGATTGAATGGTGGCCCCTCTCCAAGAGATATGTCTATATCTCCCTACTTTTTCTATACTTTTTTCTTTTTTTTTTTTGGTGGTACTGGGGGTGGAACCCAGGGGCTTTTTTACCTCCGGGCTATACTCCCAGACCTATTTTATTTGGAAACAGGGTCTCACTAAGTTGCTGAGAGCCTCACTCAGTAGCTGAGGCTGGCTTCGAACCTGTGCGATCCTCCTGTCTCAGCCTCTGAAGCACTGGGATTACAAGCGTGCGCCCCCACGCCTGGCTATACCTCTCTACTTTTAAATCTGATCTTATTTGGAAAAAGGGACTACATGCTTATGTAGTTGTTAGGGATCTTGGGCTCTTCCTGGGTAACCGGATGAGTCCTTTACCAATGGCAAATGACCTTACGAGAGATAGAAGTCAGAGACAGAGGTAGAAGAAGACATAACAATAGGGGAGGAATTAGGGCACTAGGCAGTGCAGCCTCAAGCCCAGGAGTGTCTGGAGCCATGGAGGTTGGAGGAGGCAAGGGGAAGATTCTCCCCAGAGCCCCAGACAGTGACAGCTCAGAAGATTTTGAAGTTCTGGCTTCCAAAACCGGGAAAGAACAACTTTTTGCTCCGATGATTGTTCAGACTGCTGTAGGAAACCGATACAGACAGGGGTACAAAGATGTGCTAGGGTCTTAATATACATTCTCTCATTCAATCCCTGCAACATCCCTATGAGCTGGATATCATTATCGTCTTCATTTCACAGCCAAGGACAACGGGCCCAGAGGGGTCAATTAAACTGCTCAAGTTCCTACAACTAGCTAGCTAGTAGCCAGGATTTGATTCCAGCTTCTGAGTCCCCCTGGGTAGACACTACACTGCTCCTCACAGCTTCCTCTTTACCTGTGTCTTTGCAAGAGTTACCAACATCACACAGCAGGAAAATGACCTGCTCTCTCTATAGGAACCAGGGGCTCTGCTTTCTGTCTTTTTTTTTTTTTTTTTGGTACTGGGTGTTGAACCCAGGGGTGTTGTGCCTCTGAGTTACACTCTCAGCCCTATTTTATTTTATTATTTTTTAATTTATTTATATTTGTGGTTCTAGGGGTGGAATCCAGGGGCATGCTCCTTCCGTGCTTCATCCTCTGCCCTATTTTTTTATCCTTTATTTCAAAACAAGTTCTCACTAAGTTGCAGAGGGCCTCACTGAGTAGCTGAAGCTGTCCACGAACCCACAATCCCAAGTACCGAGACTATAAGTGCGTGCCACCATACCCAGCTTATTTTATATTTTGAAACGGGATCTCAGTAAGTAGCTGAGGCTGTCCTCCAATCTGTCATCCTTCTGTCTCAGTCTCCGAAGTACTGGGATCACAAACCTGTGCTACCGTGCCCAGCTAGATTTCCAAACTCTTGCTTCTAGTTTTCTGTGTCAGGGAGGAAGTGGCTGACAGCCTGATGCTGGTCACAGGAGCCCTTGTCACTCCACCTGGTGTTTTCTCTCCGAGAGGAGAGGCTTACCTGGGTAGAGACCCCAGGACCTCGCGGCACTCCTGCACTGCGCATGCGCCATTGGCTCCAGCTCTGGCTCAGGCTCCCTTCTGTGGCCTCTCTCTTCTCTCATGCCTGGTGTGGTGGCGCATACTTGTCATCCCAGTACTTGGGAGGCTGAGACAGGAGGATCACAGGTTCGCCGCCAGCCTCAGCTGCTTAGTGAGGCTTTCTTGTCTTTCTCATATAAAAAGGTCACAAGGTAAGTTCAGCAAATATTTCCTGAGTGTCACAAGGTAAGTTCAGCAAATATTTCCTGAGCACCTTCCCTGAGTCAGGCAGTGTGCGTTCTCTGCCTCTGAGACAGTACATTGGACCCCCAGGAAGATCGTTTGAAAAAAACATTTTGGTGCTGATTCAAGTCGAGGGGTCAGGGGAGTATCACCAATGCACGGAGCGAGCTGGTATCCGGGAGGCTACAGGAATGGTGGGAACTGAGGTGAACCGTGAACTGGAACAGACGAGCCCAGCCAAATGCAGCCTGCGGTTGCTCAGCCCTTCCATACATTTCTCAGAAGGAGCCCAATACTCACGTGTTTATGTAAAAGCTCCTGGTTTTCAAATGCTGGCAACAAATGAAAAACAAAGACAATTAAGTCCTGGTGAGGGAGGTGAGCTGTGAGCTGTGAGCTGCAGTTTGCGGTACTAAGAGCCATGGAGACAGAGTAGGATGCCATACTGCCCACCCCTCCAGAGGAGGCAGCCAGGCATACATGACCAGCGTCAGTCTGTAGAAGAGAAAAGGAGATGGAAAAGAGTTCATGGGACTTTTAACCAAGACCATGCCTCTAAGTGGCAGGTAGAGGATGAGAAACCTTTGGTATGACTCGTGTGTGTGTGTGTGTGTGTGTGTGTGTGTGTGTGTGTGTGTGTTACTGGGGACGGAACCCAGGGACATTTTACCTCCAAGCTACACCCCCTGCCCTATTTTTTATTCTTTTATTTTAAAACAGGGTCAAACTAAGTTGCAGAGGGCCTCACTAAATAGCTGAGGCTGGCCTCGAGCCACAATCCTCCTGTCTCAGCCTCCCAAGTACTGGGATTACAAACGTGCACCACCATACCTGGCTTGGTCTGACTCTTAATTGGCCAGTATTCACACAGGCAGAAAGGACTTTGTATGCTGTACTTTCTGTAAAGATGTAAGTCTAATGATAATAGTACTAATAATATCCTTCACAGGTATCATGCTTTGGCTATATCCACTTATACGTTATACTTTTTTCTCTTTCTTTTGTTTTGTTTAGCTTAGTACTAAAGATTGAACCCAGGGGTGTTCTGTCTCCATGCTACACCCCCAGCCATTTTTTGTGTGTTTGTTTTGAAACAGGGTCTCTTGCTAAGTTGCTGAAGTTGGCCTCAAACCTGTGATTCTCCTATCTCAGCCTCCCAAGTACTAGGATTGCAGGCATGTGTCATATGTTGTATATTTTTAATAATATTGATACATATCTATTTTTCTTTCTTAATACCTGAATATCCTCTGATCTTTGTCTAGACCTTGTCTCTGGGTCTGTGTTTCTTGCTCTTTTTCCACTAAGTGTTGTTTTTTAAAAAAATGTTTGGCATATTTCTTAGAGTCATGTTAGCTGTATAGCCTGACTTATAAAGATTGATATGTTTACTTTGACCCATTGTTACATGTTCATGTCTTCCAATAGCCTTTAAATACATTTTTAAAATAAATTTTACAATATCTTAAATTTTCTTCAGAAGTAAGAAAAGACCAAGTATGCAGCTCTGCTCTCTGTATTCTGCTCGGTCTTGTTCTCGCGCTGTCTCTTTCTAACACACACACCGACAGGCCCCACTCACTAAATGCTATCAGGTTGGAAATGAGCCGGGAGACAGTTCCAGGCTGCCAGTTGCTGCCGATTTCTGGCTTGTCCCACCAGTGACCTCTCTGGCATTCCTGTTCCCGCAGGAGGTGTCTGTGGGCTCTGCCCCGAGGCCAGCTGTGTCCCTTGGTTATCGCCCAGCACCATCTGCCTCTCACCCCCAAGGGCAATCATGTGCCTGCTGCGGATCTGAATCATCACCGAGGGGGACAGAGGCCCAGAGATGTTCAGTTCTTACAAATCTCCTTTTATTACAAAACATAAAGCACGCTGTTCAAATTGCCACACTCAAGTGACCTGAACCCTAAAGTAGGCGTGTCTTTCTGAGTGAGCATGTCAAAGGAAACATTCTGAGGTAGATGCTTTCTCTCTGTCATCAGCTTATTTCAAATCCAGCTCAGACGCAGACATCCTTCACGACCACTTGAATGCAACCTTGTGTGTGTGTTGATGTGTTTTAATCCAAGTTCCCATCAACACATACCACCATGTTCTGTGGAGCGTTTGTGATGTGCCAGACAATTTTATGGTCAATAGAAGGGTAGGAAATGAGGCTCAAAGACTGTAAGGTGACTTGCCCAAGGCTAGGGAATGAGAGCCCCATCCCAGTGACCCTCAAAGTCCTCTGTGCCACCATCCAGCCCTGGAGGTTTTGAGCAGACACTGGGAAATATCCTCTTCTCAGATGCCCGGCTCTCTCCCCTAGCCTTAGGTAGGGCTGAGGCCTGAGAGGCAAGCTGTTCTCCACCCAGGGAAGTGCCCACGCCCAGAGGCCTCAGACCAAGTGCTTTGATTGAGTCAGGTTCTAGCCTACCTCGGCACCCCACATCCACCCTGTCCTCCCATCCCATCATGCACCTTCACGCTGGCCACGTGCCTCCCCAGCAGTGCCCTGGTTTCCTCTTTTCCTGTGTTTGCATGTGTTCTGCTCTGTTCAGCATCAAAATACTTCCTGCCCCTTCTCTGGTTGATAAAGAGAAGTGATGGGTTGAAAGGTGGCCCCTCTCTCCACCCACCCAAATTCACATGTTGAAGTCCTAACCCCGAGCGTCCCAGAGTGTGGCCTCATTTGGAAATGGGGCCCTGCACTTGCAGTTAGTCCAGATGAGGTCATCGTGGAGGAGGGTGGACCCTCAAATGTGACTCCGTTCTCATGAGAAGGGACGATTAGACACAGCTACACACACAGGGAAATGCTGCATGAGGAGAAAGGCGGGGCTCAGGGAGGTGATACTACAAGCCAAGGTGGCTTGAAAACCACCAGAAGTGGGGGAGAGGCCAGAGCAGACCCTTCCCTCACAAGGAACCAGCCCTGCAGACACCGCAGGCTTCCAGCCTCCAGGTCTGTGAGACAGATGTGTTTAAGCCGCCCGGTGTGTGGTTCAGAGTTACACACCTGGCCACACTCCTGTTCATTCCTCAAGACCCCATTCAAATGTCCTCTCTTCTGTGTCTGTCTTCCTGTGCTGCAGTGTATGTGAGGCTGTGTCTTAGTTCTCTCATGCTGCTATAACAAAATACAATGGACTAGATGTCTTATAAATAGCAGAACTTTATTTCTCATTTCTGGGGGTGGATGCCTGGTGGAGGCATGATTCTTTATAGAGATATCCTCTTACTCTGTCCTCATGTGGAAGAAGGGACACAGGTCTCTCGGGCCTTCTGGAAGAATGTTAATCCCATTCATGATGGCTCTGTCCCCACAGTCTAATCCATCTCTACCCCGTAAGACCATCACCTTGAGGATAAGGGTTTCAATCCACGAACTCTGGGGACACAGACATTCCCACCATAGCTGCTGTATTGCAATGACTTTGTCTATGTCTGTTGTTTACAACAGGAGCTGAGATTTCAAGGGCAGAAAGCAGAGCGAGCCTGCCTTATCTTTGTCATGCGATCTCTGTGCATGGCTGATCGTAGGTGCTCAATAAGTGCCTGATGAGGGAAAGGCCAAGGGATGGCATATTCTCCTTGCTACACCCAGCCCAGGGTTTCACCTAAGCTGCAACCTTATGGTTAGAAGAGAGAAAGAACTAGATCTAAGTTACAGGTCACCCAAGAGGATGTGTGTGGAAAGGAATGAACCTCACATTGTTCTCTGGGATCACAGAGCCAAGCTGAAGAGAAGAACAGTCCTAAAGGAGAATCCAAGTGGGCTTTGGGCGGTCAGAACAGCTCACGGGGCAACCTGGAGGGGACAGGCAAACTCTCAGCAGTCAGTTGTCATGAGGGGTGGATGAGCTAGACCCCTAGAGGGAGGCACCAAGCCTTACATGTTGGAAGTAAACAGGTTATGAAACAGCCTGGATCCTGCCATCTTAGTACACGTGTCCAATCCCAGATCCAGGGACTCCTATCTGGTCCAGGACAAAGGCCAGACAGTTGCAAAAGAGAGAATCTGCTCCCCTAACTCTCTGCAAAACACTGAGCCACAAATAGCTCTATGACTGTATGGATGCTGACTGTGACAATATTAAAAAGAAAGCAGGTGGGCAGCACCTGCCTTGCTGTGGACCACCCACCACCCTCTGGCATGTCCGGGTCTGAAACAGCGAGAAGGGACAGTACAGTGGCTGAGTCCGGAGTTCATGAACACCTCTGCTGACCTGTAGGACGTCCTCCTAAATCCAGGGAGCCAAGGTTCTAAGCCACCTTCTGGGGCCAAGAATGAGTTGGGGGACATTAGAACTTCACTTATTTTAACTAGTATTGGCTCCAGAAACTGGAGAGGCCCATGAACAAGCTGGGCTAGGAGCAGGTGGCAGGTTTTCTCCTCTGTAAGCTTTTACAAAGAAAAAGAAGAACAAAGCATGTGTACCAAAAACACTTCCAAAAACAGCTGGGAAACGCCAGCTTAGCTTCTGACCCAGTCTTTGACATTGCTAACCTGTGAGATTGGGGGTCTACACGTTGTGTGAGCTGAATCTCAACAGGGACAGGAAGATATTCACAATGAAGACCCGGTCACTGGGAGACAGAAGTCACACCCCCTGGGAGGCTGACAGGTATGTGAGGTGTGTGTTTAGTGTGCAAAGAGCACTAGTATTGAGAAGCCAGGTCACAGTATTATCACAAATATGAAGGCTTTAAATGCAAAGGGCTAAGTGCTAGAAATTTAAAGATGTTAGATGATATTGATTCTCTCAGCTTTTTCAAGTACCCAAGGCCCAGACAATAAAACTCTACCACCAGACATCACAAGATGCCACAGTCACCTGATAATACTAGCGAATCACAACTCCAGCTGAACATTAGAACCATCTGGGGAGTTAATTTGGTTCTTTCTAAAACAAAGGTTGGGCCTCATCAGATCAATTAAATAATGATTTATGGTATAAAACCAAAGCATTGGCATTTCCTTAAAGCCCTTGAAGTTGATTCTACCATCTCAGGGTTAATAATGCTCTGGCTTAATCTTTCATCAACAAAGTTAAGTAGTATTATTAACATTAAAAAGGCTATCTAAAAAGACCAAGAGTGTTATCTCTGATAATTTTGTCAACTGAGACTAGGCACTTTGGAGCCAGACTTGGCTTAACTTACAGCTCTGCAGCTTACCATTTGTGAACCTAGGGCACGAGGCTTGGTCTCTTTGTACCTCAGTTTCCTCACCTGCAAAATGGAAGTTTTAATAGTATCAACTTCACAGGACAGTCTTATCCTAAATCCTTATTGTCTGGGCCTCGTGTTGTTAGAGTGCTCAAAAAGCACCTGGCATGATGTTCAAATACTATACAAATATTTATTATTTAAATATTAATTTTATAACAAGCCAGGCTTTTCACAGGTCTGGGTTTATAGCTGTGACTGCTGATCTTCAAATATAGCCTCTTATGTAGCAGCTGCCCATGGGATGGTGCACAGAAACTAGAAACGTAAACTGAACAGCTAATAAGTTGTAGCTTTGATGTTCTATCAGAATAGAAGAAAACTCTACTAAGTGGATGCCATTCTAAGCACCAGCAACTAGGCCATTAAAAATAAAATAGTAATGTGAAAATGGCTTTATTAAAATAGAAATCTTTATTTTGTCACTTGAGGAGGTGACACACACAAAATGGAATGGAATATATGAAGTGGCATCTTTCACGATTATATTTCTAGAAGCCAAAGAAAATTTTCTTGAGCGCTGGTTATAGCCTGAGGGAAAGCCTCTGTGCGTGAAATAAAAGCGTCTTCTGATAAAAGGAACAGAGAAGAGACTTTTTAGTGGGACATATCTTGTTTTATGAAGGTAGAAGCTCCTATAATTCACCCCCAATCTGAAAACATCACTTTTTATTTTATTTTATTTTATTTTTTTTTTTGGTGGTACTGGGGTTCCTGGAAGCCCTTCTACCTCCGGGCTACACTCCCAGACCTATTTTATATTTTTATTTAGAAACAGGGTCTCCTAAGCCAGCGCGCGCGGCTGGCTTCGAACCTGCCCGATCCTCCTGTCTCCGCCTCCCAAGCACAGGGATTACAAGCGTGCGCCGCCACGCCCGGCTAAAACATCACTTTTTAAATTACTCATTTTTTGCCGGGCGTGGCGGCGCACGCTTGTAATCCCTGTGCTTGGGAGGCGGAGACAGGAGGATCGGGCAGGTTCGAAGCCAGCCGCGCTGGTTTAAGAGACCCTGTTTCCAAAAATAAAAAATAGGCCTGGGAGTGTAGCCCGGAGGTAGAAGGGCTTCCAGGAACCCTAGTACCACAAAATAAATAAATAAATAAATTACTCATTTTACAACTTCATGTTAAATTTTAAAAAATTTATCTTGCTATGTGCAAGCTTTACTTATTCAATCACTCACAGCAGGTTTGAATTAGACATCTGAATATTGAACTCACTGGACCCAGAATTTCTACACGGTAGAGGGGGACAGGGATGCTCCATGGGGCGACCGGTTCCCTCACCTGTGGGTTTCACTACAAAGGAAGGAAATAAGACTAAGATGGCTTCTTTCACTCTAGCTGTGGAAATGCCTTAAAGTGGGTGCTGCTGCCGTGGAATACTCCTGAGTCCTATGTGCACAGAGCTGAGGATTTTAGGCAATGATTGGATCATGAGGACTCTAACCTCACTGATAGATTAATGGATTAATTCATTTGACTACTGAACTGATAACTGAATGAACTACTGAGAGTTGGGACCTAGTTGGAGGAAGTAGGTTACTGGAGATGTGTCCTGGAAAGGAGTTTATGTACAGCTCTCTCTCTCTCTCTCTCTCTCTCTCTCTCTCTCTCCCTCCCCTCCCCTCCCCTCCCCTCCCCTCCCCTCCCCTCCCCTCCCCTCCCCTCCCCCTCTGAGCTGACATGAGCTGAGCAGTTTTCCTCCATGATGACCACAGGCCATGATATTCTGCCTCACATCAGGCCCTGAGCCATAGTCCATGGACTGAAACCTGTGAAACTGAACCAAAATAAACCTTCCCTCCTCTAAGTTGTTGGTGTCTGGTGTTCTGGTCATAGCAATGGGAAGCTGATTAAAGCTGATTAATACAGCTGCCTCTGCATTCTACTAATTTTCCACACTGTGCCAACAACATCACATTCTTCCAGAGGAAACAGCTGCACCGAGGGTGGTATCCACATCAAACTCCACCAGATTTTCAAGTCCACTGGGTCTTGCATTCTACTTCCTTCAAGGTTCAATATTCTTATTTTTGAAACAAGTCATCCTTCAGTGACTTTTTTTTTTAAAAAAGCAAAGATCTGTGAGCAGTCACACCTTCTAGTTTTTTAAGTCATCAGTTCAGTGAGAGGTAGGCTGTCGGATTAAAGTTCTTGGGTAAATATGGTGAATTGGGCATAAACATCCAAATTTTGCTTTTTCAGGAACCATATAAAAGCTATAATGAATAAATATTATTTAGAAATGTTTTAATTTTTAAGGATGAAATAGAGAGGTAAAAAAAATTTTTTTTTGAAAGCTTGAAAGAAGATGGGTAATAAACAGTGACCAAGCAGATCAAGGAAAGTCAGATTTGAGGTGGCTTAGTTACTGCTACAGCATAATCAAAAGTCTAGGACATGGTGTCACCAGGTAGCTGGGGACATGGGTGAGGATGGGGAGAATTAGAAAGGCCACTGAGGCTCCTCACCCCATCTGCCAGGTGACTTCCCCTCCTCACCCTACATAGGAATGGCTTTCAGTCTCTGGAGAGGGCAAAACAGGCAAACTGGGCTTGGAAGGAATGGACTGAGTTAGGAGCACAAGACCCACACAGAAGCCAGGAGAATTAAATGAAGATGGAGACACTGAAGGCTGAGACCACACTCCAAGTCTTTTCCGCACTTAGCTTCCAGAATGATATACCCAGAGCTTTTCTTCCCTGGGAGAAGAATTGGAAGGAAAGAAGAGGTATCCTTGGGGATTCTTAAGTGGGAAAACTTAAACATGGATATCATGCTTTCTCCAACAAATGACCCAACCAGACTGCCATCCAGTGAAACAAAGATCTTCTAAGCAGCTTTGCCACTCACCCACAAGTAAACATAAGCAGGCACCTAAGTATTAGATGTCCATAGTAGTATTAGAGAGATTAAGAATGCCTCTTACCGGGCGTGGTGGCACACACTTGTAATCCCCGCGCTTGGAAGGTGGAGACAGGAGGATCGCACAGGTTCAAAGCCAGCTGCGCTGACTTAAGAGACCCTGTTTCCAAAAAAAAAAAAAAAAATAGGTCTGGGAGTGTAGCCCAGAGGTAGAAGGGCTTCCAGGAACCCCAGTACCAACAAAGATCAAGCAAACAACCCACAGAGATTAAAAAAAAAAAAAACTTGGAAGAAAAATAAAGTGCAAAGGGAAGAGAAAACTTCAAAGTAAACTTAAAGAGAGAAGCAGTGATACTGAATCCTAGAAACAAAGTGGGAATGTCATATAAAAGTAGTTCTTAGAAATTGAAACCATAGCTGGGCACTGTGGCACACACTGTAATCTCAGTACTTGGGAGGCTGACACAGAAGGATTGCAGGTTCAAGGCCAGCTTCAGTAACTTAGCAAGACCCTCAGCACCTTAGGAAGACCCTATTGGTTATTTATTTATTTATTTATTTATTTATTATTTATTTATTTATTTATTTATTTTGGTGGTACTGGGGTTCCTGGAAACTCTTCTACCTCCTGGCTACATTCCCAGGACTATTTTTATATTTTTATTTGGAAACAGAGTCTCTTAAGCCAGCGAGGCTGGCTTCGAACCTGCACAATCCTCTTGTCTCCACCTCCCAAGCGTGGGAATTACAAGCATGCGCCACTATGCCCGGCTGACCCTATTGGTAATTTAAATCCTTATCTTTCAATGTGTATATAACTCTGGCCTCTGGTGATACTGATGAGAAGTTTAGTGCCACACTAATGATTGTTCCTTTGCATGCTCTCTATCTTTAGTCTCTGGCCATTTTTAAGTTTTACTCCTTGTCTTGGTCTCCTATAGTTTCTCTAGGGTTTTCAGCAGTCCCGGGGGGAGATTTTTAAGTGCTCATCTGGGATCCTATAAGGATCAATTTCCAACATTACATTGTATACTGGGCTAACTAATATCCCTGGACAAGAAAAATTATACCTTTAAATACTAATGACTGCAGACAATAAAACAGCCTTTGGATGATGCTCAAACATACAGAATTCTATAAGAAGACTATGAATAATGGGATTTTCCCCAGGGAGTATACACCATAGAAAGCTGAGTGAAATATCATTCACTACCCAGGGACAAAAGAGCTGTGAAATGTTCTAGAGGTGGAGGAGAAGTAAAATCAACTGGACCAGGCAGTCCTCTCAGGGATGACCAAGAAGTGGCCAAGCCGGGCGTGGTGGTGCCTGCTTGTAATCCCAGCATTTGGGAGGCTGAGACAGGAGGATTGCGGTTTATGGAGAGCCTCAGCTACTTAGTGAGGCCCTTTCCAACTCAGTGAGACCCTGTTTCAAAATAAAGGATAAAAAATAAGGCTGGAGGCATGTCCTGGAGGTGGAATGCCCCTGGGTTCCATCTCTAGTACTGCAAAAAAAAAAAAAAAAAAAAGAAGAATAATTAATTAAAAATTTAAAAAAGTGGCCAAGGGGGCTCTGGATCCCCAGGCCAATGCCTCTGCCTTCCATCTCTAGGTCGTATAAGAGGAGATTAGAGAAAGGAAAGTCCTATGAGTTGGATGTTGCCGGTGTTTTGAGACCCACTAGTCAGCCACAGGAAAGTTGTACCCACAGTATGAGAGCTGACTGTTGGAACTTGATCCTCTAGGAACTCGGATGACACAGTGACAGTGTCACAACCCAGAGTCAGTGCAGCATTGAAAAACTGAGCAGCAGAATAAAACACTCATCCATGTTTAAGTCTCCCCATTTCTGGGAGCAATGAAAAAAAAACATTTAAAAAACCTAGAATCAAGAAGACTGGGCTTATTGACAACACAAATATCAAAAGGTTCAGACTCATTTTCTGCAGCTTTAAAGAGAAACCAATTATCAACAAAGGCATCAGTCAAGAAGAGAACAACTGAATAATAATTAGCATAGGAAGAACAGAGCCAATTTCCTCCGGTTGACCTGGAGAAAACTTGCTTCTGCCCTCTGCTCTTTAGCTTTCCAGCTCTACAATGAAAACTCTATGAAAGACTGTCCACCAAGGTGTTTGGGAAGTTCCTCAAATTCACTATCATCAGCTAAATGCGCAGCATGCAAAAAAACAAACAAAAAGAGACATTTTGTTCCTTTTAAATTTATGAAAAATCTATAAAACAATAGTTTAGGCAAGAATCGTCACGTTCATTGGGTGCACACAAAATGTTCCAAATAATAAAACAGAAACTGTGCACAACTGTCAGCATTTCCTGCATTATGGCTTTCCAGAGTCTAAACACATCGGTTCCCAGTGACAAGGCAACCCCACCTGACATCTCTTGTCTCCCGTTGTCCTGGTGACCTGTTGGTATCTGATGATGAAGTCAGGAAGTAGCTCGGCAAATGGGCAAGGGGGACAACCTTTTCTTTTCTGGCCAGAGCTCCCATTTTCGTTTCCTAATCTGACTCATCCTCCTGCAATTAAGTTACAAGTCTGAATCCCAGTGTATGTTCCCAGGAACCTCTCCAATGCATGATTTATGGAGACTGCTTTATAGTTGAAGCGAGCTAGTGTGATCTTTTAAATACAAGTGGCATTGTTACTATAAGAGAAAAATAGTAAGTCCAGCAGAAAGAGCTTCAGGCTGAAATTCCTTTTCCGTAGTACCAAGTTGATTAAAGGAAGTCATATACCAGAGACAATACAAAATACCCTTCCCGTAGAAGCTACAAATACACCCTCATTAACGAATTTCATCACAGGGGAGAAAAGACAATGAGCGATTCTCGTTTTGTTCAGCATTTAACTTAAGATGATGGGCTGGCAGTCTGGTAGCTAATGTTGTGAGTAGTTAAAATATTGTTAGGAGGCCATTCTTTAAAAATTGACAGTAGGCATTAAAACTAAATTAATATTCTCTAAAGCAATACACTTTTGTTTAGACTTTGGGTCATATTAATGATTTATCTTTCTTGTTTCATCCAAAGGTAATTTAAAAATATTAATCAGAACAAAAAAGAATTTCAGTGCTAACTAGGTCTTGCTTAACTACATCCTTCCTAGTAGTTACTTGTTCTTTGTTATATTACCCTGTGCAGAGAAATTCGTTTTACATTGACAACAAACCAAAATAAAATTAGTCTCTGTGGTAGGAGAAAATTGCCATTTTGTTCTGTGTTGTTTTAGAAAAATTACATTATAACATACCAACAAATTAAAAGCAACTGTTCTGAGTAATGAACGCACAGGGAAACTCCAGACCAAAGGGCCTGGAACTGCAATGACAGAAAGGAACTACCCTGATTTTATTTTTTTTCCTAAAAACTACATTCACGTTCCAAGTACTTTCATTCAGCAGTTCCAAATATCTTTCAACAGTGTCACTCCAAAGGCAAAATGAAGAAAACAAAGAGGCATCTGATGCCCAGGCTGCTCCTATTAGAAATACATGGTTAATTGTCATGATTAACAAGTCTTTGTTTGTGAAGCCCAGTTGCCTTGGGGCCAGCCTGTCGGCAGGGGAGGCGAGTTGGTGCCAGCTCTGCACAGTGGCAATAAACTCTAGTTCAAGGGTCTGAGGTTTAGTGTCAGAGCGCCTGGGCTCACATCTCAAAGCACCACTTAGCAGCTCTGTGACCTGAAACAGGTTCCTTAACTTTTCTGAACCTCAGTTTCTTCTGTAAATAAGACATGGTAACAGTCACTGCCTCCTAAAGTAAAATGAGATGCTGCATAGGAAGCGAGTTACACAGGCCTAATACATAACAAATAATGAGCAATGAATGTTAACTGTAAGCTTGGATGATTTAGTGAATCTGGATTACATAACCCAACTTACCATCCGAAAATTCTAGTTGGGTGCAGTGGTGCGATCCTGGAATTCCAGTACTTGGAAAGCTGAGATAGGAGGATCACGGGTTCAAGGCCAGCCTCACCAATGTAGTGAGATCCTGTTTTATAATAAACAAAATAAAAGGGGCCTAGGGTTTGGCTTGGAGGTAAAATGCCCCTGCTACCAGCAGCAGAAGCAGCAGCAACAACAACAACAACAAAACAAACAAGCAAAAAACAACTTGAGGAATATCCTCATCACCAAATGCAAAATTCAGTAGAACTCAGGTGCCCAAGCTATTTATTGGTATAAATTAGAAGCTTAGGAAACCACATAACTCTAGAATCTGAAGAAGAAAGCATGATGTGGTCCTTAGCACAGATGGAGAAACATGGCAGAGTCCAAAGAACCTGAATTCAATTTTTAGCCTGCTGACCATAGTATATTAAACAGTGGCCCTTTTACCTGGGCATGGTGGCACATGCCTGTAATCCCAGTACTTGGGAGGCTGAGACAGGAGGATCACAGGTTCAAGGTCAGCCTCAGCAAATTAGACCCTGTTTCAAAATAAAATAGGGTTGGGCGTGTAGCTCAGAAGTAGAATGCCCCTGGATTTAGTCCCCACACACAAACACACATGCACACACACACATGCCTACACATAGCGGCCCCCAAAAGATCCCAATTCCTAGTCCCACTCTAGGACTTATTTGGAAATAGGGTCTTTGCAGATATAATTCAGGTTCTGAAGATGAGGTCATTTTAGATTAGGGTGGGCCCTAAATTTAATAAAGAGTGGCTTTGTAGGACACAGAAAAGCAGAAGACAGACAAACCGGGGAAGAGTATGTGAAGACACAGTCAAAAACTGGCTTCATGTGTCTTCCTGCCACAGAATGCCCAGAACTGTGAGCAGCTACCAGAAGTGGGAGAGGCAGAGAGAGAATGGGTTCCCCTTCAGAGTCTCCAGAAGGAACCAACCCTGCTAACACCTGGCTCTCCCCCTTCTGACCCGGGAACCGTGACACTACACTTCTGTAGTTTTAAGCCACCTGTGATTTGTGACAGCAGCTTTTAAGAGCCCCTTGCAGTTACTAAGCTGGAAAGTTCGTTAGTGAACTTCTTGAGGACCAGTGAGCTCCTATAAAGGTCCCTGGACACAGAAAGGGCTCTGGAAACATGAGCTGACCACATTCATCCTCTTCATCTTCACAACAACCCGCTTTTGTAAGTCCTGGCCGTATTTTCAGATGAGGAAATTGCTTCTTAGTAAACCGACTACCAGCCATGGCCAGTGAGTAAATGGGAGATTTTCTGGTTACAGTATGGGTACCTGTCTAGCCTCACCAATTGTGTGTGTGTGTGTGTGTGTGTGTGTGTGTGTGTGTGTGTGTTAGAGAGACAGACAGACTGGGGATTGAACCCAGGAGTATTCTACTTCTGAGCTAAAACCCCAGCACTATTACTTTATTTTGAAACAAGTTCTTGCTAAGTTGCTGAGGCTGACCTTGAACCTTCGATCCTCCTGTCTCAGCCTCCCAAGTACTGGGATTGCAAGCATGTGCCACCACGCCCAGCTTATTCATCTCTTGCTGACAGATTTTTGCTTTAATTCTTACTACATTGTATCACTGAATCAAAACTAAACTGCCAGGTTTCCTGTGAACATATAAAATAAAGCCTTAGCTGGAAAGAGTGAGGCTACAGTAAACGTGAAAGGTAAAAAAGATGTTTGAGGAAAGACTACAAAATCTAGAGACAAATCATTCATTTCAAATTTAGATGTTGGAGGAAGATCTGAAGAAATAATGAAAATTTTGTATACCTAAGGGGTAGTGAAGAAAATATTTTTAAATTAAGAAATTTTCCGGATGGCGACCAAGAAAAGCAGCGTTTATGAGTCCTGCTAAAGCTCGACCTCTCTTGCCACAAAATCAGCGCTTTTCATAGCCAGAAAACACGACCAGCAGATAAATTAAAAGTGTAAACACAAGAGACAGAGGAAAAAAAAAGACTAGAAGAACAACCAGAGACCAGAACTCAAACCCGCAATGCAGCGGCAGAGCCAGGCCGGCGCCATCTTCCCTCAAAGCACCAGGCTCCAGAGAGGAAAGGTAAGCAAGGAGATGAAGTGAGCAGCTGCGAATCATTCGGGTGTAATTCAGCAGTTCTTTCAGCGCAATGAACATCTAAAACTCCCAGTGGCCAAGCTCATCATGCCTTCCAGGGCTCAGAACGGAGCTCAAAATCAGAAAAGAAATATGCCAGCCTCACAACCGAGGGCGTGGCAGTGGTGCCATATTGCCAGCAGTGACAGCAAGTTCACTGTGCCCCGCCACAGCTCCAGATCTGCACACACAATAACCGTGAGTGAAATTGTGGCCGCTAAAGGAGAAATCTCTGTACTGTACTCCCAGGGACTTGCACAGCTTTGATGATCTCCTTGGGTCGGATATTTTGCAGTCCAACCCAGTGAAGGAGTAACAGTAGCAGAGATACCACACCCTAGTCGCAGCTCCCCATGGGAAAACGCCCAGCCCGGCACCCCCACGGTCTCACGCAGCCTCGATTAACTTCATGGGTATGAGGCTTTGCAATACAACCCAGTAAAGGAGTAGTGGCAGCTGAGATTACAACAGACTTGAGATACAGAGCACCCTAAGTGAAGTCGTAGTGACCCAGGGAAGGCACAGACCTCTGAAATCATGGGAAAGAGGAACAACAGTAGAGCAATGAATGTCCACAACCCCATATTATCAGAACCTGATAACACAGAAATTCAGAGATCTTAGAAGATCAAATCAGGAATATAACTGTAGAAATAATACAGGACTTTTGAAAAGAATTTAGAGAGAGTCTAAAAGAAATAAAGGAAGCAATCATTGAGGTAAAGGCCTCAATTCAAAGTTTAAACGATCGATTAGACCACATCTTCACATGGAGTGAAGATGATCACTCCAAAAACGAATGGATAATTTATAACTTAGAAAAAAAAATCAGACAGCAGGAATCTGACATTAAAGCAATATGGGCCCATTTTAAGAGAGCTAACCTAAGGATAATTGGAATAGAGGAGGGAAAAGAAGGTGAAACCAAAGGGATCAATAATATCTTCAAAGAAATAATAGCAGAAAAATTTCCAAACATAGAGCAAGAGGTCGATACACAGGTCCAGGAAACTTATAGAACTCCCTTTAGACAGGATCAGAGCAGAGGATCCCCACGCCACATAATTGTCAAAATGACCAATGTGGAAGCCAAGCAGAGAATCTTAAAGGCAAAAAAAAAACAAAGGGCCAAGTGACATTCAGAGGCAAACCAATTAGAATCACTCCAGACTTCCCAAAACAAGTCATGAAAGCCAGAAGGGCTTGGAGTAACATATTCCAAACTCTGAAAGAAAACAACTTCCAGCCAAAAATTTCCTACCCAGAAAAACTACCTATCAAATTAGATGGGGAAATAAGAAGCTTCCATGACAAAAGAAACTGAAGGAATTTATGTCTTCAAAACCAGCACTAGAGAAAATACTCAAAGAGATTAACTACAAAGAAGAAATAGGTAACACACACCAGAACCAGAGAAACAAGATCTTCCATCCAGCAGACAACTAAGCAAAGAAGAATATATTCATGTGTTTATAGGTTAAAATCTTTGGAGATTCATTAGTAATCTCAGTCTTTTATCTATTTCTAAATCATATTTCTAAATTGTATTGTTTGCTTTTATTGTTGCTAATTTTTAGGATCTCTATTTGGAATATTAATATACCTTCAGATATAGCATTTGGAAATATTTTATCCTAACTTTTAACTCTGTTTACATTGTCTTTGGATATACAATTTTTAAATTTTTTTTAGGAAGTTTGTTTGTTCTTTTGTTGCCTGTGCCTTTGAAATCATAACCTAGAAATCACTGCCAATTTCAGTGTTGTGAAGTTTTATGACCTAGGTTTTCTACTAAAAGTTTATAGGCTTAAGATTTACATTTAGGTCTTTTATCTATTTTGAGTTAATATTTGTATATGGTATTAGGTAAGGGCCCAATTTTATTCTTTTTCATATAATTATTGTTTTTTAACAATATTTAGTGAAAAAATTATTTCCTTCACCAAATGTTCTTGGAAACTTTGTCAAAAATAACTTGACCATATATGGAAGAAATTATTTCTAGGCTTTTTATTTTACTCCACTGGTTTATATATCTGCCTTTATAGCAGTACTACACTGTTTCAATTATTGTAGCTCTATAAGGTTTGAAATCAGAAAATGTATATCTTCTAGCTCTGTTCTCTTTCAAGATTGTTTTGGGTATTTAGAGTTCATATTTCATGTTAGGATAGACTTTTTCTGGAAAAAAATGTATGATAATTTTACCTTAAAAAAAAAAAGAAAAAATATCCTCTGGTAAGAAAAAAAGCAGAAAGAAATACTGAAATGTTATCTCTAAGTGATATCAGACAAATGAATCTGTTATGTGAGATTATCATTGTTAATTTTGGATTATTTGCTATAATATTAGATGTCAAGCACTAAGCCAAGCATGGGAAGGAGGGATGGGGAAGGAATGGGGTGGGAATTGGGTAGGGAGTAATTGGGCAATGTGTGCATGTATGTCTATACAAGTTTTTATCCTACTATGATGTATGAGTACAGTGCACCAATAAAAAACTTGAAAAAAAACCAAACAAACAACAAAAAAAGAAAGACCCTGTTTCAAAATAAAATAAAAATAAAAGGGAAAAAAAGAAATTTTCCTAATAAAGAATATATATCATTGTAGAAATAAATATCTGATCATAACATCTTAGAATGTGTATACTCACCTGAGAATCTCAGGATGGGTCTGAGAAACATCGGGATTCCAGCAATCACAGTGTTCAAATGTTCATGTTTTACTAGTTAACAGATTTCAGGAAAAGAGGACTTATTGAATTATTAATTTTTTGCTGTACTGGGGATTGAACCCAGGGGCATTCTACATCTGGACTATACTCCCAGCCCTATTTTATATTTTTTAATTTAGAAACAAGTTCTCACTAAGTTGCCAAGGGCCTCGCTAAGTTGCTAAGGCTGGTCTCAAATCTGCAATCCTCCTGTCTCAGCCTCTCAAGTACTGGATTACAGATATGTGTCACTATACCCAGTTTATTAAAATAGCTTTATATTTATTAAAAATGTGAGCCAGGTATGGTAGCATATGCTTGTAATCCCTGTACACACACACACACACACACACACACACACACACACACAGTAAAATTCTCACATTCACTCATAAAAAAGAAGGCGCAGTGAGGTGTGGTGGTGCGCACCTGTAATCCCAGTACTTGGGAGGCTGAGACAGGAGGATTGCAGGTTTGATGCCAGCTTCAGCAACTTAGAGAGGCTCTCAATAACTTAGTGAGACCCTGTTTCCAAATAAAAAAATAAAGTAGGGCCGGGGGTATAGCTCAGAAGTAGAACACCCCTGGGTTGAATCCCTAACCCCCGACCACGGACAAAAAAAGAAAAATGTACATGAAAAGTAGATGGAATTAAAAGTCTACTTTTACTTAGCAAGAATAAGAACATTAAAGAACATTCTGTTCTGTGAGGGCTTGAGGAAGTTGGCCTTCTGTGCATAATAGGAGTAAAAATGTGTGTATACTTTATGGCAGCTAATGTGACAATAGCTACAAGAATGTTAATACTCTTACCATGTTCATCCTGTAATTATATATCTAGGAACTTATAACAAAAAAAGTCATACACATCTAAAGTGATGTGTGTTGTACCCAATTTATATTATCATTGTTTTTAAAATTAGAAGGTTGAAAATGACCTAAACTATTAACAAAGAAGTGATTAGATATCATGGTATCTCTATATAACATGATACTAAAAAGGCATTAAAAATCAAGGTCTACTTTGTGAACCGATCTGAGCAATGTCTATGAAATATTGCTAAGGAAAACAAGCATCCAGGTACAGAGCATGACACACGCTGTGCTCTTGTGTATAGAGCAGCTTGGAAATGTTATACAGGAGATGGTGACGCTGGATGTATTGGAGAAAATGAACTGGGTAGCCGGGCATGGTGGTGCACGCTTGCAATACCAGCACTTGGGAGGCTGAGACAGGAGGATCGCAGTTCGCAGCCAGTCTCAGCTACTTAGGGAGGCCCTTTGCAACACAGTGAGACCATATTTCAAAATAAAGACTAAAAAATAGGGCTGGGAGTGTAACTTGAAGGTAGAATGTCCCTGGGTTTCATCCTCAGTAGCAAAAAAAAAAAAAAAAAAAAAAAGTGAACTGGGGGTCTGGGCAAAGGGATTTGTGGGAACATGGTCATTTTAAAGCACAGCTGCAGATTCTTTGCCCTTTGTTCCATGGAGAGGTGGCATCTTTGGCCCTTTAATGCCCTGGGGGGGGGGGGTTACCACTGTCATTGTGTATGAAATGCAGTAGGCATCCGGCTGCGTGGAGTCCAGAGCCATATTTGAAGAGGGTGTTTAGCATCTGCAAGCTGAAGGGACAAGCAGTCCAGGAGACATCAGCTGCCATTAAGAATCCCAGCCTCCAGCAGAGAGACTGCACAATGAGGGGCAGAGGGAGAGAGCGGCCCAGGGAGCCCTGGCTGCTCCACCCCTGGCTGTTTTGAATCTTCCCAGCTCAGGCAGCAGACCTATGAGTGAAAAAGCCTTGGGATGGTCCCAGCTTCAGCCACTGGCAGACAGCAACCACCTGAGACCTTGAACAAGAACTGACCGCCTGAGCCGGGCATGGTGGTGCATGTGTGTAATCCCAGTACTTGGGAGGCTGAGGCAAGAGCACTGCAGGTTCCTGGCCAGCCTCAGCTACTTAGTGAGGCCCTCTGAAACATCGTGAGACTCTGTTTCAAAATAAAGAATAAATCTGGGCATGGCGGTGCACGCCTATAATCCCGTCATTTGGGAGGCTGAGACAGGAGGATCTGAATTCTCAACCAGCCTCAGATACTTAGTGAGGCCCTTTACAACTCAGTGAGAGCCTGTTTCAAAATAAAGAATAAATAATAGGGCTGGAGGTGTAGCTCAGAGGTGCCCCTGGGTTTCATCCCTAGTACCATAAAAAACAAAAAAAGAAAAGAATAGGGGGTGTAGCCCGGAGGTAGACTATCCCTGGGTTCAATCCCAGTACCACAAAAAAGGAACAATATGTGATATCACTTTAGATACTAGGTATTAGAACCTTATAATATTAGAAGATAGAAATTAATCAACTTCATCTCTCCCTTAAACTAGAGAGTTTGTGGGTTTTTAAAAATTATTAATCATTTCAGACTATGAAGCATCCCTGTTCCTGTTCTAAATTAATCTATTTGATTAAGGTAGCCTGGGACTGGGTTGGGATGGCCATATTATGATAACTGGTAGGTAAGCCAGGCGTGGTGGTGCGAGCTTGTAATGCCAGCATTTAGGAGGCTGAGACAGGAGGATTGTGGTTTGTAGACAGCCTCAGCTACTTAGTGAGGCCCTTTGCAACTCACTAAGACCCTGTTTCAAAATAAAGAATAAAAATAGGGCTGGGAGTGTAGCTTGAAGGTAGAATGCCCCTGGGTTCCACCCCCAGAACCACACACGCACAAAAAGAAAAGTAGCGTGTAGGTACATTCGTTGTTGCAGGTCTTTGCTGACCTCAATCCTCAATCCTCCTGTTGCAGCCTTGCAAGTGCTAGGATTACAGGCGTGCACCACCATGCCAGGCTGGGAGGTGCATTAGAATAAGTTAATTATATCTAAAAAGCTCTTCATCTATTTATTGCCCAGGGTTATTCTGAGATTTACTATGTCATCAAAAGTGAAACTCCAGCAACCTAGTGAGACTCACCATTTTTGCCTATAAGCAGAGAGGTAATATTTCAAGACCATCTCATTAAGTAGAAATATTTGCAGCTAACCTATTTGGAATACCCTTGGAAAAGAAATACATGAGGCGTATTAAAAGGGCACAGTTCCCTTTCAGAGCAGGGGTTTATTTATCAAAATGTTAGGCAAATACCAACATTAGATTAGCACAACTGTTTCATTATTTCCCCCAGAAAAAACATAAAAAGATGTCAAACCACTTAAGAATCTGCTGAGTTTAGAGTAAATAAACACAAAAGTTGTAAACAGTACTTTGCCTTGAGAAAGAGTAAATGTTTAGAAGAAATTAGAGGATGATTGCGTCTATTTTTCTATCTGACAGCATCCAATAAGCGAGTGCAATGCTATCCATGAGCCTGTTTAAGTGTATTACTAAAATCTTAAACACTATCATACCTTTGGAAGTGAAGATCTATAAAGGTGTTCTGTTTGCCTAGCCACACTTGCTACCAGGGATGCCTGATGCCTCCAAAGATAATGGTCATTGGTCACAACTCATTCCTGGTACTATTATAATAAAAAAGAATTCAGACTGAACCATCTCAATAAACACAATATTTTTTTCCTTTTCCTGTGACATAACCCACTGACATATTTAGTGCCACCCAAGCCCAAGAACAGCCTTGTCCCCTAAAACATTTAGACCTGGTCTTTATTCTGTTGTCCCGGCTGAAAAACTGAGTTTAAACTCTCTTCTACCATTTACTTTCAGTAAAGAAGTAAATTCCTCTTTGGGCCATGGTTTCTCCATCTGTAAAATGGGGCTAATAAGAGTAGCCACCTCACAGAGCAGTTACATGAGGAAAATAATACAGAGCTCTCAGGACTCTGACCACCATCATATTTGCTCTTTCTAGATTCCACACGTACTGTGCAAGGCTGGGCAATGGCGTTCACTGACGGGTAAGGCGGGATCTGAGCCCTGCTGAGGTACAGACATAAAAGTCACTGTAATGTTTTACTTGAGATAGGTCCATGCGAGGGTCATAGAAGGATCCTTTGCTCTGCTAAGGGTTATATTGGAGGTTCATGAAATGCCAGGAAGGTTGCAAGATGGACACACTTCAGCAGGGTCTTGAAGAATAAAGAAAACGTTCTTTCCGTATAATGATCTCAGATCACACACATTCAGTGATTTAATATTGCTCACTTACACTCCATGGCTCTAAAATCGAGTTTCCTTTCTTGTGCAGGAGATGAAAGGTTACCATCTCATTCTGCTCATGTGAACACGAACGCTGCTACTCTTTTGCCCAGGCCCAAGGCAACTGGCACAATATCGCTAAGGTTTTGAGTTGTCCAGCGCTTCAATCAAACTAGCTCTTTGAGTTATTGTAATGACTTTCCTTGGAGAATGGCCTCATAGAATTCCCTCTTGGCATGAGAAAAAGTTAATTTGAATGTATATTATGACACTAAGGCTCTAACACTGAGAGTTCCCTTTCTTGTTTTCACCAATAGGAGGCTTGGAGCTGAATTGGCTCCCGGACAATACCAACCGTACAGGGCTGTGTGCTACTTTCCCCTCTTGCTTTGCATTCTTACCTACATCTGACACCTTTGCTATTTATTTAATGTGTCTGGTATTCCTTTTGAAAACAAATTTAAACTTTCTCTCTATGACAAAAAAAAAATGTGTCTTTAGAACTCTCACAGTGTGACCAAATAGAGTCAACAGCCTCCTCTTACTCCCCAAGGGCTGTGTTTACTTTCAGAAAATGTATTCGTTGACAAACCCAGCATAAAGTTCCCAAGCATCAAACAAAAGGGGATGTTTTCCTGATGGGGAGAAAAGTCATATTAATGAAACTTTTCAAAAATAAAATAAAAAAATAAAACTTTTCTTGCAAAAGAAATCATTCCCATGCATTTGCTCGAGCAAATACCCCGTCTCATACTAAAGCAGCTAAGGGCATGTGAAGGAGAGAGGCTGTCAGAGGCCAGCGGAAATTTTGAAATCAGAGTTGGAGCAGTTCCTCCAGCCAGCCCAGCTGGATGGCCACCAGGAGCACTCTACAACCGGCCTTGGGAGGGGAACTGTGGCGATGGGAAGAACTGGGCAATTAAGACATACCCCGCACAGTCCAGCCAAGCTAGCCCAATAGCCCAATATTCCAAACAAGGCCACTTTTAGGATATTTTTCTAAATGGACTGCTCTATTATTTTTTTTTACCAAAATACTCTTTCTTCTACAAAGATTGCAAGTTAGTTTATTAATTACTTAGTTTATTTATTATTAATTAGTTTATTTATTTATTCATTTATTGTGGTACTGGGGCTTGAACCCAGGGTTATTTTACCTCCAAGCTACTCTTCCAGCCCTATTTTTATTTTTATTTTGTTTTGAAACAAGTTATTTCTAGGTTGCTGAGAATCTCCTTAAGTCCCCGAGGCAGGTATCAAGCCTGCAATCCTCCTGTCTCAACCTCCCAAGTACTAGGATTATAGGCTTGTGCCACCACACTTGATCCAAGTTCATTTTTTTAGTCATTTGTTTTTTAAAAGGGAGAGTAATTTTACCAAGCAAGTAATATCACTAGCAATCGAATGGCTTATTCTTATTACCATTTGCCTATTACTTTCTAGTAACTCTTAAGCAATATGTGTTTCTTTATTTCCTTTTTAATGTAATTTAATTTAATTTAATTTAATTTTTTTGGTGGTACTGGGGGTGGAACCCAAAGGCTTTCTACCTCTGAGCTATACTCCCAGACCTATTTTATATTTTATTTGGAAACAGGGTCTCACTAAGTTGCTGAGAGCCTCACTAAGTAGCTGTGGCTGGCTTCAAACCTGTGCGATCCTCCTGTCTCAGCCTCCCAAGTGTGGGGATTACAAGCATGCACCACCACACCTGGCCCAATTTTATTTTTAGGTAAATAAAAACAAAGATGGAACATACCCATGTGATACCATGTAATGTTTTAATATATTCATACATTGTGCACTGTTTAAATCAGGTTAAACATACTTGTCTCCTAAAACATTTGTAATTTCTTGATGGTGAGAGCATTCAAAATCCTTTGAGAACTAACGCCCCTTTTTATTGCTGGAATCAGGATAACATTCCAGGTAATCTCTGTGATCAGAGAAAGGTATTTACATCAATTGGCTCCCCAAAATGAGGAGGACTGAAGTCATAGCACTGTGTGACCCTCTATTGATGCAAGGGCACTGCGGGGAAGGCGAGCACTTTTTTCCCTCATCCACTACAAGGTGCACAGTGGAGGCCCCTATAAAGAAAAACCAGAGAAAATCAGGAAAATTTAAATAATGTAAGCTTTACATGACAGCGGAGCTGAGAGAAATTAAGATCCAAGGAAAGACAGACACCTGTGTGTCTTTATGCTGTCTCAGGAAGAGTAGACAGCTGCACAGAGTTATGACTGGACAAAGGGTGCGGCCTGGTGGTGACAAACTGGGGTGGGGGGCTCAGCAAAGACCGTTTGAGATTCTTCTCCGTGTCCCTGTGTCTTCTGAGAGATGGACATAGCTTTCCTCTGGGTCCAGGAAGGCCACATCTGGAATGGGGTTTTCATGACCTACTTTAAGGGACAAGGATGAGGGGAAGGGGACAGTGGTCATTCTTCTTCTGTGCTTTTCTAAAATAACAATGCACCATATTTGAGTAGTGTGCTCTGCACCCCATTAAAACATACCATATGTATGGCTACACACACACACACACACACACACACACACACACACACACACACACATACTTCTAGTTTATGTCAACACTCCTCTATATATGAACACCTGTAAGTCTCTCTTTAAGACTCCTCTAACTGGTCTCCACTGTCTCTTTGGTCTCAGGTGCAAATTTTCAATCCTAACTGAGGCCCGGTCCGGCCTGCCCCTGTTACAGCTAAACACCTTTAAGTCTCTCCAGAGGTAGGTTTTAGGCTTTATCACCTCTGTTGTCAGGAGCTGTGGCAGAGGCTGAGCTTCTATCCCAGGTCTGGGTCTCTTTTCTGTAGATGATGTGATTTCCGCTTGGCCTTGTGAGTCAGGGGAAAAGTGGGTGTAAGACAGACTCGCGGTATCTTGGAAGCCACAGAGGAAAAGGGTATTTGTAAAAGCACACTTGCTGGCAGGAAAGTGATCAATCCCATATCTTCTTTTCCCTATTACTAAAACCTACTTACTATGTTAAAGACCACTTTGCGTGACCCAGTTTTAACACTAGTCTGGAAAGACCTCTCTGCCACCTACTTAGAAAAAGTATGATTGAGCCAGGTGTGGTGGCACATGCTTGTAATACCAGTACTTGAGAAGCTGAGGCAGGAGGATTGCAGGTTTGAGGCCAGCCTCAGCAAATAGTGAGACCCTCAGCAACTTAGCTAGACCCTGTTTCAAAATTAAAAAGTTCTGGGGTTGTAGCTTGGAAGTAGAATGCTGCTGGCTTCAATCCACAGTACCTCTAAATAATTTTTTTTAATAAAAAGCAAAAAACAAAAAAAAAGAAGAAGAAAAGGAACAATTGCATCAGAGACAGCCCCAAGGTCTGTGCACCAAGAGGTCCTGCAATTCACTTGCATAAGTCACAGGCTGTGCCTGCGTGAGGCCACATCATGAGGAAAAGTTAGCGATTCGCCCTAGTGGACAGGGATTTAGCTCTGGGATCAAAACTTCTGAGTTTCTGGAAACATCTGGAGGTCTGACATTGAGACACAGTCTGAGCCTCAATTGCTGTTTTGCTTGGTACATGTCCCTGTATGAATCATAATGCTAAAAACAGGGAGTAACTGAAGGCGAGGCCGGGGTCAAGCGCTCTCTGCCATCAGCTGTGACAGGGGCAGGCCGGCCCCGGCCTCGGTTAGGACTGAACGTTTGCGCCCGAGACCAAAGGGGCAGTGGAAACCGGTTAGAGGAGTCCTGGGCCCAGTGCTGAGAGGATGCGGGTGTCCACAACCACATAGGTGGGGAAGAGGCGACGGCTCCTAGCCAAGAACAGGCAAGGAGCAGAGCAGACTGGGGTGAAGGGCAGGGCTCAGAGAGAAGAGCCCAAGAACCCTTGCCTGCAGCTGGAAGGAGTGGATGCAGCTGCAGGAGCCTCTGTCCATTATTTACAGCAGTGCTGGGCACCGGATTCCATTTATTCAGGTTGAGGGACAGTGAGGCTTAAGTAGGTCTGTTACCCGTACCACATAATGTTCTTATTACAAATTAACGTCAGTAATCAGCTTTCCTCCTGGCTTTTGCATTTAACTGGGAAGAGATAGTGAATGGAAGACGGCATGTATAAGATGAGGAAGAGGCTGTGAGCAAACTGTGTTCTTTACTTTATAATCGATACCTTACGCCCATCCTGATAGCGGCAGTAGGTAATTTGTGGTGTGGATGTGCCAGCCACTGACCTCACACTATGTAAAGACAATTTCACTCCCTCAATAACCCTGGGCAGCAGGTACCAGGATCATCTCCATTTTACAGAGGAGGAAACTGAGGCTGGGAGAGGGAGGTCAGTGGGCTCTCTACCATAAATGACATACCCAGAACCCTGTCTGAATATGATTCTGTGCTGCTGAATTGCACTCATTTGTCATCACTGAGTTATGGTTTCACAGTCCTTCCCACTCACAACACAATATTTGGTCTTTTCAATAATTCAGGGAGCAAACTTGGTTTCAAACCTCAGCTGTGCTCCTTTTAGGCTGCACTACTAGCTCTCTGAGCTGGATTTTCTCATCTCTTAAATTGAGGATATTAATGATGTCTAACCACCCACAGGACCAAAGTGAGGCAAAAACATGCTAATTGATGCACAAGTATCTCCAGCAAAGCTCTAGAAGCTAAAGAAAAGGCTGCTTTAATTGAAAGACAGAGGGATGGGGAATTCTGTTTTCAGGCAGAACGAGTAAAGTGTAGAGAGGTTGAGGGACTTTCTCGAGACCACCTGCTGCAAAGGCTGGAGCCGGGAACTAAGGTGCAAAGCCTGGCATCCTTTCCTCTGTGACTTCTTGGCTCCACACTGTCCATGACATGGTGAGGTCCATGGCACATGCCTTGGTTCTGGTGGCCTGCTTTTCCAAAGACCCTGCTGCTGCTGCAGTAACGAGCAGCCTCTAATGCAGGTGCACTCAGCCCAGTGAGGACAGCTGGAGGCTCTTCCTGGCAGCACAGGAAAGAAAATTTCCCCACTCTGTTGGCAGGAGCCTCTAACAGGTTTTTTGCAAAGCACAACTGAGAGCGCTTCGGCTCCTGATTCCCCCTAAGCAAGGACATGTGTTGGGCTGGTTGCCTGCAGCCCTGATAGTGGTGATTAACTTCAGGCCATGCAGCAGAGGTGATGGAGATGTGACCAAATATAACTGGTCCCAGCAACAAGTGGGGAAATATGTTTCTACCTGTATAATGGTTTAGAGAGGGAGGAGTAGGAACAGGAAGGCTGCAGGGGGATAATGATTCTGAGATAAAGAAAGAATATAAGGCTTGGTTTCTTCCAAAGAATTTATAATGAGCTTGCTGTGAGTCATCATCAGTATCTAACAGTGAGCCCATTTCCTTCATATTGGAATCTGGCAGTGCCAGCCTTGAACACAATTGTGAAATAAGCACTGACTGCCACTCTCATCCACCCTCGAGCTCCGTTTTCTGCCTCCCATGCTCCTTCTCTCAGTTCCCCATTTGGCCAGCCTTCAAACCCTACCCTGTTCTTCAATCTCATCCTCCTTTCCAAAGGTGACTGATCTCAAATCAAGGTGAGAAGGAAAACAAGCAAGTGGGATGCATTCATGTCAGGTTGTGAATGAAGTATGGCTCTCCCAAGATGTTTAAGGTTAAGGACGGGGCTCTCGCTACACGGTCATTTTAGATTTCCATCAAGATCTGGACTAGTTTATGTTCACAAAAGCAGATCATCACACTGATTTTGAAACCCAGCATCGATACATATTTAATCACTGACCCATGGGAATAACATTTACTGGCTGCCTGTGATGACTGACACTGTGTCAGGGGTTAACTGATTCCACAAGAAGGAGCCCTTATTATATTACAGTTAAGGAACCCAAGAACCCACAGCTTCCACTAGGGGGTGCAAACTGGTCACCCCGAGACTGCTCTGTTTTGTTGACCTGGTGCTTAGTATAAGTCAGAGAAAGGGGCAGAGGTGGGGCAAGGCCTATAATACAGTTCTGTTTTTTCAGAAGCATCCATTTCTCTTAGCTATGCCCCCATTACCTGCCTGTCCCCCTAGGCATTGAATTTATTGCCCTGGTTTAGGAAGATATCCTTGCACTATGTATTAGTATCAAGATTTTATGATTTTTCTTAAAATAGTAAACTCACTGACAAAACTCTAAACTACTAAATTGGAAAATAAGACTTCCTTAGAATGTGAAGTCACCAACATTTTACTGTTTGTTACATTTAATCTCCTCCCCTTCCCAAAATACGCATACTAAAAATTAGAAAACCTAGATTCCACTTTTCTATTTCCCTGTAGGCTGTGATCTTAGAAAAGTTACCTCACTTTTGTGAGCCTGTTTTCTAATCTGTAAAAAGAGAGGATTGGATTTCATAATCTTTAAAGGCTTTCAGGTCAAGTAGTGTTCTAATACTATAATTCTTCGCTGTCTCACAGACTCCAGTGAAATTTTAATAAAAGAACTTGGCATTTTTCACTGATTACATGACTCAGGAATCTCTCCGAAAGAAACACAAAACAAAGGTTGTCAAAGAAAACAGCAGACTTTAATTTCCTGGGGAAAATGCTTCTTCTAGGTCCAAAGAATGCCTACATATTAATTCTTATTATAAATAAAGTACGGGCTCTTCCGGCAGTGATCCAGAGCAGCACCCATCAACATTACAAGTTAACAAGCTCTTCCAGGGGAAAGTCAGCCATGCCCAGCCACAGGAACTTATGTGAAAAGAAAATAGACTTGTTGGGGACCTGAGACTTTGCAAATCACCCCTGCAGAAGCAGGGGTGGGGATTACTATGGGACACAGCAGAAACATAAATTAGTAGATAGCTGCTAGAGACAGGTGGGAGGGAACTACATTGTGCAGTTCACGGAGCCCTTGTAGGGTCTCTAGGGATCACTGTGGGACACCGACTCATGGTGCCAGGGGGAAATAGCTCAGCCTACCAATTTGCAGGCTCCTAAAGCAGTGAACTTGCACCTGGCTGTGTTTGGGCACCATAAGCACCAGCACCAGAGGCCAGCAAGGGCCCCTGGGAGTACAGCTGTCCAGGACAGGGGTGGTGTCCCTAAGGCTAAGGAACTGAGCCACCAAAGCCCCTGGCTTGGAACCTTGCAATCTCCCTTTCCCAGACCTTAGGCCTTGGGTGGAGAGTGGCAGCAGTGCCATCTTGGGCAGACCATGTCCAGAGGCCAGAGACACAGCAGAATATCACTTGATTGCAGTCAAAATCTGAGAATCCAATACTCTCTCCACCAGCATAGTTTGAACCTGCATGCATATAAGCTAGTGACTGAAAGTACCTCACATAACCATAACAAGCAAATCTGGAGTGGTGTCCCAGGGGCCATCAAAGCTCAGCAAGCCGGACCATAAGTTCAGAACATAGCAATCACTGGCTTTGCTGAGCCTAAGCTCACTGGTCACAGAGGCCTGAGGTCAGCACTCTGCAGCATCATGGGCTCACAATCAGCAGAGCAGTGGTGGTCTATAGGGTACATTAAGTCCCAACCAGCAGGGTGCAGGCTCTGAATAGAACATCATAGTTTATGGCCTTGCAGATTTTGGGCTAGGAGAGCACAGTGCCTGTATCCAATCCTGTTTGCCTACACTAAGAACTGTATCTAGTTAATGGGGTTTGGGGGGACAAACTCAGAAGTTTGAGTATTTGAGTCACATTGGTAGAGGCAAATATATACCCCTAGCATAGACCTTATTAGAAAGGAATAACAAACACAAGACTCATACACAAAGGGAAGAAGATGCCAAGACAACAGAAATACAAAATCAAGAACTTTGAAAATATGAGAACAAAGAGCAGTGAAGAAATAATAAACTCCCACAACTCACAAGGGAAAACACCAATACTGATATACAAGAAATGTAAGAATTCCAAATTTTGATCTTCAGTATGATAAAAGACCTCAATGAAAGCATACAGGGAATGAAGAAGAAAATTGAGTCTTTAAGAAAGAGCCAGAAAGAGGCTTTGAATGAAATAAATGAATTGAACACAGCAATGGAAAACAACTCTGGCAGGCTAGATCACATGGAAAACAGGGTATTAATCTTAGAAGATAGGTTATTCAAAACAAAAAGCACAGCCAACAGTATAGAGAAGACAATACAACAAAACAATCTAAGCATTCAACAATTATGGAGCAATACAAACATCCTAATTTATAAATAAAAGCACTGAAGAAGGGCTAGAATCTCAAACCAAGGATATCTGAAACCTGTTCAGAGACGTAATTTCAGAAAAAATTCCAAACATAGGAAAAGACGTGGAGAATCACATACAGGAGAGATACAGAACACTGTTAAGACAAGATCAAAGATGGACCTCCCATGCCATATAATAATCAAAATGACTAACATTGAGGCCAAGGAAAAAAAATTTTTTTATTTTTTTATTGGTGCACTGTATTCATATATCATAGTGGGATACAAAATTTTGTAGACATACATGCACACATCGCTCAGTCAGCCCCCACCCGATCCCCACCCCATTCTCTCCCCATCCCTCCTTCCCATGCTTGGCTTAGTGGTTGACATCTAGTATTATAGCAATTTATCCAAAATTAAAAATGATAATCTCACATAACAGTTTCATTTGTCTGACACCAAGCTTTTGATGACTTAAAGATAATATTTCAATATTTCTTTTTACTTTCTTTCTTACCAGAGAATATTTTTTTTCTATTTTTTTTAGGTGAAACTATCATATATTTATATATTTATTTTTCAGAAAAAAATCTATCCTAATATGGAATATGGACTCTAGATACGCAAAACGATCTTAAAAAGAACACAGCTAGAAGATATATATTTTCTGATTTCAAACCATATAAAGCTACAATAATTGAAACAGTGTAGTACTGTTCTAAAGGCAGATATATAAACCACTGGAGTTAAATAAAAGCCTAGAGCTAAATTCTTCCCTATATTGTCAAGTTATTTTTGACAAGGTTTCCACGAACATTTGGTGGTGGAAATAATAATCTTTTAACTAAATATTGTTGAAACATAATAATTACATGGAAAAGAATAAATTACCTAATAATAATAATAATAATAATAATAATAATATAATAATAAAAACATAATAATTACATAATAATAAAAACATAATAATAAAATAATAATAAATAATAAATAAAATAATAATAATAAAAACATAATAATAAAAACATAATAATTACATGGAAAAGAATAAATTACCTAATCCCATATACAAGTATTAACTCAAAATAGATAAAAGACCTAAATATAAATCTTAAGACTATAAACTTTTAGGAGAATATCTGGGTCATAAAACCTCACAACATTGAAATTGGCAGTGATTTCTTGGATATGATTTCAATGGCACAGGCAACAGAAGAGTATACAAACTCCCTAAAAAATAAAAGAAAATATTGTATATCCAAAGACAATGTAAACAGAGTTAACAGTTACTAATAGAATGGGATAAAATATTTCCAAATGCTATATCTGAAGGTATATTAATATTCCAACTAGAAATCCTAAAAATTAACAACAATAAAGGCAAACAATACCATTTAAAGATAGGTAAAAGACTAACATAAGTAATGAATCTCCACAGATAACCAATCTTAGTTGACTGTTGGATGGAAACTCTTGTTTCTCTGGTTCTGGTGTGTGTTACCTGTTTCTTCTTTGTAGTTAATCTCTTTGAGTATTTTCTCTAGTGCTGGTTTTGAAGACATAAATTCCTTCAGTTTCTGTTTGTCATGGAAGCTTCTTATTTCTCCATCTAATTTGATAGAAAGTTTTGCTGGGTAGGAGATTTTTGGCTGGAAGTTATTTTCTTTCAGAGTTTGGAATATGTTACTCCAAGCCCTTCTGGCTCTCATGACTTGGTTTGGGAAGTCTGGAGTGATTCTAATTGGTTTGCCTCTGTATGTCACGTGGCCTTTTGTTTTTGTTGCCTTTAAGATTCTCTCCTTGGCTTCCACATTAGTCATTTTGACAATTATGTGGCATGGGGACCCTCTTCTCTGATCCTGTCTAAAGGGAGTTCTATAAGTTTCCTGGACCTGTGTATCAACCTCTTGCTCTATGTTTGGAAAATTTTCTGCTATTACTTCCTTGAAGAGATTGTTGATCCCTTTGGTTTCACTTTCTTTTCCCTCCTCTATTCCAATTATTCTTAGGTTAGCTCTCTTAAAATGGGCCCATATTTCTTCAATATCAGATTCCTGCTGTCGGATATTTTTTCCTAGATTAGAAACTATGCGTTCATTTTTGGAATGATCATCTTCTAAGAGCGAGATTCTGTTCTCCATGTGGTCTAATCGGTTGTTTGTGCTTTGAATTGAGGCCTTTACTTCATTAATTGCATCCTTTATCTCTTTTTGGCTCTCTCTGAGTTCTTTTTGAAGCACCTCGATTATTTCTACAGTTATTTTCCTGATTTGATCTTCTAGAAATCTCTGATTTTCTGTTTTATCGGCTTCTGATGTTGTGGGGTTGTGAGTATTCATTGCTCCAGTATTATTCCTCTTTCCCATGAGTTCGGAAGTTTGTGCCTTCTCTGGGTTCTTCCCTTGGGTCACTATGACTTCACTTAAGGTGTTCTGGATCTCGAGTCAGTAGTATCTCAGACCCCACTACTCCTTTACTGGGTTGTATCACAGAGTCTCCGACCCAGAGAGTCGATAGAGGCTGCTTTAGACTGTGTGGGGCGCCAGGTTGGGCGTTTTCCTATGGTGTGATATCTCTGCCACCGCCCCTCCCCCACTGGGTCAAGTCCCAGGGAGTACAGTACTGGGATTTCTCCTCTGTGGCCTGAAATTTGACTCACTGTTCTTGAGTACGCAGATGTAGTTGTACTGGATTTGGTGAATTCTCTGCTGCTGCCGCCGGTGGCAATATGGCGCCGCTGCTACACCCTTGGCCGTGAGGCTGGCGTGTTTCTTCTTGTTTTTGATTTCCACTCTGAATCCCTGCGGCGTGTGCTGAGCTCAGCCACTGGGAGCTTTAGATTTTACCTGCGGCGAGAAATCCTGCCTGGCTGTTACTCAGCGGCTCACCTCAGCTTGCTGTAGCCGTCCGGTGAATTTGCCGCTGCCGCCGGCAGTATGGCGTTGCTGCCGCGTCCTCGGGCGTGAGGCCGGTCTATCTCCTCTGTGGCTCTGAGCTCTGTTCTCAGTCCGCTTTCTCTCTGGAGCCTGGTGATTTTTTTTTGTTTCTCTGGTGATGGTGTTTTCTGGCTATGAAAGGCGCTGATTTTGTTGTAATGGAGATTGGTTGTTAGCGGGGCTCTTAAGCCCCGCTTTTCTCGGTCGCCATCTTCCCGGAAGTGAAAAAAATCTTAAAAGCAGTGAGAACAGAAGAATGAGTGACATTCAGGGGCAAAACAAACAAACAAACAAACAAATGATCACTCCAGACTTCACAACCCAAATCATGAATGCCAGGAGAGACTGGTATAAAGTACTCCATAAAGTACTCCAGACCCTGGAAGAAAACAACTTTCAACCAAGTCTGCTTTATCTGGCAAAGATATCATTCAAAATTAGAGAAATAAAAACTTTCCAAGATAAGCAGAAACTTAAAAATTCCATGATTACCAAGCCAGTAGTATAGAAAATACTTAAAGAAATAAATTATAAGGAAGAAAAAAAGAAGCAAATTACAGAATCAGAAAAGAGACAACCTCTACCAGGTGGGCAACTAAGCAAAGGAGAAATAAAATTACATTAAGCAATATAGAACACAAAATGATGGAAAACAAAAATTATATTTCAATAATAAGACTGGAAAACAAAAATCATATTTCAATAATAACACTGAACAACAAAAGGTTTAACTCCCCAATTAAAATCCATAACTGGCAATGTGGACTAAAAACATAATCCAACTATATGCTGCTTACAAGAAACTCATTTTACCGCCAAAGTTATCTATATGTTAAAGGTCAAAGAATGGAAAAAGATATACCATACAAATGAAGCTCGAAAACAAGCAGGTGTAGCAACACTGTTATCTGACAAAACAGACACATAACAAGAGACAAAGTGGGGTACTTCTTATTAGTAAAAGATAAAATAATAATAAACAAGCTGGGTGTGGTGCCACACACACAGTTAATCCCAGCATTTGAGAGGCTGAGATAGGAGGATCATGGTTCACAGACAGCCTCAGCTACTTAGTGTGGCCCTTTGCAACTCAGTGGGACCCTATTTCAAAATAAAGAATAAAAAATAGGGCTAGCAGTGTAGAATGCCCCTGGGTTCCACCCCCAGTACAGCAAAAAAAAAATCCATAATAATAATAAATATTTATGCCCCAAATGTGGGATCACCCACATTTGTAAAACAAACTCTTCAGGATATCAGGTCTCAAATAGACCCAAATACAATAATATTGGGAGGCTTCAGCACACCACTCACACAACTAGATTAATCTTCAAGAAAAAAGATGAATAAAGACTCTTCAGACCTAAAGAACACTGAAAACCAAATGGATCTGATAGACATCTACAGAATATTTCAACCAGCAACAGCTGAATATACATTCTCGGCTGCCATAAAACCTTCTCCAAAACAGACCACATCCTGGGACACAAAGCAAGCACCAACAAATTCAAAAGATATAATTCTCTGCATTTTTTTCAGATCTCAACAGAATGAAAATAGAAGTCAACAGTAGGAAAAACAAAAATAAATTATATAAATACCTGGAGACTGAATGATACACTCCTGAAAGATGAGTGGATCAGAACAGAAATAAAGGGAGAAATAAAAAAAAATTCCTAGAATTAAACAAAAATAGAGACATGACATACCAAAATCTATGGGACACTTTGAAGGTGGTGTTAAGAGGAAAATTCATAGCACTAAGTGTCTACTGAGCTATTACTTATGTAATTGATAGCACCAGAGCTAGCTAGAAAATGCCAGCTTTAACTACATGTTAAGGTGCTTAGGAAGCTTTAAAAAAAAAAAGAGAATGTGCCAGCATTCTGTGTCTAAGAGAGCCTGACTTGTTGGTCTAGAGTAGGGCTTTGGCAGTGATATTTTCTAAGATCTGTCCTGGTGCTTGTGTTGGCCATCCAGAGCTGTGAACCAAAGACATAGGCACTGGAGACACACACACAGCAGCATAGCGGTTCTTCCCCTCAGTAAATAGTGGCCCGTGGCTAATTTGTATCTGGAACTAATGCTTCACTGTGGGAAAGGCAGCCATCAGTTTGAGCTCTGCAAACAGTATTTGCTCAGAGGATCCATTTGGTAAGAAGGACACACTCTGCTAGCCAAATGAATGATCCCACATGGTTCTTTTTCCATTTCTCTTATTTGTTTCAGCTGCTGTTTCTCACCAGCACAATTTCCTCACACAGCTAAAGCAGTCCATTAAAAGCCGATAGCTGGCCTCTCCTGACCAGAGTTCCCCCAGTGTCTAGCTTGGCAATTGGCAAAGAGACAACACACCATCAATCTTGATTCAGCCAAAGTAACCCAGTAGAGCCGATCACAGACAGAACATAAATTTTGTTTTAGGAGACATGCCTAGTGAGATGCTTATGACTAAACTGTTTATAAAACATTTCTGCAAAGACTATTCTTAATCACATAGGATAGATGAAAACATACTCCCTATTTTTGTCTACTACCCCTTAAGCAGGAGTCAATGATGGTTTCCATCAGCTCAAAGTCTAGGCCAATCCTGACCTGTGTAGGAAGCACTTCCGGAGTTGGGTATCACTGGCCACTAGAAGCCTTCATGCTAAGGTACTGTGTGCCACTGAGTCCTTTAGAGGGGAGGAGGGCAGGCATTGCTTGCCTGTCCTCTCCCCTTCGTTACATTCTCTCTCTCTCTCTCTCTCTCTCTCTCTCTCTCTCTCTCTCTCTCACACACACACACACACACACACACACACACTCAAACACACACACACACACACACACACACACACACACCACATATCACCATTACAAACTCTGACCTTCTTTATGAACAGAGGTCTGCTTCAGAAAACCTGTGCACAGGTAAGCTTTTTGCAGGTGGGGTCCTGCTCCAAAGCTGAACCTGTTTGCCCTCAACCCCTACCACAGGACCACTGGGCGGTAAAAGTAGACCCCACAGCAGAGCCATCGCTAGAAATTCTGGGGGACAAATGTTCTAAAACAAGTATTTCTATATTTCCCATCTCTCCTGTCCTGTCTGAGTAACACACAAGGGGCTTCTTGTGTCACAAAAGTAACACACAAGGGATGGAACTTCTGTCCCCATTCCTCCCATCGGCCTACCCTGACACTCCTGAGGTCTAGAGCAGGAGTACCAGTGAAGGCTCTCATGCTGCATGTGTATGTGAATATTTTCAAGTTAAAAATCATGGTAACTCTGAGATAGAAGCCATTCTCTTGATAGATACTCCTGCCTCGACAAATATGCATCCTCATAATGACATTCATCTTTCCCTTTCAGCTATTTAACTGAACTACATTTTTATATTTTCTACATTTATCATGATTTCATCTTGTACTCGTTCCTGATAATAAAAAATTACTATAACTTATTGAGTCTACAAATCTTAAAAACAACTTATTGGAAATGTAAATTAAATGCTAAAATTAGAATTATTTTTACATATCTAAAATATATTTCTTCTGAAATATTCAAAATTGTCTACTAAAATTAAAAATCAAAGTACATATTATAGCTTACCAACGTCTACTGTTAAAAGTACTAAATAATGTTGGAATTGTAAAACTTGTTTTTATAAAGTTGTCTTAATATGTATTTTAATAAGATTTAATCTACTAAAAATTCTAGGATTTGGCCAGAAGTGCTGGCACACACCTATAATCCCAGTGCTTGGGAGGCTGAGACCAGAGGATTGCAGGCTTCAGGCCAGCTCCAGCAACTTAGCAAGTCCCTTAGCAACTTAGTGAGACCCTGTTTTAAAATTAAAAATAAATTAGGTGTAGGATGTATCAAAAGTAGAACATTCCCAGGTTCAATCCCCAGTACCCACTCCCTACCAAAGAAATCTAGGATATATTATCTATCTAGTTGGCATGCTATGTGTACATCTACATATATACAAATTTAACAAAAATTAATTATTAAAATATTTTCAAGCATTCCTCAACTGCCATGTACGACTGTTGCAAATGCTGTGATAATACTTCTGGTACAACAAAATGTAACACAAAGAGTGACAAGAAAATAAACATTTGGCACTATTTGCAAATGGTAAATGATCAGTGCGTTTATTCTAGTCAGGCTGTTTGAGAGGAAGAATTTGGCAAGCTAGTTTTTTTCCTTACTAACTGCTTCTGCCATCCAGATACTCCCAACACCCTTTCTCAGTGGCTGTCTCTGAAATCATCAATGGCACAGCCCACCACATTCAGTTAAAGCAGCATTTTGCAGCGTTCTGATTCAGGAACGCAGGCCAGGCCATGTAAGGAGATCCATCTGCATCTGAACGGAGCAGGTCTCCAGAGGATGTTTTGTGTCATGGGTCCTGCTTTGCCAGTGATGAGCAGCAAATCTCCACTGACAGAGACCCCACCACCCATGTGTTCCTAATAACTTTGCTCGTGTGTGTGTGTGTGTGTGTGTGTGTGTGTGTGTGTGTGTGTGTATTTCTCTAAAGCATGGGGCCCAGAGGGCCTCTCTAGCCTGGGCTTCTCCCCAGTTGTCAAAGGTGCTGGCTTAGAGCTAGAAGAAGCTCTTGATCACAGCTGATAAAAAAAAAAAAACTGCATACTTCTAAAACATTGAATAGTGAAATCCTGCTTTGCAGCATGATAAATAATTGGAATTAGAGTTATACTCCTACTACAATGTGTAAACTTAATAAAATATACCAAGTATTTGCTTTTACCTATGGGGCAATAAGCAGCACAGGACTATGCTCTTGCAGGAACAGGACACAGATGAGGTGAGTCTTGGTTGGCGTTGATTTTCTGTGGGGAGTTGATTTATGGAAAGTAGTGGAGGGAGGAGAATCTGAGCAGCACACAGGGATTGCTGACTTGAAGAGACAGAGGTTGAAGTTCAGGGAGACAGAGGCAGCTGGAATCTATGAAGCAGAGAAAGGGCTCTAGAAATTTGTTCAGGGTTCCTCTTGAACATGGCTTATCCTAAGCCATGACTTCACAGTGGAGACACGTATTAAGACCAGAGCTTGTGGCCAACTGTGTGTGTGTGTGTGTGTGTGTGTGTGTGTGTGTGAGAGAGAGAGAGAGAGAGAGAGAGAGAGAGAGAGAGAGAGAGAGAGAGAGAGACTGGGGATTGAACCCAGGGGCATTATACCTCCGAGCTATACCCCCAGCCCTATTTTTATTCTTCATTTTGAAACAGGGTCTCACCAAGTTGAAGAGGGCCTCACTAAAGTAGCTGAGGCTGGCTTCAAATCTGTGATACTCCTGTCTCAGCCTCCTAAGTACTGGCTTTTGCAATGCTGTATTTAACTTTGTATCGCCCTTGTTTTTCTCCATCATCAGGTGAGGTGTGTTTCCTTTCATCATGGTGAGTTTGGTGATCCCCAGCAGAGCCTTTGGCTAGTTACCCCTCCAGCCTGCCCATTGTGTAATATGTTAGGAACTGCATAGGGACAAACTAAGCACTGATGGAAAATCCCTGAGGAAATAATAATCCTTATTCTTGAGACTTGCATAATTGAAAAACATCTTGTGGCTAGGCTCTTAAGATCACCTGCTATTGAGATCCTTTGGTCACAAACCTCCACCAGTCAGAAGTCACCCAGCAGTCTGAATCACCCATCTCCTCTATAAACCACTCCTAAATCAGCTTCCAGGCAAGATAGTCCTTTAGTCCATCATCTTCCAGCCAGAGAGCTCATAATAATAAAGTTCTTTCTGTATCCCAACCTTGCCTCTCAACTAATTGCTTTTCATCATGTGGTGACAGAGCCATATATATAGGTTTGTCTGAAATATCTTGGTCTATGCTTATGGCCAGCATAAATATTTACAGTATCCCCCTGAAATCTCAAATTAGATAAATTTGGAATAATCAATTATATGATATCCTACTGAATCTGGCTTCACGTGGACTGAGTCCCAACTTCCAAAAAAAAAAAACTGAGCATATTTTAAGTATCTAACACTGTGCTAAGATAATTATATGCATTATCTTAAACAATAATCTTATAAAATAGAAGCTATCATTATCCCGACCTCATAGATAAAGAGACATGGAGGAATTAAAAATACTTGATGTTCATCAGCCTGAGAAAAAGGGTCACCAGGTACTTGCTAGTCACATATCACTGCCTGTTTGGCTTCTGCAACTTCTGCTTAGCTTGCACCTGCAGAGAAACAAAGGCTATTAGAAACGTTCTATCCTTAAAACAATATAAAGGTAGATAATAGAAGGGACCTACATGGGCTGTTGAACTCCTGCACAATGCTGTCCTGGCTTCCATACTTTCCCCTTGACTTGCACACCCACTGAAAGAAACTGTTGGGAATTGTCATTCTGTGGGAACCGAAACTCTTCACTCACAAGCTTGTGATTTTGACACATAAAAGGAGCCCTGAGGCTCCTTTTACACTTGTACTCAGGACTAGACACTCTACAGTGTAATTGTGGGCCAGCTAATAAAGACTTTCTATTTGGCTTAAACTAAGTCTAAGTGGTCTTCTCTGGTGGTCGCTCTCTTAACAGTCCCATGTAGATGAAATTCTGAAAAAAGGCCCTGATACTCTATGGTGGCAGAAAGAGCGCAGTGGCTTCTCCACATCAGGAAGCTGGGTGCAGAGTAACTGAAGAGCTTTGAGGAATCATGGGACTGTCTTCATCTTGACTGGAACAATGGTTGCACAGCTGAATATTGGTCTAAAAGGCATAGTACATCTGGGTGTAGTGGCACGCACTTGTGATCCCAGCGACTGAGGAGGCTGAGGCAGGAGGATCACAAATTTGAGACCAGCCTGGGCAGCTTAATGAGACCTTGTCTCAAAATAAAATAATAAGAGATGAGGATGTAACTCAGTGGTAGAGCACCCCTGAGTCAAATCCCCTATACCACACACACACACACACACACACACACACACACACACATCATTTTACATGTAAAAGAGGAGCATTTAATTAAATTTAATTAATTTATGCCTCAATTACATTGATTTAAAAATATTCTCAACAACTGCAACACTTTTAAATTTTAGGTCCCTTGACAAATTTGTGGTTCTTTACCCTGGCTAAAACTCAATCCTACAGACCTGCTCCCTCATTTCCAGCTGAATGGAAACATGGAAGCCAGACCTGGTGTTGCACACCTGTAATTTCAGTACCTGGTAGTCTGAGACAGGAGGATCACAGGTTTGCAGCCAACCTCAGCAACTTACTGAGGCCCTCTGCAACTTAAATAAAGGAATAAAATAGGACTTGGATTGTAGCTTGGAGGTAGAATGCCCCTGGGTTCCATCCCAGGACCACACCAAAAAAAAAGAGAAACATGAACTGAATCCTTTGAAAATGCCCTGACAGTACCTATCCCGTCCACCAACAAGCTTCCATGTTCTTCTGAAAACTTGTCCTTCAACATCCCGCTCTAGAGCCCCAAAACACCCAGAGCCCCCGAGATGAGGTCAAAGTTGTCTGATTTCTTGAGCCTCTCCATCCTACCCCCCTGAGAGTGAGATGAAGCCCCAGTATCATCATAAGAGTAATGCAATGCCTATACTGTTTTTATCACCAAGTTATAAAGCTCTCAAATTACATCTAGCAATGGCTTTAATGGGTAATTCACAAATACTTCACTATTGTCTCTTCTTAATACATTCTCAGGACACCTGAGGAACAGACTCTCAAATGCTCAAACTTAAGTGTACATGAGGATCCCCCGAGGAGCTCGTTTAGATGACAATCTTACTGCCTTCAACCCAGCTTCTCCTCCTGACTCAGTCCACTGGAGTGGAACCTGCTTCTGCATTTTAAACACGCACCTGATCCAAGCATGCTGGGGAATCACACTGAGCAACACTGGTCAGAGTGTTCTCCATGGGCTGAGGAAATATCTAGAAGACCTGGACCAGTGGATCACAGAAAAGTCTTCTGGAGTCTAGAGCCCTAGTCACAAAAGCTTGTGAAGGTTGGAAGAGGAAAAACTCTGGAAGAAGATAGAAAAGGGAAAAATTGTTCTTAGTGGAAAATGCTAGAAGAAAAAGGTTTGGATGGAATTGTTCCCACTAAGGAACCCTGTAGGCTTCTCATAACCATGCCACTACCCTTCACTGAGTATAAGCCTGGTAGACTCTTGCTGTTGAAATGTGATATTGTATGTGTTTATCTTCTAATATTTAGTTGGCCTTCTGTGTCTAGGAAACAGATTCTGAGATGGAGAATGGGGTCAAGAGGGTTGGAAAGGGATGGAAGCAAAGTCAGGTACGTTGAGAAGTTGGGATGATATGCAGATGGTCTCAGTGGACCCCTGGGAGCTCTGAAAAACAGATGAGCCCTTCATCACTGTCTTGAGTTAGGGCAACTCCACCTTGAACGATTCTCAGATGTGCCTAGAAAAAGGGGCAGGGGACACGTGTCAGCTGAGGCAGTTCCTGGCTCAGCATCACTCTCAGCATGAGTCCTATGGTCCAACAGGGGACTTGAGTGGGTACGTCATTTATCATTATACCCATTACATCACCCCTCTTTTTTTTGCTGATGCTTTTTTAAGGATAATACTAGTATTATAGTTGACAACGTTTACCACGATATTCCCAATCTTCTAGGCCACAGTTGCATATGCTGATGTTCCAAGATGACCGCTCGGCTCCACCTTCTTGTCCCACTTTCCCTGGCAAAGTCCTATTCATCCTTCAGTTATCATCTCAACGGTCACCTCCTCAGCTGGGTGTGGTAGCACATGCCTGAAATCCCAGTACTTCTGAGAGTGAGACAGGAGGGTCATGGGTCTGTTTCAAAATAAAGAATAAAAAAAAGCTGGGGCACAGCCTGGAGGTAGAATGCTCCTGGGTTCAATCCCTAGTACAAATATATATAATCTCCCCTCCTCTGTGAAGCCATTGCAAGCATAAATTTTCCATCTTCTGGGACTCTAGCAACCTCCAGCTATTTTAGGAAAGAAACAGTCCATAGCATTGTTAATGTCTTCGTGCATGTTTTGTAGTTAGAACATCAGATTGAGGGTGAGGGGTGAACATGGTGGTGTTCACCTGTAATCCCAGTACTTGGGAGGCTAAGACAGCAGGATCACAGGCTTGAGGACAGCCTCAGTAACTAGTGAGACCTTGTTTCAAAGTTAAAAAAAAATCAAGCTGGGGGTGTCGTTTAGAGGTAGAATGCCTCTGGGTTCAATCTTCAGTTACACACACACACACACACACACACACACACACACACACACACACTGGAAAGGACTATGTCACTTTTTTTTTTTTTTTTTTTTTTGGTGGTACTGGGGTTCCTGGAAACCCTTCTACCTCCATGCTACACTCCCAGACCTATTTTGGAAACAGGGTCTCTTAAGCCAGCGCGGCTGGCTTCAAACCTGCCCCATCCTCCTGTCTCCGCCTCCCAAGCGCGGGGATTACAAGTGTGCGCCACCCTGCCCGACCTGACTATGTCACTTTTATCTGTGTAGTTCTTTGAGTTCTGGCACAGGAACAGCTTCAACGTTTGTTGAATTTTATCCATCAATATGAACACAGCAGAGCCTTCTTGATCCTGAAAGTCAGCCCCTCCCCATGGTGTCAGGGCCTGTCTAAAAGGCATCTGAGGCATGCTAATGATTTGGCTAATGCTATCAGCCATTAATTTTTTCACGTAGCCATTTTGTAGGAATAGAGAGAATATAAATTTTAAAATGTTTGCTTTCAGAAGGAAATTTGATCTCCCATACATTTCCCTTTTGAGCAAAGTAGAATCAATGTTTTTTTTTTTTTAATCTAAGAAAATGTCACCCATTTTCTGTACTTCTTGCCCTCTTGTGAATTTAGAAGCCAGTGTGCTTGAATAAAATTAGTGTGCCTGGAGGCATACCAAGTAAGTTAAAACTCAGATAACAAAATAAATGACTTTTATTGGGGGAGGGGCAAGTGCTGGGGATAGAACCCAGGGTCCGCTACATGCTGGGAAAGTGCTCTGCTACTGAGCTATATCCACAGCCTTGAATTACATCCTCTTCGTTAACATAATACATAATAAACTCTTTAGTTCCACATATTCCAGAAGACTGCTAGCATTCGGTTGGTTGTGCACAGTAGCAAGGAGCCATGCCTGGAGACCTAAGATACCTGGCTACCTCCCCACTGACCCTAGTACTTCTTCAGCACCCCTCATAGATTGGCAGTGAAGGGGTGCCTGGCTAGCTCTGCTCATAATCTGTCTTACCGGGCTTCTGTTTCCTCATGTGTAAAATAAGAAGATTCCCCAGAAATGCTAGGATTTCTCCCAGTCTAAACATTCTTTGATTCCATGGCTGTGTCTATACTAAAGCCCAGGTTGGCTATTTGAATGCTTTATTTGATATTCTACATGCAATGCTTAGACCATGTTGTTATCAGAGAGTGTGATTTCTATTTAAAGGTAGTTTAGTTTAGGGTCTCTCTTTTAGTCCTTCCTATTTTTCTTTGAATACCCCAACTAAAATCGTTGCTTCACCAAAGACCTTATATGAATGTATATGATGTGAAACATTTTCAGCAAGAAATCTTTATACTCTATGGGGGGGCAGAAGAAGAAATAAGTGGTGCAAGACTGCTACTCAAAAATAAAATAATTTTCAAACATGGGGATTAAAATAAGAGTCATTGAGCCAGGCGTGGTGTAATTACGCTTGTAATTCCCGCGCTTGGGAGGCTGAGACAGGAGGATGGTGCAGGTTTGAAGCCAGCCTCAGCTACTTAGTGAGGCTCTCAGCAACTTAGTGAGACCCTGTTTCTAAATAAAATAGAAAGTAGTCTGGGAGTATAGCCCAGAGGTAGAAAAGTTCCTGGGTTCCACCCCCAGTACAACAACAACAAAAATAATAATAATAATAATGTCATTGCCTATAGATCAGCACCAGGTACTTTGAGAGAATAAAAGTGTGCTTGAGAATTGCATTAAATCTCAATCCCCCCCCTCTCTATTTGTATATCGTGCATTTCTGGGGTTACAAATAAATGGCTCATTTCTGGGGAACCAGCTATATACATGGAATCTTTGAGAATTGACAAGAAGTTAAGTGGCGTGCAAAGAAGACAGAACTGGAACAAAATAACGTGTGTTTGGAGATGTATAGCACCTTCAAATACATCACATTTGTGGTTTCCTGGTATCTGTGTAACTTGGACCAGTTTAAGGTGTCATAATTGATAGATTCTGGAAGAACCGAAAAGAAGCTGGGTTGTTGGTTTCCTCTGTGTCTGTCTGTCTGTCTGTCTGTCTGTCTGTCTGTCTGTCTGTCTGTCTCTCCCCCTCTCTCCTCTCAGTTTTAAAGCTTTATTGCTTTCAAAGAGATAAATTTCTTCTTCTCACATTATCTATCTTCTTCTAAAAAATATATTGCTATAGTCCCCGGCCATTTGGGAGCCAATAACAGTTATTTCTTTTTTGGCTGCCTCCTGATCTCACAATGAATCTTTTTAGGCAACAGTCTTAAAAAAACAGGACTTGCAGTGATGATCTATGTGGATTTGAAGCCGGGAAGGGCCCCAGAGAACTGTGTGCAGCAGTATTATAGCTACAATTCCCTCTCCTTATACTGAGCACTGCCCTGATACAGGAGACACAGAGAAGGCATCTTGCCTAGGCATATGGAGTTCTACCTGGAACTTCCCAGCCACCAGTTTTGTACCATGAACAAATCACTCAAGCTTTGGTTAACTCAGTGACCTGATGCTTAACTTTGAGGATGAGGAGTTAGCGGACGGCAAGGGCCTCTTTCAGTTGGGAACATTCTGTCCTTTCATGATGCCACACCAAAAACTAAAATAATAATAGGCATTCCTCTCTTGACTGCCTGTTCAACATAAACAACAATTTTGATTTTTAAGAAATAATGTAGGAGATTGGCATGCACATTATCAAAGTACTCTTTCCCTTACAGACATAAATTTTCTTTGGACAATTAACTATGAAATGAGTCTTTATGACAAATTTTCACTCAACTTTTTAGGAATGCCTGTTTGATAGCAAGTCAAGTGAACTCAACATTAATTACCACCCTTGAATTTACTAGGCCCCTCCCACTCTGACATCCTATTTGTAGCCTCAGTAACCTCTCGCCATGACTTTCCTATCACTCACAATTCCTCAGTGCCCTCCCTCTCATTCTCTTCTCTGAGCCACGTGGCTCTGCATCATTTTCTTCTGCACTAACTGAATCTTTTCCTTGAAGCTCATCACTTTTTTTTTCTTTTTTCTTGTTTGGTACTAGGGATTGAACCCAAGGGCATTCTATCTCTGCGCTACACCCCCAGCCCTTTACAATTTGTATGTGTGTGTGTGTGTGGTACTGGAGGTGGAACCCAGAGGCTTTCTACCTCCGGGCTATACTCACAGACCCATTTTTTATAATTTATTTGGAAACAGGGTCTAAGTTGCCGAGAGCCTCACTAAGTAGCTGACGCTGGCTTTGAACCTGTGTGATCCTCCTGTCTCAGCCTCCCAAGCGCAGGGATTACAAGCGTGTGCCACCACGCCTGGCTAGCCCTTTAAATTTTTAAGTTTTGAAACAAGGTCTCGCTAAGTGGCTAAGGCTGGCCTTGAACCTGTGGTCCTCCTGTCTCAGCCTCCTAAGTGATGAGATCACAGGCATGCACTACCATGCCTGGCTTCATTATCTTTTTTTTTTTTTTTTTATCAGACTACAGCTGTCTCTTAGAGATCATGTTGGAGTTCCATGGATTTCATTTCTGAACATCTGGTTCAAGCTTGTTGTTGTCTCTTCGGGCTGTTATAACAAAGTGCTATAAACTGGGTAGTTTTTAAACAACAAAGATTCCTTTCTCACAGTTCCAGAGGCTGGGAAGTCAGGATCCGTGCACTAGCAGATCACCTGCTTTCTGGTTCCTGGATGGCGCTCCTTGACGATGGTGGTCTTCTTCGGGTGAAAGAGACAAGGCAGCTATTGGGGATTCTTTTATAATGGCACTAATCTCATTTATAAGGACTCTACCTTCATGACCAAATTACCCTCCAAAGGCCCCAGGTCCTAATGCCACACAGTCTTGGGGGTTAGGGTTTCAACATATGGATTTGAGGGCAACATAAACATTCAGACATCATCAAAAAGATGATATAGACCTACCCCCTAGGCCTATATTGTTGTTTTGAAATTCAGGTGAAGTTCCTCTCTACAATTTAATGCTGAAACTTCTCTTATTACTTGCTTTCTTCTGAATTTCAAAAAGTGAAATAAAAATTCTATATGGTCCATAGGTGATAACACATTTTTACATTGTCACTGAGACAAATCAAACTAGCAATTTTATGAACAAGAAAAATGGGATTTCTCACTTGAGTCTATTTTTTGGAGGAAGATGCTTAAGACTCTAGAATATTATCATTGATTTGTTGTCAACATGGGAGCAGTGCTGTTCTTAATTAACTTCTCAAAAAAAATGCACCATATCTAAAAGAATAAAAAAGAGATCCACTTTTTGTGAGATGTCTCAATACTGCAAAAGCCTGCTTAGAACTATAGCTTTGATTCTAAACATATTAAAGAACTATATTTTGCATTCCCCCCCATAGTAAGATCCTTAGGAAATTTCCTATCTGTGATCTGTGAGATTTGGCCTCTACATGACCACCCCACAGTGCCCATGTTCCAGTCATTTTGGTGGCAGAGACCTCATCTTAATATACAAAATGGAACCAAAAGGAAACAAAAGACATTTTTCTCATGAAAAGTGGAAAATCTAAAAATCTATTCAAGTTGCAATAAGGCTGAAATCTATGGTGCCATTCCTGTTGGGATATCTCCATCATTTTCCAAAAGTTACAAAGATTTAATCCTTTTTTCTTTCTTCTTTCTTTCTTTCTTTCTTTCTTTCTTTCTTTCTTTCTTTCTTTCTTTCTTTCTTTCTTTTTTGGTGGTACTGGGGTTCCTGGAAACCCTTCTACCTCCAGGCCACACTCCCAGACCTATTTTATATTTTTATTTGGAAGCAGGATCTCTTAAGCCAGCAAGGCTGGCTTTGAATCTACGCGATCCTCCTGTCTCTGCTTCCCAAGCGTGGGGATTACAAGCTTGTGCCACCATGCCCGGCAGATTTAATCCTTTTTATAAAATAGTAATTCCAAGCATAGTGACTAATCTTACCAGAAAACTAAATTGTCTTCTCTAAATTGTCAAGGCAGCTGGAGACAGGAAAAGCAAATAGATTTCCTGATGTGTGATAAAGTTTCAAAATTGTCACCCAGATTAAAATTTATTACTCAGAAAGAAAATAGGAAAAAATAAATATCCTTATTTTCTATTTTGCATTCTATCATTTTGATACCAGATTAATCCTCAAGTTCAAGCCTCCTGTTAATTTTAATTTTTTTCTGTTTTCTTTTCATACCTTTAATTTTTTAAGAACATTTTAAGGCAGTCACTTATATATGATCTATCATATGGTATATTTATTAAATTACATATATATTTAAATTACACTATAATGTCCCTTGTTTTCAACTACATTAAAGCCAAGATTGGTTCTTTCTTTTTAAATTCAGAATGACAGCTTTCCTGTTATCTTACTAAGTTCATGCATTGATATAATTATTCTATTTACTTTATCACTTTAAAAATCATTATAAATATTGTAAGTTTTAATTGTTCATGGAAATAAATTTATGTGCAAATAACCTAAAATCTATTTTCATTCTCTACAATTTGCATTTTTATATTTCAGATTTGCTCATGTAGCATTGAGATGTGAAATCTGATTGCTAATTGCTTAAATACATGAGGTAATTTCAAGAGATCCAGAGCTACAAACAATTTTCATATAAGTGTCCATTAAAGGCGTCTTTGTTTGATGAGTATGGAAAGGTAGGCAAAAGACGAGCAAATTTTCCTGGGGCTTATTCAAAGGCCAGGAATGACAGCAGATGGAAGGGTGGCACATTCCCTTTCCATTCAATTCTCCCTCGGCTCATAGTTATTATTTTGTTACCTGTATATGTACAAAAAAGTAAAGAAGTTGCTGATATGAAATTGTGTTTACTCTGTTCATTCTTTCAGAATGTGATTTCAAGAAAGCCCCTGAGAGGTGTGATGTCCCAGGTAGACTTAATGATACCCAGAGCAGTAATCATGGTGCAATTTCAATGCCTGATACCAGCTGGCAAGTTTAGGATTACAGAATTTAAAGCTGAAGGGCCTCTAAAATTTATCCAGTCACTCATTGTATACATGAAAAAGCTAAGGCCCTAATCTCACCCAAGGTTAAAACAGCTAGTAAGTAACAAAGGCAAGATGAGAATCCAGGTGTTTGGATTCCCAGACCAGAGTCCCCCCACCACCACCCAGTCCTCTCCAGGATGCCAGTTTGATTTTGATCTTAGTTTTACTGTTACAGTGGTAGTTCAAGGATCCTTCTGCTGCAAGTGGATAGCCTAGCAGATGGCCTTCACACCTTGATGGTATAAAAAGGGCTAAATGTCTGGAGAGATCACACCTGTTAGAGGGCTGAGAGCAACTCTGAAGCCAGAGTTCTTCCAATGCATTGGTTATTTTATTTATTTATTTGGTGGTACTGGGGTTCCCGGAAACTCTTCTATCTCCGGGCTACACTCCCAGACCTATTTTATATTTTTATTTGGAAACAAGGTCTCTTAAGCCAGCGAGGCTGGCTTCGAACCAGCGCGATCCTCCTGTCTCCGCCTCCCAAGCGCGGGGATTACAAACGTGCGCCACCACACCCGGCCAATGCATTGGTTATTATCATCATGTTCATCCTCACTGAGCCTAGGTGTCCCTCTCTGTAAAAAAAAAAAAAAAAAATTAAGGGAAAGACCAAGTGAAATAGCATAGGTGAAAGCAGCCAGCACATACAGGTGTTCAGAATTTCTTCAATCTGAATTGACTGGTTCAGGTGCCCAAATAAATAGCAGCATGGGAGCCATAAAATAACTTACATCCCAATCCCTTCTCTCAAGAAAGTATTCCAAGGCAACCATTCAGTTAAGAAATATGGTCTGGGCACCTACTACGTGCTCACCAGGTACTGTGCTAGGTACAAGAGAGAAAATTTTATCTGAAAGACATGATGGTGCCTAATCTTGAGCAATTTTACAGACTAATGGAGGTGGCAGAGAAATGAACAGATGATGACCTGCCGGGATGGCACTACACAGAGGAGAGGACCTCAACCTAGACAAGGAGACTGGGGAAGGGTCCCCGTGAGGGAGACCCTCGCGAGCTGAGGCCTCACAAATAGGGAAGCGCTCCACAAACCAGGAAGCAAAATTCCAATGCAAAGACCCAGGGGGGAAACAGTTCAGGGCTCTAGAGGAAATGAGGACGTTGATTAATTTGCAACTAGAATGTGAGAGTTGGGGCCACAGAAGCGACAAGGACCACATTGTGCCGGGTCTTACAGTCCAGCCTAGTGCACTTGAGCTTTATAAGAGCATCAGAAAACTCCAAAGAATTTTAAGTGAAACAACCATATAAATGTCTTTCTTGAGGAGTGTTATGGTTTAGATTAGGAATGTTGAAGGCCTGGTCCCCCGTGTAGCAGTGTTCAGAGGGGGGCTTTGGGGAAGCAACTGGGTCTATGAGGACTCGGACCTCACAATGGATTGATTGATTGATGATTGACTATTGGAGGTGGTAGAAACTCTAGGAAGTGGGATCTAGTCAATTGCAGTGGGCCCTTGGGGATGTGCCCTGGGAGACTATCTGTTCCTAGTTTCTCTGTCTCTGTCTGTCTGTCTGTCTCTCTCTCTCTCTCTGTCTCTCTCTGTCTCTCTCTCTCTCTCTCTCTCTCTCTCTCTGTCTTTCTGTCTGTCTGTCTCTCTCTCTGCCTCTCTCTCTGACACACACACTCTCTCTCTCTCTCTCTGATTCTCTGTCTCTCTGTCTGTCTCTCTCTCTCTGACACTCTCTCTCTCTATCTCTCTCTCTCTGACACACTCTCTCTCTCTGTGTCTCTCTGACACACACTCTCTCCCTCCCTCCCTCCCTTCCTCCCTCCCTCCCCACTTAAGGTTTGGTCCCAGCTTTGTTCCACCAAGTCCTTCTGCCATGATGTTTTACCTCACCATAAGGCCACACCAGAGGAGCCAAGAGGCTATAAACTGAAACCATGATCCCTTCAAGCTGTTTTTCTCAGGCATTTTGTCACAGTGAAGGAAAACTAAGACAATGAGAAATCTTTTTTAATTTTCGAAGGTTTTCTCCTTCATTGACATAGTTATACCTATGTATAGTCATTCCAGTGTTTAAATGACTCATTAGCTTTTGTCCAGCATCCATGTGAATCATCCCTCCGATTATACCCACCTCCACTGGACCTTCATCTTTTATTTATTTATCCATTTATTTATTTTAAATACTTTAATTGGTGTGTCACAGTCTCACATCTCAATGTAGCTCATAGTGATGGTGACATACATACACACAGCACTTGGTGGGCTTCGTCTTTAAAAAATATTACCTAGGCAAATTGTCTGATTTTACTCAAGATGACATCAGGGTCCATAATCATAAGTGACTAGTCAACATGAAAAATATATTTATGGATTAAATGCAGTGAAAACCACCAGCATTCAAATTAAGAGAAAGAGACAGGAACAATTAGAATAGGAAACCAGAATAAGTAAATGGAAGGCAATCTGAAAATGTCATATTTTACATGGTGAGCCTATTAAAATCACCACACCCAGGCCCATTTGTTAGAAGCAGGCAGCTCTGGAAACTGGAGCTCCGTTAACGAGCTGTGCCAGATGGACCAGGTGTTGCCAAGAAAACTGGGGCCTCAGTGGAAAAAAGACATACTGTGTTTGCCAAGGTGACACCATGGCAAACAAACTTTTCCTGAACCTCAGCCTAGAATTTGGCTCAGCCAGTACAGCCAATGCCGAGAACCCAGGCTGAGGGCTGGAGGGGGAGGCCCCTCGTCTGTGCATCCGGGGGCCAGGCAGGCACCACACACCTATATCTGAACCTCTCATGCACATGGGAGATCCTCGCTTGACTCTAAATTCTACAGTGGAGGGTGGAACTGCATTACAAAACCCACAAGTTACTTTCTAGATAGCTTTATGTGAACAACTTCTATACTTTTTTTTTTAACAACCTATAAAGCAACTAGAAACACTATCATTTGCATTTATAGAGTATTTTTCCTTCTAAAAGCCCAAAGCTTCAGATTTTGAGCACAGTGTTCTTTGGGATATGCATTCCCCTAGAGCTGAAGGTTTTATTTTATCAAATGAAAGGATTTATGGGCCACAAATAATAGGGATGATGGCAGATGTGGACGAGAGCTGAACATGAAGAGGCCTTCAGGGTTAGAAATGTGGCAACTGTTTCAGGAGATGGGAATGAGGCAAGTAGGCGAGGGCTCTTTGCAATTTCTATGAAGTTCTACTTTTAGCACTTAGTTGCTCAATTGCACACATTCTATGCCACTTCTTAATTTGTGCAATAAAGCACAAGTTTATTGCCCCCAGAATGGAAAATACAGATAGATGAGAGAGAAAGAGAGAGAGAGAGAGAGAGAGAGAGAGAGAGAGAGATGTTATAATTCCACCACTGAAATATGATCATGGTTAATACTTTTATATCTTTCAAAATTTCTCTTGCTGTAATTCACACAATTTCTATTCATATATAACTATGCATACATGATCTCATTTTTGTAATACACATGTTTACATATCTACCTATATGTTAAGAATAGGATCATACCACACACACTTTCAAAATTATTTTTATTTGGGGGGGTATTAGGAATTAAAGCTAGATACATTCTACCTCCAAGCTACATTCCCAGCCTGATTTTTTTTTTCTTATTTGGAAACAAGGTCTTACTAGGTTGCTGGGAGCCTTGCTAAGTTGTCAAGGCTGGCTTTGAACCTGCGATTCTGTTTCAGCCTACCAAGCACTGGAATTACAAGCCTGTGCCACCAAACTCAGCTTTTTTAAAAAATTGAACCCAGGGGCATTTTGCCTCCAAGCAACACTGCCAGCCCTATTTTATTTTTTATTCTTTATTTTGAAACAGGGCTTCACAAAGTTGCAGAGGGGCTCACTGTGGGCTTTTTTATTTTTAACAATTATGAGCATCGCTATGTGGAGTCTTAGTTTGATGAAGGTAGAAACTGTTCACTGACTGCTATTGCCTTAACATCTGGGACAGACACCACCATGGTGGGCACCCAATGGATCTGTTGCCTGAAAGAACAGTGGCTGAACATTGCTGCAGGTCAACCAAGTATGGCTATTTATACACATAGCATATTAGCATGTAATTATTAACTAAGTATGCAAGTACAACTAATAGTCTAGCTCTGTAATTTGCATATCCTAAACTTATTATTTCCTAGGTCAAATTCTACCCCATGCAACCTCTCCCAGCCTTTCCTCCCTCTCCTATGGAATGTTCTTTATTTCTCTTTGGCATGTAGTACTTTTTCTTTCTTTCTTTCTTTTTTTTTTTTTTTTTTTTTTTGCAGTACTAGGGATTGAACCCAAGGGCATTCTACCTCTGAGCTACACCCCCAGCCCTATTTTTTATTCTTTATTTTGAGACAGGGTCTCACCAAGTTATGGAGGGCCTCACTAAGTAGCTGAGGCTGGCCGCAAACCTGTGATCCTCCTGTCTCAGCCTCCTAAGTACTGCGCCACCACGATGACTGGTATTTACACTTTTATCTTGCTGTAATACACATATTCTGGTCTATCCTGATACAGTGCAGCTTTAGTGTGGGAGCTATCTCTAGCTTAGCTATGTAATAATGCTAGCAAAACTTTTTCTTTTTTTTTTTTCTTTTTGGTGGTACTGGGTTTCCTGGAAGCCCTTTTACCTCTGGGCTACACTCCCAGACCTATTTTATACTTTATACTTTTTTTTGAAACAGGGTCTCTTAAGCTAGCATGGCTGGCTTCGAACCTGCGCGATCCTCCTCTCTCTGCCTTCCAAGCGTGTGGATTACAAGCGTGTGCCACCATGCCCGGCTAGCAAAAAGTAATTCTTTGAATGTATTAGTCCTTCAGCATGTGCCAAGGTTGATACCAAGTGCTATATGTCCATTATATCCTTTAATAGTCACAGTAATCCCACAAAATTGGTCTGATGATGACCTTCATCTCAGAGATAAGTGATGCGTTTAAGCAGAGACAAACCTTGTGCTCCAGCCCTTCCGATTCCAGAATCTGTTCCAAATCCACTACCCGGCACCCTCGCCTCTCCCCTCCACTCCCATCTGTCACAGTGCCCTGTGTCCGTGGTAGAATTCTTCCTGGATGAAACACAGATAAGATTGGAGCACAGGTTAGTTAATGATGGAAGGCTAAGTCCTGAGACTGAGATGGTCACGTGGCCTGGGCTGAGGGTGAAAGTGAAGTGAAAGCAAAGAGTTACGGACATATCCAAAGCAGGCCAGAGAACATGAGTATGGGGAGCCAGTAAGGTTTTCCCCTAAAAGAATATTTCTGATTCAGCTGACTGTCCTTCACCCAGAGTCAACAAGGTTTGGGGTCATAGAAGGTTCAAAGTAAAAGGTCTGAGAGAAGATCAGGTGGTGATGGCACGAGGGTATTGATTGACCTGTAACTGTATAAATACCTCAAGAGAAATAAACCCATTGTCGGCCAGTAGGAAATATTGACCCAGGAGCAGGGGTCGGCCAGTAGAGATATCGACTCAGGAGTAGGCTGGCGGCCCCCCACGTTAGAATTTAAAAATTCTTGGAATCAAATTCTTAAGAGTTAAATTCTTTCATCCTCACTCCTCTCTTCGGAACCCATACTTTTGCCGGCTGGCTCTGGCACACGACCATGATGCACCTGTGTCCAAACAAAATTCAAGGCACTTTAGAAGATTCCAGCCCCAAGAAAAGGCAAGCCCTCACTGGTCAAGACAGTGCTTGCTCAGAAGGGCTGGGGGTATTAACCAAGTAAATTAGCCAGGGGACTTAAGACTGGGAAAGGAGAAAGCAAGCTAAATCAGCAAATAATTGGAAATGAGATCCTTATGCTATCAAAAGGAAGGGAACTACAGGGGAAAATTCTGGAATCTTGAAGTAGTGAACAGAAACTTGCCACATTATCAGAATGAGCAAGCAACAGAGAGATGAACATAGCAACCGCTTTCTCTCCAGAGTCCTAGATTACACCTAGAGCAGGCCCTCTCTGAGCCCTGCTCTCACACACAGCCCTTCCCAGGCGGTCTGATTTCCAAGGCCAGCAGCTCCCTGCCTCTGCCTAAGGGCTGCCGCTCATCCCTGCAGCCTGTTGGGCTCAGGTAGGTCAGTTCCAAGTGCAGGGGCAGCAGCCCTGGACCCCTTGGGGGCAGGAGCCAGTGGGTCCACTGCTGCTCTGAGTCCCAAATTTGGAGGTGCCCAGGTTTCAACTCTCAAGTGCTTCTCAGGATTCTCCAAACACCTGGGGCGTCTTAGCCCCTCTGGGCTTTGGTGCACGCAGCTTCTCTGCCTGGAGTGCCATCCCTCGCTTTTGCTTTCATACCTGGGGAGTCCCTCCTGGGTTGGCCTTTCCAGATATTCTGAGGTGGCTTCTCTGATCAGGCTTCTCAGATCAGTGTGGAGGCTCCTCAGAAGATGGAGAATGGACCGACCATATGACCCAGCTATACCACTACTGGGTATCTTTCCCCAGAAATTGAAGTCAGAATATTATGACGATGCATGCGTATCCATGTCTATAGCAGCACAGTTCCCAATAGCCGAATTATGGAGCCAGCCCAGCTGACCATCAATGGATGAACGGATTATGAAACTACTATGTCCACAGCAGAATTTTACTCAGCCATAGAGAAAAACAAAATTGTGCCATTTGCAGGAGAATGGATGTAACTAGAGAATATTATGCTAAGTAAGATTAGTCAGTCCCAGAAAGTATAGGAAAGCATGTTTTTTAAAAATATATGTGGAAACTAGGGAGAAATTGAGATATAAGAGGAACTCGAGATAAAGGAGGGACTCCAGTAGAATGGTGGAAGGGGATTGGGGGAGGGATGTGAGGAGGGGGAAAAAAGAACTTGATGAAGGAGACAGTTCAATAATGCTATGTACATATAGGAAATGATCAATACCAATTTCAATAAATATGTACTGAAAGGTGCTGCAGGGTGGGCTCTGGAGGGAAACACACCAAGTGCTGTGTGCATATATGTTTCTACCACTCTGAACCTCATTGTGATATATAATTACAAAGTGTCAAAAAAGTATACTAAAAATTGTAGTAGCCAGGCATGGTGGTGTACACCTGTACTCTCAGTATTTGGGAGGTTGAGACAGGAGGATCACAGGTTTGAGGACAGCTTCAGCGATGTGGAATGAGATTCTCAGCAACCTAGAGAGACTCTGTTTTAAAACAAAAAACATAAAAAGGGCTGGGGGTGTAGTTTGGAAGCAGAATGCCCCTGGGCTCAATCTCCAGTATCCTCCTCCCTGCAAATTGTGGTAAAATACACATAAATTTTGCCATCATTACCATCTGTAAGTGCACAGTTGAGTACTGTGAAGTACATTCACACTGTTGTGCAAGCCAATCTCCCAAACTCTTCATATTTCAAAGCTCAAACTCTATACCCACGAAATAGCAGCTTTGCATTCCCCCAGCCTCCATCTCCGTGGACACCATTCCACTTTCTGTCTGTATGACTTGGGCTACTCTGCCTTTGTGTGACTGGCTCATTTCAGTTAACAGAATGTCCCAAGGCTCACTCACGCTGTAGTACATAACTGAATTTCCTTCCTTTTAAAGGATGAGTAATACCCATTGTATGTGTGTGTATTCCACGTCCTATTTATCCATTCAGCGGTTGACGGATACTTGGTTGCGAATAATGCCTCTATGAACATGGATGTACGCATTCTATTCAAGGCACTACTTTCACTTCTTTTGGGTATATGTGATGATTCTTCTTTGACCACATTGAAGTTTTAACATTTTCCTCTAGAATTTGAATGGTGCTGAATAATAACCTAATTTCTCTCTTGGTTAGTGATCATCAAAAGCAAAGACTAGCCAGGCTTGCTGGCGTATGCCTTGGGAAACTAAGAGAGGGACTGTGGGTTTGAGGCCAGCCTCCACCACTGAGCGCGACTCTGAGCAACCTAGGGAGAATCTGTTTCAAACTTTTAAAAATAATAACAAAAATAGGGCTGGGTGTGTAGCTTGGAGGTAGAATGTCCCTGAGTTCAATCCCCATTAGCGCACGCGCACACACATGTACACACACACACACACACACACACACACACACACACGTGCATAAAACTAGAAATTAATTAAAAATTTTGTGCCAATTACCACTCTCTCAGAAACCAATTTGCATCTGTGTATTCCAAAGAGGAGATTTATTGGAAAGGTTAAAAGTGTCTTGTGGTACCTTAATAAATAGGCCACTTCACAGGAAGAAAGGCACTACTGGGCCTTAAGGACAATCAGAACCAGAGCTCCCTGGGCCCTAAGACCCTCCACACCTCCATCTCCACTCTTTTTCTGCAGTCCTGCTTTTTCTTTCATTGCACACTGGCTTCCTCTGGAAGAAAAATGACATCCAACTCCCTTCCCTTTCACATCTGTGGCTCTAGTCTCTACGCAAACAGACCCAAATCTCTCAGTCCCAAATCTAAAATCCCAGGGAAGAGACTCATTGCCCTGTTTCTGTTACAGTCCCATCCCACCAATGAAGTGTGGCAAGAAGGTAGAGTCCGATTGTATAAAATGGCTGTTTCCAGCACAATCATGAAGATGTGTGTGTTGAGGAAGCGCAGGCAGTAGCCAAACTGTCATGGGCACAGAATGGCTGTAAGTGCACCGACTCCTCTGTAGAAGTGCTGCAGGTAAAAGGTGGGCTGGGGCTAGGGGATGAGGCTGTGTACAGAGATCTGGAGTGGAAAACATTAATCAAAGTCCAGAACCCACAGCTAATGAGGCAAGGAAAAAGCCTGCTAGCCCTGAAATCTCTCCAGACAAGTTTTTATGTCATGCAGCAAGTCCAGTAAGAGTCAAGTGAAAAAGCAAGCAAGAGGAGGAGGAAAAGGAAGAGGAGGGAGAACAATAAGAATAAGAATATAAGAATAAGTCCATTCAACGTCAACAAGTCCAGAGGGCAAGATTAAAAGAAAATAATAATGGTACCCAGAGAGGTCCTGGACTGTAGCAATTCCAGGAGAGAACACCCAAGTTCAGGTACCTTCCAGGCATCTTACTTGACAATTAGGTGTAGAAATGCAGTTGGCCACAGGAAGAGAAAGAGGCACATGGACTATTGCTAAGCACCAAAGCTAAATCCCACAGCCCTTGAAGCCCGCCTCTGTGAATTGTTTCTCCTGTTTGTTCATCGATTCTGAATGTTAAGTAAGTCTTTCCGGCAGTGGTTCCAGGGTGCCAGGGCATTGAATCTCAGACTGCAAATGAAAAATGAGGGCTGCAAAGTTCAGGGAATAATAGAAAATTAAATCTTAACTGAGCTGCTGTAAATATCATCACCAAAAAGCAGCGCATCAGCAAACCTTGCTGGCAGGGAGAAAAATGGATTTCTGCTCTCTGCACAAAGTTATCAGTGGTCATAATAAGGTATCCTCAGGTTTAGGGGTGAGGAGGAGGTTGATGAGGGGAGAGAGAAAGGAAAACAAGAGGTGTTCATAATTTAAAATATGTTTTTAGTAAACCACTTTTTCTCAGCCAAAGGAAGGGGCTCAGCTCAAATGACCCACTTGGTTATCTATGGCTATCTATGGTTATCAATGTCTTATCTACACAAAATTGTAAACTCCTCGAAGGCAAGGGAGAAGACATGCTTCCTTTGTTCCCCTCATATGTCCCACAGCATCTAGAAGCACTAATGTATATTGTCTCAAACATGGCATGCACCATGTGAGACTCTGTGGTATCGTATCCCACCACGGGGCCCTCCCCAATACCTACAAGACCAGCAGGACCATCAAATCTCACTGAAGAGCTAAAGCTCAGAGCAGTAGTAACTTGCCCAAATTGATACCATGATAGTACTGAGGTTCAAACTGAAGTGTATTGAAGTACAAAGCCAAAGATGTTTTTTCCTCTCTCCAAGACCCAGTTATGGTGGCAAATAGTAATCCTATTCTCCAGAAAGCATTCTGATAATGGTAATAATATCTAACTATCAAGGACTTACTCCAAGCCATGTCCTATGGTAGAAGCTTTACATGTATTATTTCAATTAATTCTCACTGGGGCCCCAAAATTGGAAGTGTCATTATCCCTATCTAATAGATAAGAAAATGGAGGCACAGAGAGGTTAATAAAATTACCCCCAAGGTTTATGACTTATAGCAGGTGGTAGTACCAAAATCCTAATCTTGCCCATCAGATTCCAGACTATATGCTTTTTAAATTTAATTAATTAATTAATTAATGTATTTATTTATTTTGGTCCTGGGAATTAAACCTAGGGGGATTCTACCCCTAAACTACATCCCCAACCCTATTTTATTGCTTATTTTGTAACAGTATCTGTGTTGTTGAGGGCATTGCTAAGGCAGGCAATTATAGGGTATACCATCATGCCTGGCTCACAGTATGTGCTTTAATCATTATCCTATATTGATTTCAAAATATAAGAATAAACACACACACCACCACCACCACCTCATATGTTTTGAGCAACTACTCCATGCCAGACTGTGAATTTTGTAATTTAATCCTTATTTATAACCCTCAGAGAAAAGCAAATATTCAGCAAATTATAGAATGAATGAACAGTTGGAGTTAAAAAATGCAGCCATGAATATCACCAATTACTAACATTCAAAAATACATCCAGAGACTCCTCTGTCTTTACATGAGCAATCATGGATCTCAAGTTATGAAGAATCAGGAAAAATATGAGTATCAGAAACAAAAGACACATCAGAGAAGTTCAGATGATGTAAAGAACATTTTCAGTTTGAAAAATTGATGTGTTACAAAACCAATACTGCCCACCCCATGAGAAAGGCTTCCTCTGTTTTTATAGCATCCTCAGTGAACTGTGCCAGTAAACCAGCGTTGACAAAGAAGACAAATGGAGGCCGTCGAGATAGGTTCAATTCTGTATCGGAAACATAGGCCTGTGAAGCAGGTGACAACTCTTCTGTGGGACACATCGAGGTGGATTCAAATGTCCTTGAAAGAGTAGAGAGCATTGGGCAGAAAGTTACAATGTCTTGGTTCACCTTGGCATTTCCAGTCTCCTTAGTCATTTTCACTATCCACCAATGACCTCTCTGCCATCCTGAGGGTTAGACACGCCACAGGACTTGCTTTTAGGCCAGTGAAGTGTGAGTAGGAGTGAGGTGTCACTTTCAGGCAAAAGCTTAAAGAATTGATGCATGGTTTGCAATGCTCTCTCCTGCCATGATGATAGATGACATTCTCAAAGGCATTTGTCAGTCACCCTGCTCCACTGAGTAGAAATTATATGGAACAGAGATTTTTACTAACCCACAGTGGAAACCGCAAAGGAAGCCTTGTTTTAAGCTACTAAAATTATTGGGTTTTGTTACTGCAGCATAACTTTATCCAATCTGACTAATATACAAACTAATGAGTTATGTAACCCTGAGAAAGATATTTATTTTACCTAACTAGGTATTAGGAGTCTCATCTGCAAACCTAAGATATTAGCCTAGAAAAATTAATCTGGGAATCTATGAATAGCCTTCAGAAATACAATGACTCCCCCCAAAATTATAGGTAATATTGTGATTATATATATATTCGTGTGTGTGTGTGTGTGTGTGTGTGTGTGTGTGTGTGTGTGTATGTAAGATTCAGCAAGAGTGAAATAGAATGTGAATTTCTCTTGGGAGAGGATCCATGGCTCTTTCAAATTTTAAGAGGGTCATTACCCAAAATGAGGTTAAGGACCTGAATAATCTCTAAGGCCATTTACAGCGCTAAAGTGCTCTATGGCATCTAGAGTTGGGGAAATAACTAATTAGATTCTTCTCTGATCTGGTATTTTAGACTTGCCTTGAGTCAGTTTTTATTAAGGTTGTTTTCCAATAATTACATTTAAGAGTTCCACTTAATAGGATTACAAATAGTGAAGTCTCAGGAGGTATTCCTGAGAGAACAGAGGGGATTCGGAGTAATTCTTTTTTTAACCAAAGAAGAATGGTTTCTTCAAAGAGAAAATGAGGACCCACATCATATTTTTAAGTTGGGCAGAGCTAGACCTACTACTTGTAGGAGGAGTTGCTCCTCTGAGATATGTCCTCACATGTAAGGCCAGAGGGAGATATTTTAACAGCGTACGATGCTTTCTTTAATATAAAGACAGCTGGGTAGACTGAGTTAGTAGAGAGGGCCTGAGTAGTAGATGAGCCGTCTAGGTTCAAGCCCCAGAGTCACTGCTGAATCTCAAGATGATGTTGGGCCACAATTTCCTCATCCAAAAAATGAGACAATAATAACGGTCACAGAGGATTCTGCTCTGCAAATAGATATTACTTTTAAACAAGGTACTTGAAGGTAGTTTATTGAAGGACTATGTACCGAGTTGTGCACAGGGTTAAGAGACACCAACAAGGCATGCTGTAGCACTCTGGGACAGGTTAAGGGTTTTATCATTCCTAGATCTGAAGGAACCAGGAGAGAGAAGGGTTAACATAAAAAAGGTGAGAACTACAGCCAGAGCTTAGAAAATGTCTACACAACAGGAGCCAGCAGTTTCCCAGAGAAGCAGAGACTGCTAATCCCTGGCCCAGCAGGGGGACAGGAGGAAGTGCTTTATCTTCCTCTCTTCTCTCCTCCTAGCCTGCTGGTGCCTCCCACTGGTCAAACCCGAGCAGAAACCAAAGAGCAATGGAGTCTGTTGATAAGGTCCTCAGAAATCAGTCTCTGGGGACAGAGAGGGTGGAGGGGGAAATGAGCATTTCAGCTCTTGGAACAAAGTGCTTGCAGTTATTAGCAATTGTTTAGTCTTTATTTGAATGAGTATCTCACAACCTTTTCTAAAACAGATTCTGATAGGATTTTAAAGGGACGGAGGTCCTTGGCCTTTCAGAGGAGGAGAAGGGCACATAGAGACTTCTGAAAGCTTTGACTGATGATGAACCTGAGAATATTGTGCTGCAGGAACAGATCATCTGAGCTTCCCAGAGAGCTATTTCAGGCTGCCACGTTTCCTTAGAGTAAAAAGATGCCAGCCCGACTATGACTATTCCTGCTGCAATCCCAGAAGCCCTTGTCTCCTGGCTGCTCAAGATAGATGCCGTGCTATGCAACAAGATGTAGAAGCCAATCAGCTTCCAATACACATATCTAGAAGGTGTGTTCCTTCTAGGTGCCAACATACAGACCACTTCAAAATGCAGGCCTGAAGCCGGGTGTGGTGGTGACATCATCACCACCCACAGCATCACCAATGCTGGGATGAATGCTTGTCATCCCAGCATTCGGGAGGCTGAGACCAGAGGATCGCAGTTCGCGGACAGCCTCAGCTACTTAGTGAGGCCCTCTGCACCTCAGTGACACCCGGTTTCAAACTAAATAATAAAAAATAGGGCAGGGGGTGTAGCTCAGAGGCCAAATGCCCCTGGGTTCTGAAAGGTTCAAGCCGCCCCTGCCCCGCAAGGGGCAGGGCCGGAAGCTAGGAGGCGGAGCCCGGTGATTCCGAGAGGGGACCACGACTCCGGGTCAGGAAGGAACGAGTTCAGAGTTCAGAGAGGAGCCCGAGAGAGACAGAGAGCAGAGAGACGGGCTCTCCCCCACCAACCCCCGCGGGCACGCGGGGGCTGGCGGCCGACTTCCCACGAATAAAGGCATCCGTATCATCTATAATGGATCTCCGCGTATATTTGTGCGCCAGGGGGACCCGCAATATCTTTCAGGTTCCATCCCCAGACCCGCAAAAAAAAAAAAAAAAAAAAAAAAAAGAGAGAAGATTTAAAAAAAAAAAAAGAAAAGAAAAAATGAATGCAGGCCTGAAACATTTGGACTGTGTGATGCTTTGTTTTCAAATGAAATTATCCTGAAGCCTGTTCATTTGTTTGCAGGCATAGATATACTTTTTATTGGGAAGGAGGCGCAACCCATGGACAGGTTTTGGTTAATCATTTTCTCACTGTACTCTGCCTTCAGAGAGAGATTATGAGTCTATGACATAAAGAGATTATAACTCTTCTACAGAAAGTCTTATCTGGAGACACCCAATATTGACTCACACAGCTTCCCTTCTGCCTCCTCCTTGAAGAAACTGTCTCATCTTCACTAAAAAGAGTTTGGGTAAGACTGTGGCAATGTGACTTGTGCTAGGTCAATCAGATTCTCTACCTTGGGAACTTGGATTTTCAAGGGAGTGGTCCATGTTTGGGAAAATGATTATAGAATCGATTCCATTGATTGAGCCTCCAAATAAATATTCATTTATTTCTGCCTCCTATAGGAATAAAGCCAAATAAAGCTAGACCCCTGTTTTAGAGGTCTGGTTGTTCAGTATTTGTTTTTATTCCCTGAGATATTTTACATCTTTATAATTTCATTATTATTGGGCTTGTCTCAGTATTAGGAAATGGACTAAGGAGATTCAAAAAAGAAGTTTTGGTTATTAATACATTTGTCAGAAATCAGTTTATGGAGGTCAGATCTGCGAAAGAGAAGGGCAGTTAGGGTTTGGTTACTGCAGGACTCAGGTAGCTGTTATAATACAAAGTACCCTCACTAAAAGTAATTACCAAGTGGATAGAGGATATGGGACCTAGGACTTTCACAATCTAAAAACAGGTTTGCATAATAAATGATATCTAGCAAGGAGCTAAGAAGTCCCTAAGAGTATTTGGAGGAAGGTACTGACCTTTTTGAAAGGAGAACAGAGACCACATGGCCCTTGGCCTTGTGAATCATTCGGGTCAGAACAAAGAAAGGTAGGTGTATACCAGCAGTTAGGTGGGAAGTTACGGGGCGGACCTACACTTAGGTCATAGGATTACATGGTAGAGTAGGATGGGGACTCTGTATCTATAAAAGCTTTTTGTATTTTGTATTCCGATGATCTCATTTGGGCCCCCCCTCCATACAATCCTCAGATTGTATAGGGCTATAATAAACTCATTAAAATCTTCAGCAAGGGCTCGGACTAGTGTACATCGATTCTGGTCCAGAACAAGGACCCGCGGTTACGGGTATAATTTCCAGAAGCCTAACAGAGGTCCCCGGGAACAGTTTCCCCAAATCATAACAGCTCAAAACTTTAACACTCATGTTAGTAATCTAGGCCAGACCACAGTGGGTTTGTTCAGGTTTGATGATTGACAAGAGCAAAAACTCAAATCAAGTTTTAGGAAGTTTCACTTGGGTTTACTCCCCAAAATCAAAGCATATGATATATGCTGGAAAACAAACATGATCTGATATATCCTAGATCTTTCCAGAGATTGCGCTGAGTTCAGAAGTCAGAGCGTTCCATGTAAAGTAAAAATTCTGCCGTTTATTCCTTTAGGCTGGAGTAAGGACCAATTTGGCATTCAGACTACCTGTGACCATATAAGAAAAAATTTCCTTCTCCACAGCAGTAACTTTTTTTTTTTTTTTTTTTTTTTTTTTTTGTGGTACTGGGGTTCCTGGAAACCCTTCTACTTCTGGACTATACTCTCAGACCTATTTTATACTTTCTATTTGGAAACAGGGTCTCTTAAGCCAGCAAGGCTGGCTTTGAACCTGTGCAATCCTCCTGTCTCCACCTCCCAAGTGCGGGGATTACAAGCGTGCGCCACCACGCCCAACAGCAGTAACTTTCCTATCAGTCTATTGATTCTACAGTAGGTGTGGACACACCATACTCCATTGGTCAAAGCCTATTTCTGTCTCTTTTGATCAAGCATCCTGATAGTCACAGCTGATGAATTCTAATTCTTCATAATCTGAGTCCAACACTACTGGTTCCATGCTATCACCCTTTATACGCTTACTTAATAAGTTTATTATGGGAAAGACACATTTATGCATATTATTACTATACCTCTTTAACAACTCACCAAGATAAATATTATTTTACTATTCTATAGATAGAAAAAAATGAAGGCACACATAAGTAGACTTCACATGCCCAAGACCCCAGAGCTGTTATGCTGAAAAACATGAATTCACATATATAATTCAAGTCTATCTGACTTCTGGATCCATATCCTGGCCCTAGCAATTATTCTAATTACTAAATACACACTTGTATAATCTTCTTACCTTTCTGGGACCCTTGATATTTTTTAAAGAGGACTTAGTAATACATTTCTACAAGATTATCAGGAAGGTGACTGGGAGATAGATGAGAATATTAAGTCAGGCAACAAAATAGTTGGTAACTGTAAACTACCTGTTTGCATTCATTTTTCATTTTTTAAAAAAGAAATCCCAAATATTCTCTTTGGTCTGGAATTGGGAAATTCTCCTACCAATTCTAAGCCAATGAGATAGCCTATCTTATCGCTCTGCATTTACACATTTTTTTTTTCTTTTTGGGTGGTACTGGGGTTCCTGGAAACCCTCTGCTTTCAGGCTACACTCCCAGACCTATTTTATACTTTCTATTTGGAAACAGGGTCTCTTAAACCAGCGCTGCTGATTTCGAACCTGCGCGATCCTCCTGTCTCTGCCTCCCAAACGCGCAGATTACAAGCGTGCGCCACCATGCCCAGCTACACATTTTTAACTATAATTGCTCTTCCAAATCTTAGTGGCAATCTCTCTAAATTTCTCCTACACTTGTAGTATAGGAGAAGTTACAATAATCTCCATCATCACTAGCCCGAGATACTTACTGCTAGTTTAATCATAATGTCTAAGCTCTAAAGTAGCCAGAAACCAAAAGACAGGGTCCTTTGTACTATTCCTCAGATCTCAAAGTGTTCAGATGACCAGAAATAAGCAGGAGGGACAGGCATAATTCTGTGACCTAGGAGTCAAACTGCATCAGAGAACCTCTCCTTTGTAAAACAAAATTTTAAATCAGGCAGCTCTGCAGCAGAAGCCCTCCCCTACCCCCACAGTATAGGTTTCATCTCAGACAAAGGAGATAAGTGGATTTCTGCACTGCTTTCTGTGATCTACTACTGCCAGCTGCATTAACTCCCTGCAGAGCATTTTATCTCACCTCAAGGAGAAGGTAAAAAGGAGAAAGGCATTGCTCAGGATCAAGTGAAAGGGAAATATTTTTTAAAAGGTGTAATGTAAATCCCAGCAACTTGGCATCCACCTCAACTGGCCCAAAGTTATGGCCAACATTTGAGGATAAAAGCCAGAGAACTTGGAACAGAGCAGATTTCTGCCTTCAAGAGCAATCCGTACATCACTCAGCAGTCACCAGGAAAGAGTCTGGAATTCCAGCAGGAGCAGTACATTTCCTTCTACTTGACTCTTGGCTTCTACATCCTTCTCCAAGAGGTCATAGCCCTCCAAGTGAGAGACTAAGCAGGCCACACCATGTCCTTTGGCTGCATTTACTCCTCTATAGGCTGAGGCTTTAAACATTCACAGCATCCTCTCTCAGGGCCATCATGAACTGGGCATCTACAGCAGAAAAAGCGAGGCTCTGAAAAGGTCAAGGCAATGCCACAGAGAAACCTCTGATAGAACACTGAGAATCAAATCATAAAAAGGGTTATAGAAGCTGGGTGTGGTGGTGCATGCTAATAATCCCATAGTGCATGCTTGTAGCATTTGGGAGGCTGAAACAGGAGGATCTGGGTTTGCAGCCATCCTCAGCTACTTAGTGAGGCCCTTTGCAACTCAGTGAGATCCTGTTTCAAAATAATAAATAAAAAAATAGGGCTGGGGGTATAACTCGGAGGTAGAATGGCCTTGGGTTCCATCCCCAGTACTGCAGAGAGAGAGATAGAGATAGATAGATAGATAGATAGATAGAGAGAAGAGAGAGAGAAAGAAAGAGAGAAAGAACGAACAGGGCTGAGGGTGTAGCTTGAAGGTAGAATGGCCCTGGGTTCCATCCCCAGTACCGCAAAAAAAAAAAAAAAAAAAAAAAAAAAAGGATTATAGATAAATGGAAAATGCCAAATGGTGATTACAAGCAAACTGAATGTTTCCCTGTCCTGGGATCTGTGCACCAAGAGCCCTCACCAAGCCTCTCATTGCATTTGTTTGTAATTTTCTTACATATGGAAACAAAGTTCAACAAAAATGAACTCTTCCATCTTGCTCAATGATTCAAGGTAGAGTTGAGGTGGATGGGAACATTTCTGAGGGTCTGGCTAATTGTGGGTATCACTACAGATTCTCCTGCACTCTCCCCACATAACCAGGCAATGCACGCTCAAATAGGAATCCCTCCCTGTGGAAGACAGACTGAATGAAAGTCACAGTTCTGGCCACATAGCTCAAGTGCAAGAAGTAAATTGGAGAGTCACCTGTTCATCTAATCCAGCATTTGCTGCATAATCCTTCAAGTTTAGAGACAGCATCTTGTCACTTCCTTTAAACATTCTTTGTTCAGCGACTTCCAGTTAAGACAGTTGAGGTTAGCACCTCTGTTTGAACAGCTGCTGAGCATTAGCAGAGGAATGATTCCTGGGGAGGTGGCGACCCTAGCAAAACAGGCCCTTTTCCCTCCCAACCAGAGTTAGTTGACCTTGGCCTCTCAACCTTTTGCTCAGCTCTTCTTTCTAACCTAAAAAAATTTTTTTTTACCCAAACAGGTTTTATTTGGGAAGTTTTCAAAAGGAACTTGGGCTAACTGGTATATATATAACTTTTTAACATTTAGGGAATAAAGGGGGACTCTGTAGTTGAAGAACTTGGAAGCCAGCCTCCAAACAACCGTTTCATTAAGTTAGCACCAGTTGCCATTCGGGATTTTTCATAAACACGATGAGAAGAAAGAGCTACAACAGTCGAATGTCAGCCAGGCAATAAGTAGGTTACATTTAGGCAGATGGTTAATATTAAGGGAAGGAAGGATGTCCAGATTCATGATTTCCTTTTTCCTTAACAGCAGTATCAACAAAACAAGGCAACCCTTCTCAGGCATCTGAGGTGATGAGATTCGCAGGGTTCAGATTCAGGGCTCATTTCTGTCAGTCAACTATTGGCAATGGACCATGAACACGTGGCTAGGTTGTTCCCATTTTCTGCATATAAGTTGTTTTATTCAATTGCTGTCTTCTACATTCATTGATTGGAGTCACTAACATTGTTTTTTGAATGTAGCAAAGTATAAACACTACAATTTGGTTTGTAATTTTCCTTCCATAGCATTTTTTAAATGTCCTTTCTGATTTATAACCATGAATAGCTGTATGCAGTCAGTGTTGGGCCGATAGTAGGCTTTTAATCTCAGTCTTCAAAACTGATCGTTAATGAATTTGTGTGTGTGTGTGTGTGTGTGTGTGTGTGTATGCGATTGCGGTACTGGGGTGGAACCCAGGGGCATTGTACCTCCAAGCTACACCCCAGCCCTATTTTTTAGTCTTATTTATTTTTTTATTTTTTTGTGGTACTGGGGATGGAACCCAGGGGCATTCTACCTCTGAGCTATAAACCCCCTGTTTTTTATTCTTTATTTTGGAGCAGGATCTGAGTTGCGAACGGCCTTGCTAAGTAGCTAAGGCTGTCGGGGAGAACCGCGATCCTCAGGTCTCAGCCTCCAAAATACTGGAATTAGAAGCATGCGCCATCACTCCTGGTGAAATAGTTTATATTTGATAACAGAATGAGAAGAACTTCCAGAATATTCTTTGTTTTCTGTGAATAGTTGAGATAGTGTAAAAGGGTACAAGGATAGGCATCATTGTGGGGAAGGAAGAGGAAGATTAAAAAGAGTTGAGGGAGTTATCCTGCCTTCTCCATGCTGACTTCTAAGCCCAACTCTGTAATAAAAAGCATCGTCAAAGCCATTTGGTTATTTCAATTTGCCAAATGATGAGCAGTTCCTCCAAAAGTCACATCAGAAAAGATTATCAGCCAGGAGTGGTGGTGTATGCCTGTGTTCCTAGTGTGTGGGAAGCTGAGACAGGAGGATCACATTTTTTTGAAATAGCCTCAGCAACATACTAAGACTCTCAGCAAGACCCTGCTTCAAAAATAAAAATTTTTTAAGGGGACTAAGGGCGTAGTTTGGAGGTAGAAACCCTTGCATTAAACCCTCAGAACCTTGCAAAAGTTATCACTACGGAGAGAAAGAAGAACCTGGCGTGAAGCCTTAAATTATGCTCCTTAATTCTCTAGGCATGTCTGCCTGGATGCCACTGGAATGCAATCATATGCAATATGAATTTTCATAATTTCATAATATTTTATTTGGAAAATATAGATGGCACCATTGCCACCACCTCACATACCCAGAAAAAGCACAATTTTTGGTGGGACATATTCCCAAAACAAAACAAAAAATGGTTTCATTTATGATTTTTTTTTTTGAGGCACTGGGGATAGAACCCATGGGCATTCTACCTTCAAGCTACACCCCCAGCCCTATTTTTTTTAATTTTGAAACAGGGTCTCACTGTATTTCAAAGAGCCTCACTAAGTAAGTAGCTGAGGCTATCCACAAACTACCATCCTTGTCTCAGCCTCCCAGATGCTGGGATTACAAGTGTGCGCCACCACGCCTGGCTATTTATGCTCAGTTAAAGAGAGACTGACCAGGCCTAAAGGAACTAAACTTACTTACTAGGCTCTGCCTCGGCGCCTTTGGAATTAAACCCCACTGTACTCAACACTGACCCCATTGTCTCCGGAAGCTAACTGACATCTCCTTTGTGCCTCACTGTTCATCACGGGTGCCACCATCCCATTCTCCAGGGTTGAAAACCTGGAAGGAATCCTCATTTGGCTCATAAAAAGTGTGTGTGTGTGTGTGGGGGGGGATTCCACCTGTACTGAATATGTACAGACGTTTCCCTCATTATTATTATACCCTAAACAATAAAGTATAACAACTATTTACATAGCACTTACATGATATTAGGTACTATAAGTAATCTAGAGCCAGGCGTGGTGATGCACCCTTTTAATCCCAATACTTGGCAGACTGAGTCAGGAGGATCGCAGGTTCACGCCAGCCTTGGCTACTTAGTGAGGGCTCTGTAACTTAGTGAGACCCTGCTTCAAAATAAAGAATAAATGGGGATGGAGGTATAGCTCAGAGGTAGAATGCCCCTGGGTTCAATCTCCAGTAACACACACACACAAAAAGTAATCTAGAGATGATTTAAAATGTGTGGGAGGACGTGCATAGGTTAGATGCAAATACTGCATTATTTTATAAAAGGGACTTGAGCATTTGCAGAATTTTGGTGAGAGAGAGGAGTGTCCTAGAACCAGTTCCCTGAGGATGCTGAAGGACTGTATTCAGTCTGGGATCATGCAAGAGACTCTGCTAGATATTGTGAGGAATAAAAAGAAATAAGTAAAACAGTGCTTTACTGCAATAAGCCTAAAACTGGATAGAGTGAGACACGTACACATGAAAAGATAGGGAAGAAAGTATAATGTAAGAGTAAAAAGGCTGCGGAATCCCTCAGCCACCTGTGGAAGGTGTGAAGGGGGAGACCTCAGGCAGAAAGTACCTTGCTCCTACAGTCATGACGGAGCAAAGGCTGGGCGCTCGGGAGGACCAGGTGAGAGCCGGCAGGGTCTGCCAGCATCGAGGGCTCAGGGCTTTGCCTTCGCCCTGCTCTCTGAAGCTGCTCCTTCCTCTCTGAGGTTTTACTGCCCACACATTCCAAGTCTGAACTGTAATAATAGCTACTTGCTGCTGCATATCGAGCTCGACTGTGTGCCAGGAACTATTGTAAGCACTTCAGATATTTAACTTACTAGTACACATAATGACTTTATAAGGTAGATACTCTTACCATCCACATTTCACAGACAAGAAAACAGAAGCCTAGAGAGGTAGGGGATCTTGCCCACAATAAATGTGAGGACGTTGAAGAGAAGCATTCTCTCTCAGGCCTGGGTTCAGATCCTGAGCGCCCACCTACCCACTCCTTTCTATCTTACTGTCCTCATGTTACATGAAATGTCAGATCTAACCTCCAAAACACAACTCTCACCTCCCCTCTCCTATTTATGAATGCTTAGAAGCTCCTTGCTGTCTAAAAGACAAGCTCTCACTTTAGGCTTAGAGCCTCGTCGCTACAATTTGTCCTCACTGTCATTATGGCTCTCCTCACATCCTCCCCAAAGAAAGCCCTGCAGTCTAACCAAGCTGTTCTGCTCAACAGCCCCAGGACACACCCTACTATTTGCATCTTCAGGACCCAAGTTACAGATTCGGCCTCCAGCACATCTTACAATTATACCCTGCTTGTGTGGTGCATGGAACCGAGGACTTGCTCTGGCAACATTCAGATCAGGGCAGATCGGAAGGTCTGGCTTCCAAAAATGCAACCTGAGATGAAATTGTAGCTATAGCCCATTCTTCTTGATTTGAATTCCATTCACTATCAACTAAAATTACCGAGTATTATTTTGTTCTAAAATAAGAATTTCTGCCATCCCAGATCTCTCCTATGTGTCTCTACTATACTTTTGCAATATTTTTAACCTAATGCTAGACTTTATAATCTTATCTTTATTAATTTTTGTCCATTTTTTTGCAACCTGATAAGATTTTTAAAAAATACCAGTTCCTTTTACTTGCCTATCACCATTGTCTTTCAAATCTAGTAAGAATGTCATTTACATATCTATCAGTGCTGATTTAAATATATTATAATATGTACATAATGGAATTTGACCTAAAATATTTTTTTTCTCCTAAAATGATCAATTAAGTCAACATACTTTGGGTACATTTGTTCATTTATGAATCCACCTAAATTGTCTATAATTCAGACTATATTTGTTTATCTTGTCTACATAATTACAACAGGACATTATCAAAAGCTCTGCTAAATCTTTTATTTGCATGATATAGACGTATCTCTGATAATATGCCTAAGAACTCTAAAACTCAAGTAACCTTATTCAGAGATATTTGATTCTTACTCTATTTGCACTTGTTTCTGGTGTTGACCTACTATTATTCTATGTGCTTATTAACTACTTGTTTAGTGATCTAATCCAAAATTTCACCAATAATGAACTCCAACTTTGTGCTTATTATAACACCCCTTATAAAACTGGGACATGCCTACTTCCATTCTGTGTTACCTTTCTTCTTTGCAGTGGTTTTCCAGATCTGAAATAATAACTCTGTATTAGTTTTCTATTGCTGCTATAACAAATTAACACAAACTTTCTGTCTTTAAACAACACTGATTTGTTATATTACAGCTCTGACATTCAGAAGTCTGAAATTAGTTTCATTGGACTAAAACTAAGGTATTGACAGGGCTATATTCCTTCTGGAGGCTCTAATGGGAGAACCCATTCTCTTATCTTTTCCAGAGCATAGAGGCTGGCCACATTTCTTGGCTCATGGCCCCAGCCAACAGCAGCATCACTCCAACCTTTGTTTCTATCCTCACATTTATTTCTTCTCTATTTCCTACCTTCCTCTCATAAGAACCTTTGTGATCACACTGGGTCCATCAAGGTAACTGGATAATCTTCCATTTGCAGAGCCTTGATTTAATCACATTTGCAAAGCTCCATTTGCATGTAAGGCATACAAGCTTCAGACATTAGGAAGTACACACTGAAAAAGGCCATAATTCTGTCTACTACAGATCCCACGATCTATCAAATAAGTAGTTCGCTTTATTTTTTTGGATATAACTCATTTGGGTTAATTATTAAAATGTATTTTAGTGGGCTAATACTCTATCATCTCTATTCTTTTGGAATATAGTCTTTCTATATTAAAAAAACCCTTTTCTTTAAAAAAATTTTTTTTTTTTGTGGCACTGGGGATGGAACCCAGGGGCCTTCCACCTCTGGGCTATAGTCCCAGACCTTTTTTTATATTTTATGTGGAAACAGGTTCTCACTAAGTTGCTGAGAGCCTCACTAAGTAGCTGAGGCTGGCTTTGAACCTCTGCGATCCTCCTGTCTCAGCCTCCTAACCACTGGGATTATAAGCGTACACCACCATGCCCAGTTTAGAGAACCCCTTTTCTTAAAAGGGGAAAGGCAAGCAAAAATGGCAGTTGAGTGATTCTATTTTGATCTCATATAACTTGATACCACCTTCCCCAAAACAATGATCTTCTTGTTCTTTATTCATCTTCCTTGCACTTAAAAAAAAAAAATAAGTGAAACTGTAATCTCAGTTACTGGGGAGGCTGAGGCAGAAGGATTGCAAGTTCAAGGCCAGCCTAGGCAATTTAGTAAAACCTTGTCTCAAAATAAAAATAAAATAATGACTAGAGGAGTCGTTCAGTGGAGGAGTGCTCACCTAGCATGTGTGAGGCCCTGGGTTCAATCCACGAAACTGCAAAAAAAAAAAAAAAAAAAAAAGGAGAGAGAGAGAAAGGGAGGGAGGAAGAAAGAAAGAAAGAAAGAAAGAAAGAAAGAAAGAAAGAAAGGAAGGAAGGAAGAGCGAGCCACACCCATGCTCTTATACTCAGCCATGACTATGTGCCCTTCCTCCAAGATTCTGTTTTTATTCTTTCTAAATTTGGGCTTCGATAGTTCCACGGATATTTTCCATTTCTTTAATGTTTTCTCTGTATCCTTCTCATTAGGATAACCCAAGATTACAGAGTACACATTCCTTTTTTTAAAGCTATTTATTCTTAAGTCACAGTCCCTTTCAGAAACACACTCTGAACTCATTTTACCTTTGATTAAAAAAAAACACAACCCAATGGCTGTGTCTGTACACACCCATTTGCTCTTTCTTTATGAATTCCATGTTGACTCAGTCACTTCCTCCATGTTTCATACCTTCTGTTGCACCAACTGGCTTTTCCTTTCTGGTCAGAATTAAGTGGAAGCTCTATTCTTTGTCCTCTAATCAGCGGTTCCACTTTTAGTAAGAGGAGCCTCCCAGCAGATGTTTGGAGAGTTGCAATCATGACATCACCTCATCACTATCACAGGGCCAACTGGTCCTCGTCCCTCCCCACTTCTCTGCATCCTGCATCTCTAACCACATGCTTCCACACAGTTCTGGGGTTTTCCACATAGTACTCACTTATATTTAGTACTCTGTCATAAGTGGGAGGACTGGAATGCAGAAAGGTTAGGACAATTAGACATAGGTCTACCAGTGTACCAGGAAGAGGGATCCAAACAAATGTACATGTCCTAGAAGTGCAAAACTAAAAGACAGATGCTCTGCTTTAGAGAAGCTATATGTTTAGCAACAAAAACTCTAGTCCAGCCATATCAGAATGGAGCAGTTGACCAAGGCACAGGACCTCAGCCAGACCACTCAGAGTAAACCCCAGGACTTCCACGAAGAAGCCAGAGGGAAGTTTCTTTTGCCTAAAGAGGTGAATGGGAAGCCTATAGGTCAGGGAGCTGCTTTAAACCATCTTGGGACCACAGGAAGAGCTCATTTTAGATTAAATTGAAACCATAGAAGAGAAAACAGAAAATTGAAAGAAATCAGGCTCTTAAAGACACCACTGAGCCAGGCACGGTGGCGCACACTTGTAATCCCCGCGCTTGGGAGGCTGAGACAGGAGGATCACACAGGTTCGAAGCCAGCCTCAGCTACTTAGTGAGGCTCTCAGCAACTTAGTGAGACCCTGTTTCCAAATAAAGTATAAAATAGGTCTGGGAGTATAGCTCAGAGGTAGAAAAGCCCCTGGGTTCCACCCCCAGGACCACCAAAAAAAAAAAAAAAAAAAAGACACCACTAAGCCACAAAACCAAGCCTACTATGTATCCAACCTTTCTTGGTATTTTTTTTATTCCTTTTCATGTGAAACCCGTTTAAATTAGGGTTTCAATTTAAAAATATGTGCTTCTATGTCATAATGAGATCTGAAGTTCTATCCCACTAAGTTTCAGTAATCATCATGAGACTGGGTTAAAATGTTAGGTTTACTTTGTTTCTTTTCTTAATTACTATTATTTATGAGTATTAATCCTGGGCAAAAAAAGAAGTCATGTTTTGTTTTTAATTAAAAGAAAAGACTTGGGCCAATTTGTTGTTATGGTTTAGATATGGAATGTCCTTCGCAGGAGCTCATGTGTTGGCAAAGCTGAAATGTTCAGAGGTGAAATAGTGGAATCAGGGATCTAATCTCATTAATGGATAAATCCATTGATATATTAATGGTTTGAACAGATTTACTGGGTGGTAGCTGTAGGCAGGTAGAACGTGGCTGGAGGAGGCAGGTCACTGAAGGTCTCAGGGACTATAGGGCCCCTGTCCTTTCTCTCTTCTGGCTGCACTGAGCAGCTCTCTCCACCACGCCCTGCTGCCATAATATTTCTGCCTTGGAGCCAGCCAACCCTGGACTAAACCTCTGAAAACATGAGCCAACTTTTTCTCCTATAAGTTTTTCTTGTCCCCTATTTTTGGTCACAGCATTGAGAAGCTAAATAATGCATTTGCCAATTACAAAATGTCCAAGGAGGAAAAAATAAAATTGCAAGACATGCAGAATTAAAGGAAAGGTTTTTAGGAATCATCCCTGGGTAGAGAAATGAAAGTGGGCTGAGACAAAAAGGACATTCAAGAAGATACATAATTTCCAGGAGATGAGGCTCAAAAGGCAAGCAAGGCTCACCATGGCTGGGTGAGGAACTAAGGGACCCTTCAGTATGTGGAAGACTGGGTGGGAGGTCCAAGGACCTAGGAATTTGGAGATTAAAGGGGGTAAGCTAGTGACTGTCTTGGAGTTCAGAGGTAGCCAAATGGAGTCAGAAGAGGATTAAAACAGTAGGAGAGCAAAGAATGTTGGATGATAAGCAATGAAGGGAGGAAAAATGTCTGGCAGGAATGAAGGGCAGAGAGTTGGGAAGGATGCTGTGTGGTTGGGAGACATCTCTGTGTTCTGGCATCTGACAGCATCTTTCTCTTCCATTCTTTGCCTTGCTGCTCTGCACACAACATGGTACAATGAGTTATTTTTTGACATGTTGTATTTCCTCTGTGTGATACCCACCCACCTGGCTCTCATGTCCTTCGTCTCAGTCTTAGACATGCATGTGTCATCCCTGGGCAGTTGGTGGCAGCAACTGGATGGCTTGGTCAAATATCATGATATATGTAGAGTCCTGTTCCCCTTCCGCTGCCTCAGCCACACACACACACACACACACACACACACACACACACACACACCTTCCAGTCCTGGATAAGCCTGTAAAACATCCCTTCAGATGCCAATAGTGACTCTCAATCAACCAGAAACACTGCTAGTAAGTGTTATATTCTTTTTCCAAGACTTATTTCAAATAAAAAACCTCAATGGCAACCGAAATTATCCAAACCATCTCTTTTTTTTTAAATTAGGGAAACCAAGCCCTAGAAAATACAGATATTCCTACAGTCAGTCAGTGGTCCGGCTGGTATGAGCATTCCAGTGCCTCTCTATACACGAAGGCTTTCTCATCTCTGGGATTCTTCGTCCACTATTTCCATAAGAAAAAATTTTGCTTTTTTTTTTAACACAAATATATGTAAACATTTATTTTTGTGTGGTTATTAAGTTGTTTTTTATACTTTCGTTAGTGCTTCATAGTCTCACATCATAATGTAGTTCATGGTGATAGTGACCCACATGCCCGTAGCACTTGGTGGGTTCCCCAGCTCCCCTCCACTCCCCCCTTCCCCACACAGGATACTGAGATTGACATTGATATTCCTATATATGTTCATAATGTAGAGAAGTGATTCCTTCATTGATTCTCCCTCTCTGCTCCATTGAAGTTTCTCTTTCATTATCTAAAGTCCCTCTGGTATTCTGATTACTCCTTAGCTTCTGCATGTGAGAGAAACATATGCCCCTCTACTTTCTGTGACTGGCTAATCTTACTTAGCATAATGTTCTCCAGGTCCATACACTTTCCTGAAAATGACATTATTTTGTTCTTCTTGATTGCTGAGAATTCCATTGTGTGTATATCCCATAATTTTGTAATCCATTCATCTGTTGCTAGACACCTACGTTGGTTTCATAATTTGGCTATTGTGAATTGTGCTGCTATGAACATGGATATGCATATATTACTATAATTTTATGATTTGTTTTTTGGAAAGATACCCAAGAGTGGTATAGCTGGATCATATGGTGAATCCATTCCCAGTTTTTTTTTAAGTAATCTCTACACTGATTTCCATAGTAGCTGTACTAATTTGCAATACCACCAATAGTGTAGAAAAGTTCCTATTTCCCCACATCCTTGCCAGCATTTATTGTTGTTTGACTTTGTGATGGTTGCCATTCTGATTGGGGATAGATGAAATATCAAGGTAGTTTTGATTTGCATCTCTCTGGTTGTTAATGATGTTGAACATTTTTTCATGTGTTTATTGGCCATCTGTATCTTTCCTTTTGTAAAGTGTCTATCTAGGTCAGTTGCCCATATCTTGATTGGGTTCTTTTTTGTTTTTTGTTTTTAGTGTTGAGTCTTGTGTGTGTGTGTGTGTGGTACTTGGGATGGAATCTAGAGGCATTCTACTTTCAAGCTACACCCCAGCCTGATTTTATTTTTTAATTTTGAAACAGGGTCTCACTAAGTTGCAGAGAACCTCACTAAGTTGCTGAGTGTGGCTACAAACCTGCAATTCTCCTGTCTCAGCCTCCCAGATACTGGGATTACAAGCATATGCCACCATGCGCGGTTGTGTTGAGTCTTTGTATGCTAAATATTAGTCCTCTTTCAGAAGGATACCTGGCAAAGATCTCCCATCTGTATGCTCTCTCTTTAGACTACTAATGATTTCCTTTGATGAGCAGAAGCTTTTTAGTTTAATGTCATCCCATTTATTAATTGTTGTTTTATGAGCTTTGGGGGTCTTATTGAGTAAGTTTCTACCTGTACCTATACATTGGAGCGATGAATCTATCCCCTCATCTAGTAACTTCAAAGTCTCTGATCCATCTCAAGTTGAGTCTTGTGCAGGGTGAGAGGTAAAGATTTAATTCTATTTTTCTACAAATAAATAACCAACATTATTTGTTGAAAAGGCTGTCTTTTTCTCCAATGTGTGTGTTCAGTATCTTTGTAGAAAATTAATTGGCTATAAGTGTGTAAATTTGTTTCTGTATCTTCTATTCTGTTCCATTGGTCTATGTGTCTGTAAAACACTAAAGAAAGAAATTGAAAAAAATCTTAAAAGATGGAAAGATCTCCCTTGCTCTTAGGCAAAATTACTATCAAAATGGCCATTCTACCAAAAGTTATCTACATAATCAATGCAATCCTTATAAAAATACCAATGTTATTCTTCATAGTTATAAATTTCATACAGAGAAACAAAAGATCTAGAATAGCGAAAGCAATTCTCAGCAGTAGGAACCATGTAGGAGGCATCACAATTCCTGGCTTCAAATTGCACTATAGAGCTAGAGTAATTCAAACTTTGCTTTTTAAGGTACATCACTTGTCTAAAAATCCATCCTTGTTTCAACTCAATTTCTGGTTATGTGTTTGTGAATGTGCATTTATTTATTTTGAAACTTTCCCCACTAGAGTATAAGACCCTCCAGGGATGAACCACCTCTCTGTTGCACACATTTTTCTTTGCCTACTAACCTAATCCAGTTCCCTCTCCCACTTCAGACTGCAAGCCCTTGTGAGCAGAAACTGTATCTTACTTATTTTTGTGTCTTTAGCCTCTAGAACAACTGGCACACAGTAAGCCCTCAGTATAGTTTGTGATAAAACAGCTCTAGAAACCTGTGTGATGCCTGGCCATAAATATTACTGACTGCTTATTTTATATACCTTATTATGACGTACCTCAAATAATGGAAGAAGCACACAAAAATTAATTCCTAAAAAATGTTTGGCAATTACTAAAAATGTTAAACATAGAATACCATCTCACCCACCCAGGAATTCCACATCTAAGTAAATGCCCAAAAGAATTGTATAGATTCACTGGTTTATCTGTTCATCAGTTGATGAACAATTGGATTGCTTCCACTCTTTTGGCTATTAGGAACAATGCAGCTAGGAACATTCATACACATGCTTTTTTTGGTGAAAATATGTTTTCAACTTTCTTGGGTATGTACATTGGAGTGAAACTGCTGGGCTGTATTTAGTAACTATGTTTAACTTTTTGAGGAACTATCAAGCTATTATCTATAGCGGCTATACCCTTTTCTGTTCCAGTACTATATAAGAATTCCATTTCTCCACATCCACACCAACACTTGTGGTTATTTTGTTAAATTATAGCCATCCCTAGTGGGTATGAAGTAAAATTTCACTGGGGTTTTGATTTCCCTAAAGGCTAACGATATAGAGCAGCTTTCATTTTCCTTATTGGTCATTTGTGTGTCTTTTCTGGATAACTTTTAAGAGCCTCTGTCCATATTTAAAACTGTATCACCTGCTCTTTGATACTGAGTTCTAAGAATTCTTCATATATTCCTGATACTAAACCTTATCAGATATATGATTTACAAATATTTCCTTCCATTCTGTGAGTTTTTCTTTTCTTTTCTTTGTTTTTTCCCTTACTTTCTTTCTTTCTTTTTTTTTTTTTTTTTTTTTTTTTTTTTTTTTTTGCTACTGAGGATTGAACCCACCATCATTCTACCTCTAGGCTAAAGTTCTAATCCTTTTCTCTTTTTCTTTTTTATCATTTTTATATATTTTTTTTTCGGTACTGGAGATGGAACCCAGGGGCATTCTACCACCAAGCCACATCCCCAGCCCTATTTTTTATTCTTTATTTTGAAACAGGGTCTCACTGAGTTGCAAAGGGCCTCAGTATGTAGTAGCTGAGGCTGTCGGCGAACCGCGATCCTCCTGTCTCAGCCTCCCAAATGCTGGAATTACAAGAGTTTGCCCGGCTAATCTTTTGTTTTTAAACAGGGTCTCCCTAGGCTACTGAGTCTTGCTAAGTTGTTGAGACTGGCCCCAAACCTATGACTCTTCTGTCTGCGACTCCAAAGGACTGGGATTACAGATGTACGGCATGATGTGCTTCCTTTTACTTTTTATTTGGGGGGGCGGTACTGGGGATGGAACCCAGGGGCCTTCTACCTCTGAGCTACACTCCCAGACCTATTTTATATTAAATTTGGAAACAGGGTCTCTTAAGGCAGCTGAGGCTGGCTTCAAACCTGCGAGATACTCCTGTCTCAGCCTCCCAGCCACGGGGATTACAAGTGTTTACAAGTGTGCACTGCCACCACACCCAGCTTTTTTTTTTTTTTTTTTGCAATACTGGGGATGGAGCCCAGGGACATTCTACCTCCAAGCTACATTCCAGCCCTATTGTTTTTATTGTTTATTTTGAAACAGAATCTCACTAGTTGTGGAGGGCTTCGCTAAGTGGCTGAGGCTAGCTACAAATCTATGATCCTTCTGTCTCAGTCTCCCAAGTACCAGGATTACAAGTGTGCGCCACCAACATGCCCAGCTCTTTTTCTTTTTCTTTTTCTTTCTTCCTTCTTTTCTTTCTTCCTTCTTTCCTTCCTTTCTTCCTTTCTTCCTTTCTTTCTTTCTTTCTTTCTTTCTTTCTTTCTTTCTTTCTTTCTTTCTTTCTTTCTTTCTTTCTTCTTTTCTTTCTTTCTTTTTGCGGTACTAAGGATGGAACCCAGGGGCATTCTACCTTCAAGCTACACTCCCAGCCCTATTTTTGTTCTTTATTTTAAAACAGGGTCTCACTAAGTTGTAGAGGGCCTCACGAAGTGGCTGAGGCTGGCTGCAAACCTGGATCCTCCTGTTTACCCTCCTGAATGCTGGGATTACAAGCATGAGCCACTACGCCCCGCCAGTCTCTTACTTTCTTGATAGTGTTCAGTTTACCTCCCCTCCCCCAACCTTTGGTTGTTTGTGCTCTGGATGTTTGAACACCAACCCTTGTTTCTACCCCACAGTTATTTTACTTTCTAAAGAACAAATCTGGTGCGTGACTGGCTGGTCAGTGGCTGGCTCTTCTAGAAGCAAATTAAGAGACTTGAGGACCAGGAGTATTTGAGGAAGAAGAGATCACATGGTAAAATGTGAACACCAAGTGTATGCTTTTCAGGAAGATTTATAATCAGGGATCATCCCTAAAATAGGGTGCAGGGGATGACCAACCCTTCCCCCCAAGAAAACCGTTCAGTGTAACGGCCAGACACCTGGCCTCCAGCTGCCACCCAGTGGTGGCGATGAGAAGGGCTTTAGGAGACCCATTTGTAGTTGCTACTTAAGCAATTACAGAACATTTTGCTTGCGGTTTCAGATAGGCCGCTTGTTGAGAAAAGTCGTGTTTGGCTTTTCATTCTTTGTGGCTCCTTTGGGTATGGGTGAAAGACAAGCTTGTCTTCATAAATTTGAAACCCTGACGTTGGAGCATGGCTTCCCAGGGGAGACTGCTCTGTCCCAGGAGGTGGGCAATGCTGTTTCAGGGGAACAGTTTGCTCCCTGACCCGTTTATGTGCTACCTCTGTCTTTATGGGTTCATGACTTGCCAACAGTAGGCTCCTACCTTGAGTTAATTTTTTAGCAATGAAAGATTTGTCATTTGGGGATGAGGCCATAACTATGAATCGAAGCAGGCAGAACCCCTTAGCTTTGAGTTTGAACGTACATCAAATTCTCCATAATCAAAATAACTACATTCAAAATAGCCATGATTCAAACCAGAAACCGGAGAGGAAAGAGAAGAAGATGCTCTTCTTTCTGTCTGGAATATTTATTTCTCTGAAATAGCCATAAGATGCTCTTCCTTATCTCATACAAGTCTTTGCTCAAATATCACCTTCTCAGCAGGGCCAACCCTGATCATCTTATTTAATTACAACTTATTTCCCTCCCCTGACACTTACATTCTCCTTATCCATTTTATAGCATTCTTTTTTCAATGTGCACATTATTTTCTGCAATAGAACTTCCCTATTTGTGTGTATTATCTTTCTCTCTTCTTCAAAATGGCTTCTGTTCAGTAATTTCAGGCACCTGAAGCTGCTTGGTTCTGAGCACCTGCTAAAAATGTAATGGATGTAGAGATCAGTGAGTAAACCAATTACCAAATTAAAGGGAAAGTGCTGTTTCTGGATAAAGGAAAAGTTATAGGCAGAAAAAAATATAATTTTTTTTACTACATCCAACATTTATGGAGTGTGTACCATGTACTAGGCAATGTATACTTAGATGTTTAGGGCACAGTTCAGGTGCTCAGAGACATCCTTAATGTATCCCCATATGAGAAAGGAATTGGGGGGATTCGAGGAAAAACTTTAAAGATGAAGTGATAAGCTTCATCTAAAGGAATCATGGATCCGAGAAGGGAGCATTTTATTTCTTCTTGGGTAATTAGAGTGGGCTGTAAGGGTAGAAGCCCCAGTTGAGCCAGGCCTTGAAAAGACGAATGAATTCAGGCAGACGGTGGGAAATAAGGAGGGTATTCCTGGCAAGGGTCACTCATAAATAAGCTCATGATAACACAGGACCTTCAAGACCACCATGAGCTACAGGATCACAGGAATGAGCAGAGAAAAATGTTTTATACAACAACAGTATCTACAAAGAAGTAGCATGTGCACTGAAATGTTTCCACACCCAAGAGTGGGTGTGCTTGAGATTTTGCTATACCAAAACTTGTAGAGACATCTGAGTAGGGGATTTTCTCAGGGCAAGAAATAGGAAAAAAAAATATTTGAAAACTTGAGTTGAATCAAAAGAAGCTCTTCCTGACATAAAGCAGCATGTGAACAACCTATATGAGAAGGTCAAAAGCAACAAGCCCATAAAAAACTACAAACAAAGAAAGGACTGTGGGATTTCAGACACACTGGTGAGGGCTGGGATGTCGCTCAGAGGTAGAATGCCCATGGGTTTCATTCCTAGTACCAAAAAAGAAAAGCTGAAATGAGATGTTTATTTTGGATTATCCAGATGGGTACCATCACATAGAATAATAATATCTGAGGACCTTTCCCATCTCTGGGCAGATGGGCCATGACCACAGAAGAAAGCCATGGCCTGAGGCTGTGAAGATGTGCAAAAGGGATGATTCCCTGAGGAGTGTGGGCATCCTATAGAAGCCAGAAAAGACAAACATATTTTCCCAGAGCCTCCAGAAAGGAATTCAGTCTTGTAAACACCAGGATTTTATCCCAGCAAGACCTGTCTTTAAACCTGCTGGACCAACATATGGCCCCCCAAAATGTAAAAGACCGTGAAGCTAAAGGCAATTTAGAAGAAACAGAGGCAGGAGAGCTCAGTGCCCTTCCTCTAGTTACCTAAAAGCAGGACAGAGGTTGAAAGATGAAAGGTATTCTGCTCTCCCAGGGAGAAGGAAGGTCAAGCAGGGAAGACAACTTCGGACTCTTAGCCTAAACACACAGAAGAATCAACGTAAACAAGCTTTACTAACTAGTATTTATTGGTCATGTATTTGCTGCCTCATACTTTGCTGCACTAGAGACTCAAAACTCTTCCCTGGGTCTTTCCACTTGTCCAAAGCTGATAGTCCATAAACCAGGATCCGAGCCACCTCTCTGAGTGCTACTCATTCCCTGGGTGTCTTCTGTGTCCACACGACATATATGTGTTAATAAACTTCCATTTGTTTTCCTCTTGCTAACCTGTCTTTTGTAATCAGGGTTTGTTCCAGCTAAGAATTTATGTGAGTGGAGGGGGAAAAGAATCAGTGTTCTCTCCCTTCAAGTCCTTTGCCGCCCTGGTTTGAGTTGTACCTTAGTCCACCTGGGCTGCGGTTGAGCCTGCTTGACTACAACAAAGACTCACTCCTCGAGGTTCTGGAGGCTAAAGCCCAAGACAGGGCAGCGTGGCCCGGTTCTGGTGAGGACCTCCCTGCAGACTGTCCTGTGCTGATGTGGCAGAGAGGACCCTCTGGTCACTCAACCTCCATTATGAGGGTACTTATCCCACCACAAGTTTCTACCCTCGTGACCTAAACTAACCTTATCTTTAAAGGGTCCCACCTTGGAATACCTTGGGGATTAGTGTTCCAGCATATAAACGTTAGAAAGATACAAACTTCCATCTCATAGTAAATGGGCTGATTCATTTACATACAGGCCATGAGATTTGAATTTACAGGCCATGACCTTGGCGGCTCACCCTCTCACCCACTGCCCTTAGCATTTCACTTCTGTTGGCAAATATGCAAGAACTAGCCAGAAAAAAATAATCCTCTTCTGAAGTGTAAAGAGGGAGGCCAAAGTTCCCCTTGCTATTCTCAAAAACAGCTCTGGGTTTTGTTCTTTATCCTGCACACACCTCAGGAAGAGAAATAAGCCAAGGAACTGACTGCTTTAGTCATTTACAAAAATGTCTATAATTGGAACAAGTGAAAGAAAAATTCTTATCAGTGGGCTGAATCCCACAAAGGCCTGCCACAGACCAGAATTTATGTGATAATGAGTTAGTACAGTGTGTCTCTGAAAATTAATGTATGCACGTCCTCCCTGCTCCCAACATATTCTCTTTCTTCCTCTCTCTCTCTCTCCCTCTCTCTCTCTCTCCCTCTCTCTCTCTCTTCCTCTCTCTCTCTCTCTCTCTCTCTCTCTCTCTCTCTCTCACACACACACACACACACACATACACACACACACACACACACACACACACAAAAAAAATTTTCCTCACTCCTAAGGCCTCAGATCCTCTCTGTCAATCTGTCAATTCAAGGGTAGGAAAGCAAACTTTGCTGAGATCACAGAGATGATTGCAGGGCAGAGAAAAGCTGTCAGACCCAATTATGATGTAAGTCTGACCTGAACTAACACAAGGTACACACTTAAGTCAGCCCAACAAAGTACTGATTTCTGGCAGAGTCTCAAATAGAAACGACTAACCAGGCTGTGTAGCACCCTAACCATTCTGACTTTGGCTGGCTCTCTTCATCAACACAAATGAATGCGGGAAGTATTTGCTTTAACCCCTCCAGAGAATTTATTCTACACAAAGCAGATCTATTCTCACACATACTTTCAATAACATGCTGCTTTGCTAACAGAAAATTAAAACATTTTCCTAAAAATGTTATCAGAAATACTGATTCTTTAGAAGAACTGAAGACTTCAGATCCCAAGTTAGAATATTTGAAATCTACACGTTCTTTCCTACCAAGGCAGGGGATAAGGAATAATAGCAGAACCTATAATAGCAGGATCTATGTTTCACTTGAAAATATTCAAAATGTGAACATTTTTAGTTTAAAAGTATAGATCAAGCCATATAAAAATGTGTAGACATATTTATCATGTGGCTTGCTGCCGGAGCCAGCTGGCAGGAGTACGGGTTCTGAAGTGAGGTGCGAGGATGAAGGGTTTTTAACCCTAATATGGGGGAGCCGCCAGCCTACTATCTCTACTGGTCGACCCCTGTTCGTGGGTCAATATTTCCTATGGGTCGACAACTATGCCTGGGTCAGTATTCTCTATTGCGCGGACGCTTCTGGCCAATGCAACTTCTGGGTCAATCTCAAAGACCTCCTGGCTTTGTTTTTTATTTGGTGGTACTGGGGTTCCTGGAAGCCCTTCTACCTCTGGGGTATGCTCCCAGACCTATTTTATATTTTTGAAACAGGGTCTCTTACACCAGCATGGCTGGCTTCGAACCTGCGCGATCCTCCTGTCTCCGCCTCCCAAGCGCGGGGATTACAAGCATGGCCACCACGCCCGGCTCCTGGCTTTGTTTTTCCAGAGGTATTTATACACAGCTACAAGTTAATCAACATTCTCGTGTTATCACCACCAGAATACAATAAAGGCCAATACAAAACACACACATTACAGATAGGTCAATCAGTGCCCTCGTGTCATCACCACCTGTTCTTCTCTCAGACCTTTTTGAACTTTCCATAACCCCAAACCTTGTTGACTCTGGGCGAAGGACAGTCAGCTGAGTCAGAGACACCAATCTAGGGGAAGGCCTTAATGGCTCCCAACAGCTTGCAAGCACCAGTGCTGGAATCAGAACTTGCTCTTAGTACTAGGTGTATTCTCAACTCTATGCAAGTTCCTCATCTCTGTGGCCTGTTCAAGTTCACAGGGTTGTTGCTACACAAGGTTCTCTACCAGATACAGGATACCTCAGCTAACACCCTTCAATAAAACACAAGAGGAGCCAGGCGTGGTGGCACACGCTGCTTGTAATCCCCGCGCTTGGGAGGCTGAGACAGGAGGATTGCACAGATTTGAAGCCAGCCTCAGCTACTTAGTGAGGCTCTCAGCAACTTAATGAGACCCTGTTTCCAAATAAAGTATAAAATAGGTCTGGGAGAATAGCCCGGAGGTAGAAAAGCCCTTGGGTTCCACCCTCAGTAACACACACACACACACACACACACACACACACACACACACACACAAAAAAAAAAAAAAAAAAAAATCAGAGGAAACTTTAGGAATCCTGGGAAATCAGAATTAATTTCTTTTTTTCTTTCTTCACAGAGTTTTTCTAGGCCAGGGTTCCTCTGCTATAACTAAGCCTGAAGAACTGCTCTAAGCTGAAAAGATAGAAAAACATTACCACTTTAAAAGGGAAGATCAAAGAATCTACTGTGAAATGATGTCTTCAACTCAAACATACTTATCTGCAATGAACTCCTTATTTCCTGCCTTCTTTCTTTCCTTCTTCCCTTTTCTTCTTGGCTTTTACTAGAATAAGAGGATTATTTTACATTTGTCTACTACTAGAACGATGTAAAACCCTGTTCCACTGTTCCTCACGCAGTCTAGACTTACAGACTCACCAGGGCTCATAAATGATGGGCTAGATTCTTGTTCTCACCTCCACCCTGCTCCTACCCAGCTTGACTCTATCTCTCTGGTGTCTCTCCACAGAGATGAACCAGGACCATTTAGAAAATGCCATCTGATGCTCCGGCGGCTCAGCCAGATTCACCCATGTGAACAGCGAAGTCAGCAGGGGAAGGTTTCCAATCTCAGTTCATCTTCTCACTTTACAGAGAAAGAATCTGTGGTTAGGAGAAATAGAATAGCTCTCCTAAAGCCCCACATCTATCTTCCTAGCTTCCTACAGCCTGTGTAGTTCCTAGAGAGGATAACTTTTCATGAGGCAGTATTCTGCTGGAAACTTTCCAGTGATTACATCATCCTTTCAGTAAAGACCAGAGTCCTCCCCACAGCCTGAGAGATGCAGCATGGCCCCTGACTTCTTCTTGAGACCTTTGCCCTTGCTGCCCCCTCTGTCTGGGATGCTCTTCCCAGACCTTCCCATGGAAGACATTGGCATTCCACGCACCTTCAGTCCCAAGGGCTTCCCTGACCACCCAGTTTAGAGTAGCTTCTCATCCCTGTTTTATCTTATCATTTGTTTGAAATTTACTTGTTAGATTATGGACTTAGCTGCCTAAGGATAGGGACCTTTTCATCATCTCATTAATGTATGACAGTATCTGGCAGTATCTTGCAATGGTAAGGGCTTAATAGTTATTTACTGAATGAATGAGAGCTGTCTTTGTTCTGTGCTGCTATAAATACCACATGCTGAGTAATTTAAAATGAACAGAAATTTACTGGCTTATTATTAGGGAGTTTGGGAAGTCCAGTAAGGTGCTGGCACCTGGTGAGAGCTTCCATGAGGTAGCTTCACAAGGTACAATGGAAAATACAGAGCACAAGAGATGGCCAAACTCACCCTTTTATGACACTGATTTATTCATGAGGACAGAGCCCTTGTAGGCCCTGCCTGCCAACATTGGTACAGCAATGCTTAAGTTTCTAACATGAGCGTTTTGGAAGAAGAAAACATTCAAGCCACAGGAGGACTAAGAATTTCTTTCTTTCTTTCTTTTTGTTAATATTATTTATACTGGGGATCAACCCGGGGGATTCTATCTCTTGAGCTACACCTTTAGCACCACCTCTTCTTAAGTTTTTATTATTTATTTATTTGTTTATTTATTGTGGTACTAGGGATTGAACCCAGGGGCAGTCTACCTTCGAGTTATAAAACTTAAATAGCCCTATTTAAGTTTTTGTTTTGAAATAGGGTCTTGCTAAGTTCCCCAGACTGACCTTGACCCTGTGATCTTCCTGTCTCAGCTTCTTAAGTACTAGGATTACAGGCATGTGCCATCATGCCCATCAGCAAGAACATTTAAGAGAAGTCAGTTTAGGCTGCTCCAGAGTTCTGGATTTGCCTCCTACTGAGCTTAGTACCTTCCCCTAATAAGAACTACCTAAACAAAACCCTGACTTTGAGAGGAGGGAATAGCTCAATAGTAAAGCACTTGTCTATTATGCTTGAAGTCCTAAATTCAATCCATAGCACTGAAAACAAAGAAGGAGAAGAAAAAGGAGAAAGAGAAGGAGGAGGAGGAGGAAGAGGAGGAGGAGGAGGAGGAGGAGCATGTTGTCAATCAGGAATGCTGACATAAATTTGCTCCTAAGTACAAAACTAGTTAATATCATATCAGGTCATAAATTGTAATGTCTAGGAACATTTTTTTCTGGAGGATGATATATGTCTGAGAGAAAACTGGAGAGTGGGCAACCTCAGGAATTGGCTCCAATATTAGACCATGCAATTCCTGCCAAGCCTGAGATTCCACTAGGTCTTGATTTATTTCAAGCTTGAACAGCAAATTAAGTGTTTTATTTTTTCTGGTCATTTAACTAGAAGATATATATATATGTCTGACAGTCCACTTTTGTCTTTTTCTATTCTTCCCACAGGCTGACCTCTTCTACAAAGTTAAAATTTAAGTTTCTAAATGTCCACAGCAGGGGCCTCTATGGTTGGTATATTTGAGAGTTATTTCATTCTAAGCTCCAGAGTAAGTAAACATAAATTTTGCTGGAGAGGGGCTTATGCTTATTCTAATGCTATTTCCAAGGAAAGGAAATAGATGCAGAAACTTGTGTCTGGGCATGGTAGCTACTTTGGGGAACTCCAGGTCAGAGAAGTACAATTTTAGGAGTTGTGCAAGAACTTTATAAGAAATTGTTGGAGCAGAGGAAAATGAACTGCTTCCAAAAGCTGAAAGTGGGCAGGATGGATGGTACAAGCCTGTAATACTAGTACTGAGGAGGCTGAGAGAAGATCCCAGGTTCCAGGATAGCCTCTGCAACCCAGTGAGAGCCCCTCAGCAACCTAGCAAGATCCTGTTTCCAAAAAATGATAATAAAAAGTTGGTTGAGGGTGTAGCTCAGAAGTAGAATGTCCCTTGATTCAATCACTAGTACCACATAAATAAAGCAAACACAAGCTGTGTGTGTGGAGAAGGGTGGGTCAAATTTAATATAATCCTGCAGAGCAAAGACTTATATAAGAGAATTATGGGATATACACACTGTGGAATTCTACTCAGCAATAAAGATAAACAAAATTATGTAATTTGCAGGAAAATGGATGGACCTGGAGAACATTATGTTAAGTGAGATTAGCCAGTCACAGAAAGTGAAGGGTCAAATTGTACTAGTATTGGGAAAAGGTTTTAAAATTTATTAATGTATCAGTATTGGGAAAGATTTCCAATTTTAAAATATATCTTCTTTACTAAGAAAGCCAGGGTTAGCTAACAGGAAGAAGAGACTTGTAATTTCCATTTGTAAAGGAAGGAAGGCTGGAGCCAGGAAAAAAAATGTGTCTTTACATTCCTAAGAACAATTTCACACATTTTGGGGGATAAGACAAAAGGTAAAAGCCTGTGTCTGGAGACAGAAATGCCTCCCCCTCTGGCCCTAAATCTGGCTAAAGAAATAGCAGAAGCAGAGCCAGGGCTGGAGATAAGGGGTAGCATTATCTCCAAATCAAAGGGACCTGCTGGACTTGGGCGGGATAAAAACACTCAGTAAACTGGAGTTCTTGGGCATTTTCATTCGAATTGCCCCCTGTGCCCCGCTCCGGCACAGGGCTGTAACTATCTCTATATTTCTATCCTTTTAATAAACTCCTTTAAATCTTCAGCAGCTGTCCAAGTGATGAATACTTATTCTTAGCTTAGGACAAGAATCCATGGTTTTTGTTTGTTTATGTGGTGGTGGTGGGAGAATTACTTCTCCCCACACACACACCACGCACATTTCACTCCCGCAACATATTTGGTGCCCACGCGAGGCTATCTATACAACTGCAGGTGACTCCAGCCGACGGTGGTTCTAAAGCCACTGCATCTTGAAGGTCAGTAACCTTCCCCAAAATGGGACCAGATCTCAGAGGATGACTGCATTGCCTGCGCCAATGAGCTCTCTGGAACCATGGAGACCCCCCTGCCAAGGCCTAGCTACGGCAGAATCTCCAGGGGAAGGGAGAATTTCCCATTGAATAGTGTAGGGGACGATAGAGGACTGAGAACCTCCTCCCGGCCTACTACAAGGCTTAGTGGTGCCCAGTAAGTGATCTGAGATCCTTACCCTGCGGGGGTAAGATCTTTGCTGCCTATGCCTATGTAGGGGGTGTTAAGTTGGGTCCTGCACTCATGTGACTTTGTGTCACATGACCTGCAGGGCAAGGGAGGGGCTGAAACCCCCGCGAGAATTGGGCGTTCCTGCGAGTAAACCCCCATCTCGCGAGATGCATGCCTTTAAAAGGAGAGCCCGCGTCCTCTAGCTTCGGACAGGCGCGCGGGCCCCACGGTGCCTCGCCCTGATCCCCGGGAGAGCCGTGCCATTAAAACTTTACATGCCACGTGTACCGGACCTCTCTCGTGTTTTTCACACTCCGCCGTACGCACATTATTTTTATTTTACTCGCATTTAATTTTTTATTTTACTTATCATTTGGTGCCGAACTGGGAGAACTCTTGGGTCCCTCCCCATTTTTTTTCCTTTTTTTTTTTTTTCTGTTTTCTCTTTTTATTTTTACTCTCTTTTTGAGCCCCGGACTCTCCAACCCGCCAGCAGCTCGACTGTGAGGTCCCACACCAGCGCTCCGCTTGCAGGCGTTGCTCCCACCACTGCCGCCGCTGCCGCCCCGTGCCTGCGTGGACTACCTCCTGCATGGGCCAGGACCTCTGCCTGCCGCTTGGACCTCCTAAAACCACCGTTCCCGCCTGCCCACGCCGCCCGCCGCTGGAATGGGACCGCGCCGCCCGCGGACTGCGCCACGCCGTGCGCCTATGTCTTCTCCGCGCCTGGCGTTGCTTAGACCCGCCTGCCGGGGCCGCCTGCCTCCTCCATCTAGGTGGCCGCCACTCTGCTAAACAGCCCCCAGCCCGCGCTCCAGCTGGTTCCTCCACTCGGACTCGCGCCCTGGCGCCCTTCACCCTGTGCCTGCCCACCCCTGCTGCCTGGGCCTGGCCATTCCGGTAAGCAGCCACATGGAATTACTAGGGGGGGGGGTCGCCAGCTTTGGCCCGCCATATTGGACACGTGGAATCACTGGGGGGCCGCCATCTTGGCCCCACCATCTTTAACCCCTCCCACCTCATGGCCTTATTGGAGGCCTCGCCATCTTTAACCCCTCCCACCTCATGGCCTCACTGGAGGCCTCACCATCCTTAACCCCTCCCACCTCAATGCCTCACTGGAGGCCTCGCCATCCTTAACCCCTCCCACCTCATGGCCTCACTGGAGGCCTCGCCATCCTTAACCCCTCCCACCTCATGGCCTCACTGGAGGCCTCGCCATCCTTAACCCCTCCCACCTCATGGCCTCACTGGAGGCCTCGCCATCCTTAACCCCTCCCACCTCATGGCCTCACTGGAGGCCTCGCCATCCTTAACCCCTCCCACCTCATGGCCTCACTGGAGGCCTCGCCATCCTTAACCCCTCCCACCTCATGGCCTCACTGGAGGCCTCGCCATCCTTAACCCCTCCCACCTCATGGCCTCACTGGAGGCCTCGCCATCCTTAACCCCTCCCACCTCATGGCCTCACTGGAGGCCTCGCCATCTTTAACCCCTCCCACCTCATGGCCTCACTGGAGGCCTCACAATCTTTAATCCCTCCCACTTTCCACTCCTAACCAATCCTAGGAGTCGGCGGCCATCTTTCCGGCCCGAGCCAGGCAGCTTGGCACTTGCTCTGCCTGCCAACTGCCTGCGCGGGCCAGGACCTCTGCCTGCCGCTTGGACCTCCTAAAGCACCGTTCCAGCTTGGTTCTCCGGTCACCGCCGGGACCTCTGGCCAGTTTGCCCCACCCGCCCCGAGCCAGGCTCACTGGCGGTGCTCCTCGGGGCCCAGCCTCAGCGTCTGGCGCGTGCCTGGAAGCCATTTTGTCTCCACGCCGCCTGCCCGGCAAGCCATGCCGCCTGCGCACCCCCACTGATCCCACCTGCGCCAGCCGCCAGTGCCGTCCACACCAGCCACCGGCATCCATGCGCCCCAGCTCCACCACGCTCCCAGCAGCTTCTCAGCGCTTCTGTCGCAGCCAGCGCTGGCTGGCAACACTTCACTCCGGTAAACTGCCTCCTTCCCTTGGTTAGCGGGTTCCGGACTTGGGTCTTCCGGTCCACTGGGACCCAAAAATCCAAGCGCTTGGTGACCCATTGTCCCCCGGTCCACTGGGACCACGCTGCGGATGACCAGGTCATCCTCCGGTTTTGAGAAGGAATGAAGACGTTCTTCCCTATCTCTTAACCTCTGTTTCCGAACGATTGAGCAGGGAAATCGGGGACGCCCATTTCCTGTTCTTCGTTTCCGCCCGTGAACCAATTATGGGGAGTCGAACCTTTATACTAGCAGATGCCCTGAGAGCCTGTCTGCCTTGATACGAGTTGGGAAATAGGTTGCGGTGGCCCAGGAATAGTTAGGAACTTTTATAAGCGGTCTGGTATCCCTCCAAATGCTCTCCCCCATCAGCTTCCATTTATTTTCCTGCCAGCTGCCATTTTGTGATGGCGCATAGTCACTGCCTGGTGATGTCACAGTCACCATCTTGGCCTGCGCCAGACTGCAATTTTGCTGGGTGGCCCGCTCGGGCGCGCCCTAGGTGCTGCGGGAAACGACAGGCCGGGGCTGGGGCGACACTCTCTGTCTGCCCGTGCGGAGTCCGCGTTGCCATTCTTGCTAGACACCCATCTCGGGACATGCTCTTTGTGAGTATAGGTCCGTCGCAGCTGACAGAACCTTAACATAGCATCTAAGTTTTAATTCCAGAGAGAAACAGGCGGAGATGGAGCGTACACTCTTGACTTTGCCAAAAAACAGATCCCTGGTAGCTGCCCTTTGGCTGGCGGTGGCGGGTCAGCCCCCTGGAGCGCCACCTAGGTGTGGAGGACTGCAACAACTACCTCCAGGAGCCTGCCTGAAGTGGGGCAAAGCCACGCCCACCAATCAGACTGTGCCCGGCGTGCGGCCAGGAGGGCCACTGGAACAGTGCCCTTGGAAAAGGATGAGCCGCAGCCCTTGCCTGTTCAAGCCTCCTCAAGCGCACATCACTAAGCTGTCCAGGGTAACCTCCAATTCGCACTGCAGCTATGCACCCACCTGCACCCCCTTCTGGGGGACTGGACTCCCGACTCCTCCCGGCCTGGGGCCCCTGACGACGCCCCTTGACAGCAGGAAGAAGCTAGAGGGTCCAATCGTCATCCATTATCCCTACCATCAAAAGGCCGGAATGTTAAGTTGGGTCCTGCACTCATGTGACTTTGTGTCACATGACCTGCAGGGCAAGGGAGGGGCTGAAACCCCCGCGAGAATTGGGCGTTCCCGCGAGTAAACCCCCATCTCGCGAGATGCATGCCTTTAAAAGGAGAGCCCGCGTCCTCTAGCTTCGGACAGGCGCGCGGGCCTCACGGTGCCTCGCCCTGATCCCCGGGAGAGCCGTGCCATTAAAACTTTACATGCCACGTGTACCGGACCTCTCTCGTGTTTTTCACACTCCGCCGTACGCACATTATTTTTATTTTACTCGCATTTAATTTTTTATTTTACTTATCAGGGGGTGCAGGGCCAGTGCTTGGTTCTTATTGAGGCTTCTCGGAAACCGCTATTGTCTTGTCAGGCCCAATGAGTGCCCATCTATTATGCCCACATCACGGATGGGACACTGTTAAAATCCCTATACAAAGTTAAATCTAAAATGCCCATGGCCCACCTTGAGAAAGCTCTCCAAACAGGAGACTCTAGCTAGTGAATGGTGGGGTTTTTTTTTTTTTTTCTGTAGTTTGAAACAGATTCTAGGAAGATAAGCTAGCGCGTTTTGTTTTTAGAGACAGCATCTAGGTAGCGTTGCCATTGGCAACTGGAGCCACGTGTAATAGTTCTAAATTTCAGAGCATGAAGGGGTAAGCTTTTTCAAGAGGTCGAAAAAAAGGGAAAAAGTCTCAATCAGGCAAGTCTGCTAGGTGGTGGCCACACCCAGCAGGAATTGTTTTATATTCAACAGGCAGGGAAAGCTCAATTTGCATGGAAAAGCCCTCGGAGGAGGCAGCTCAAAGAAAGGCAACGCCCAGCTGCTGGCCGGTGTGGGGATTTTTAGGCCTTGCAGGAGTGAAGTAAATGCAGGGAAACACATTAATAAGACCTTTTTTTTTTTTTGGTGAAAAATGGCAATAATATCAACTAGACACCCCATTGGGAAAAGGGAAGGCACTGTGAAAGCGCGGAGATGGAACAGGAGCAAGGGGGCTTACCTCCATATCCATTCCTGCTTTTTGGTGGAAGGTACTGCCCCATACTTCTCCATGAATGGGACAGCTGGATGTCCACAGCTGGACCAATGGCTTTAGGACAGGAAACTTCATCCGGACAGAGAAGGGCCACGCAGCTCAATCGGACAGGGGAATATGGGCAAGGGGAAAGGGTGGCAAAGCCTCTTCCCATTTAATACCCTCCCGGTGGGCAGCAAAGTGTGGGAAATGAGGCCACCCTCAAGGCCCCCACTTACACAGGGTGCAGGGACAGGAGGATGACCTTCTGAGCACAGAACACTTCTCGGTCTTAAGATGAGATTCCAACCATGTCCTAAACGCTAGGATAAATCGGTTTAAGTGCACAGCTCTGGGGGAGGGGGGATGACCTCCACCCAGGCAGGACACTAAAACCACACCCTTTTCCCCTCAGATGGGTTCCCAGCACTCCAAGGTGGAATCTGGATCTCCACTCACATGTGTTCTCTAAAATTGGAAAAAGTTTGACCCTAAGATGCTAAAGGAGAAAGCTCCCATATTTTTCTACACCCAAGTATGGCCACAATATGCGCTAGGGGACGAAGACACGTGGGCCCCTCAGGGAAGTCTAAATTACAATACCATAAGGCAATTAGATCTATGCTGTAGAAAGGAGGATAAATGGACAGAGATAGCTTATCTTCAGTTGTTTTTCTACTAATGGGAACATCCGGAGTTATTTAACAAGTACACGGTTGGGACAGCTTTGGCAAAAACAGAATCTAAAGAGCAAATGGGACAGAACAATCAGGAAGAGGGCCTTATGGGAGCCACAGGACCCCCTCTCATGCCCACGGGACCGAACCAGACTAAGGCCCTTCCACCTCAGGGTAGCAACCCTGATAAGCGGGAGACCCTTATCAGGGTTGGAAGGTAGGGGGAGGAATAACAGGGGAGGAAGGTAGGGGGAGGAATAACAGGGGAGGAAGGTAGGGGGAGGAATAACAGGGTCGAAGGGAGTCCACCAGCCTTTCTCGTTAGCAGAATTGAAAAAAATTAAAAAGGATTTGGGAAGTTATACTACTGGCCCTGACCACTACATAAAGGCATTCAAGTTACTTAGTTCAATGTATGATCTTACTTGGAGGGATATTAAATTACTTTTTGAACAAACTCTGACTTCTATAGAAAGGGAGAGGGTATATAAAGAGGCTAGAGCAGTGGGGGATGAGTATTTTGAGGCCTCCATGAATGAAGAATTGGATGATAGATGGAATATTCCCACAGGGGAACAGTGTCACTCATAGACCTCAAATGGGACCCTGGTATCCCTAAAAATGAATGGGATAGAAATCATTACCTATACTGCATACAGGAGGGATTGAAGTGAGCAAAGGTGAAACCCCTAAATTATGGCCAACTGACAGCTATACAGCAAATGCCTAAAGAGGCCCCTATGGTTTTCTTAAAAAGATTAAAAGAGACTATGGTAAAATTTACTAACATAGCTCCCGATTCGGTAGATGGAGGGGCTATTCTTAAGGACACATTTTTAATTCAGTCAGCATCAGATATAAGGAGAAGACTCCAAGAAGTGACATCAGATCTGGAAAAATATATGTTAAAACAATTAGTACAGATTGCCAATTCAGTTTATTACAATAGAGACTTAAACAGGGAGAAACGGAAAGGAAAACACCACAGATAAATCCTGGCAGTAATGTATTCAAATAATAAGTCCACAAAAATTCCAGGACAGAGGTGTGAGACCCCCTTAAAAACCCAGGCGCATGGTTACTTCAGGTGTGGGGAGCAGGGGCATTATAAGAAACAGTGCCCCCAAAAAGCTTGTCAGCCTCCAAAGTCATGCCCAAGATGCAGGGGAGATCACTGGAAGTATGATTGCCCCCAGATCCGAAAGGATCAAAGGACATCAGCACCAGACCTCCAATAATGGGCCCCAGGGCCGCCTCTCCAGGTCCCCACCTGCTTGGTAAAGACCAAGGAACCTTGGGTGACTTTAATGGGGGGCTCACAAGCTGTCTGGGGTTCTTAGTGGACACAAGTGCCAGATTTTCCACCGTGCTGTATTCTTCCAATTCAAGATTCTTTCATAAAATAGCAGTTTAAGATATCTCTAGCAAGCCCTTAAAACACTTTTTTTCTCAAGAGCTCCCCTGTTCCTGGGGGTGGGGGCTGCATTTCTATTGCTTCTTAGTTATCTCAGAGACCCCAGCCCCTTGCTAAGAAGAAACAACTCACAAAATACAAAAGTTCTTGAGCCTGGCCACTATAAAGCCAGTGCATTCCAGGTGCAGCTTCAGCAGCCTGGGATCCGCAGGGTCTTAGTGCTGCCAGATTAGTTTCCAATTGGGTTTGCCTGTGGGCCTCAGACTGCCTGGAGAGGAGAGTTCACAGTTCGATCTGTCCACATGCAGTTCTTTCATGAGGATTAAACATAAGGCTATAACACCTCAAAAGAATAGATGCTAACATTATTAGTTAATTCTTTACCCAGTAGAAGGGAAGGCCATCCTCAGACAGACTAATACTTCAGGCTGCCAGTTTGGTTTAACAGAGACTTGAAAAGGGAAAGATAAATGGACAAAAGCCATTTAAAATTTCTGGCTGATCACAGAAGCCTAGGCTCAAGTCTGTTTGAGGTGGAAAAGCAAGAGCAACTCTGGAGGCAATGCTCTCAACCAGGAGGCCATAATGGCCCTCTGAGGCCTGGCTCACAGTGCAAAGGGGGACCATTAAATGGCTGAGCGCCCCCAGTTCCAGAGGGAATTGGGGTCCTCAGACCTACATTCCCAGTGAGTCCTCCCGCTTACCACCACCTGAGTTGACTAGAAGAGCCTTAGGCGATCACGCAGTGAAATCTCAGAAAGCAGAGCTGAGGCGGTTTCCTTCTTTCCCGGCCCAAGGACCAAAAGCTTAGCCAGGGTGGGGAGTCTTCAGGCCAGCCCTGAGCCATCTCTTTACTCGAGATTCAGCCTGCAGAGGTGTTTAGAATGATCTTCCATTCTACGTTCTTAGCCACACCAGAAAGTTCAGCTCCTCTGATAACTCGTTTTTTTTTTTTCTTTTGCTGGATGCACTAAAGTTATTGCTCAAAGATATTTTTATCTCAATCAGTCTTAGCTAAAATGGTTACTTCAGGAAAGCTGTCCAATTAGACTCCTGTGAGAGGTAATTAAATAATTTTCTTTGACAAAATCAATGTTTTGAGACACTAGGGATGCTTTTATGATGTCATGGATTTCCGTGGTAACTTATGATACAGTTTTTAAGGTGTGTGGTCAGATAAAATACACAGTGTCTTTAATATTGCTCCTTTTACAAAATTAAGGTTTTAAGGTGCTAGTGGTATTTATCTAATGTCTTAATTTTCCATGTAATCTATAGTTCAATTAAGTTAAAAAATGCTAAATACAATGCTTTAAGATGCTCTTAACTTCATGAGGTTTAAAGTAACACTTAAGTCTTTTAAATGGTTTTTTTAGATTGCTGGTATGTGAACAACATTAAATGGTATGCTCTTTTGGGGTTTGTTTATAAATAACAACAAAAGGATAGACATAAAAAGCCTATAGATGTATTTCTTTATATGTTGGTAAATACAGAGAGAGGAGATTTTGTGAGACTAAGAAAGCAGATTGTGAGGTTTGTCCTAAGGTTGTCCCTAAGGGAAACAAAGGACCAGATAAAAAGTCCGAGGGTTAAAGCAAGGTGTGAAGCATGGATGGAATATTTGTTTGGTTGTAAGTTTTATCCCAAGATTGTCCCAAATGGGAAGAGTAAGAAACAGGATAAAACAAGAAGGTTAAAGCATGGTGCAGAAGGTGTGTGATAAATTGCAAAAAAAAGTGTTTGTGATATGTTTGGGTATGTGATGAAGATGGATTATTAAAAGAAATACTAAAGTTCACCAGCAGGGATGTACTGTGAATAAAAAGGCTAGAGGATTACTTTTTGCCATGAAATTAGGAGACCCCAAAATCTGTAATAATTCTTTAAAACTAGATTTAAGATTGTTTACTGAAAAAAGTTACCATGTTTTAGTCAGTACCTTTACAGGATAAATAAAAGCTTTTGCTTGTAAATCATAAATGGCCCAGAAAGTTATAAGGGTATTACTCCAAAAATTAAAGTGATAATAGACCAACATTTAAATCAAAAGTCACCTCTGAAAATAGATTCTAATTTATACTATGCCTGTCATCCCCAGTCCTCAGGAAAGATAAAAAAGGCAAATGGAATTTTAAAGTGACACCTTCTCAAACTAACCCAAGAGGTATAGGCCCCCTGGTGACAATTACTTCCAATGGCCTTAATATGGACTAAAAATATGCCTAGCCATTAAGTCTCACCCCCTTTAAAAAAAGCTTTATATATAAAAGACCTTTCTTAACTCAAGATATAGTCTTAGATACAGAGTCTCAAATATTAACAGACTATGTTACCCAATTGGCAATATCAACAAGTCTTAACTACATTTCAAACTGGGCCAAAAATAAAATAAATTCTGTTTTATCCAGGTGACCTGACACTCATCAAATCATCCAAAATCTTTATTCCAAAGCCTATTTCAGGTCTCCACAATACTAATTTCTGGATTCATGTGGTACAAAATAAAACTTAATGCATCCCACTTTTATGTGTTTCAGCTTAAGTTGACAAAACATTTTTAATTTCTCATTTAAATGCTATGTTATTAACCTGTATCATAAATATTATCTCATAGGGTTAAAGCTTTCTGACAGACAGAACCTGACAGACATCTACCGAGGCCTTTGACTCATCATAGACGCACACGGCATGGACCCATCTAATCTCCCCATGCCAATTTCATACATATGTACCCTAAGCCGGGGCCCCCTTACATCGCCCTGTTCAGCTTCGAAGCAGCTCAATGAGTCGTCGCCCTGATTCCTTTGCTAGGGATACATATGTATGTAATAATAAGGGGATGACATTGATGTAAAATTAGCTCATGTTAAATGGTTGTAAAATTGTAAATATCAAAATGTATTTTCTATACCTACCTTTGTCCTGACAGATGTCAGGAAGTTACTAGACAAAGGGGGGAATGTGCTAGTATTGGGAAGAGGTTTTAAAATTTATTAATGTATCAGTATTGGGAAAGATTTCCAATTTTAAAATATATCTTCTTTACTAAGAAAGCCAGGGTTAGCTAACAGGAAGAAGAGACTTGTAATTTCCATTTGTAAAGGAAGGAAGGAAGGCTGGAGCCAGGAAAAAATGTGTCTTTACATTTTTGGGGATAAGACAAAAGGTAAAAGCCTGTGTCTGGAGGCAGAAATGCCTCCCGCACAGGGCTGTAACTATCTCTATATTTCTATCTTTTTAATAAACTCCTTTAAATCTTCAGCAACGGTCCAAGCGATGAATACTTATTCTTAGCTTAGGACAAGAATCCACGGTTTTTCTGTTTGTCCGTTTGTGTGGTGGTGGTGGGAGAATTACTTCTCCCCACACACACACCACACACATTTCACCCCGCAACATATGTTTTCTCTTATATGCGGAAACCAGGGATTAATTGGGATACCAGAAGGACTTCACATAATGGAAGAGAAACTCTAGTCGAGCCAGGGAAAGAGTGAGAATCAGTGAAGGAATTACTAACATTGTCTTTATGTACATAGGTGAGAAGACCAGTGTCGGTCTCAACACCCTGTCTGGTGAAGAGAGGGAAGGGGGAGGAACCAAGAGAAAGCCATGAAAAGCCCGTACACAAAGCACATCAAGTGCTCTGTGCTGCATGTCAGTATCACCATCAACTACATCGTGATGTGAGACTATACGGTACCAATAAAAGTGTGCCAAAAAGGCAAATAGAAATTTAAAGAGGCTTAACTCTCCCTGTTGAAAATAAGTATAGAATAATTTCCATCTTCCCCTTCCTTTTCTTTCAGAACTTTTCCCTATAGCCTTTTTAAATGTATGTAAATCTTTTCAGTGGCTAAGCAAGCCATTTTGCCAATCTTCAAGGACTTGGGAACCATCTCTTTGAAATGTAATCATCAAGGAAGATAATCACCCAGGGTCCTGGGAAGAAATGAGCCCAACTTGCAACCTGAATGCAAATTACAAAAGCTGCTTAATGTATCACCCACCTGGCTACATAAAAGAGTGAGAGTTCTTTCCGACTTTGCCATTTCTTTAGTGGCTGGCTTGTAACCTGCATCACATTCTGGTTTCATAATTTTCAACAGTAATTGTTTCTTTTGCTTCTACCTCTACAGAGAGATTTCGCATGGGTTGGGAGGAGATTTAGGTTTTAACTATATGTCTTCTAACACTAGCCTGTGTCTTAGTTCATTTTCTATTATTATAATACCACAAACTTGATGATTTATACAGAAAACAAATGTATTTCTCACAGTTAGGGAGGCCGAGAAGCCCAAAAATCAAAGTGTCACATCTGTTGAGAACCTGCTTGCTGCGGCAGAACATTGCTGCAGGAGGACAGGCCCGAGAGAGTGCATAGCAAGAGACAGGGCAAGGAGGAGAGGTTGTACTTACAACACACCCACTCTGACAGATAACCCACTCCCAAGATCATCATGGCATTGACCTATTCGTGAAGGTGGAGTCTTCACGAGCTACTTACCTCTTAAAAGTCTCATCTCCCAATCCCATCACAGTGTCAATGAACTTTTACAGCCGTTAGTTTCTAAAGATAGTTTAGAATAATTTAGATTGATTCCCCAGATGGAGGCAGTAGGACAACAGCCATGCATTACAAAACCTGGGAGGATACAAGGACAGTTCTCAGGTAGCCCTGGGCTCAGGATTGCCACATCCCTACATTTCCATGGCCCTCTGCCAGATGTCAAGAGGATACTGAACACCAGGTGTGGTGTGATTCATTCACCCCAGACCATCAGCATTAGTGAGTGTGAAACCTTGACCATGTGGGGCCTCCCCTTTAATACAGGATGAGGGCCTTCCTGACCTTCCTAATCATGTCTGAAATGACAAGTTTTTTTTTTTTTCCCCCATATAAAACAGACAGTATTTCTTGGCACTATCTTTGAAATGCTCCAAAGTCAGAAGTGGAAAATGTTGACTATGTAGTCATAGAAACCACAGTGGGAAATTAGAAGGTCTAGTGAAAATCCCCACGACATGTATCAAGGTTCCCAAGAGCTGATGAAAGAGACTTCTTGCTCTGCTCTGCTGGGCTTTGCCACAGCCAAGGAGCCCTGTCACAAAGCTGGCTTTGTGAGGGGGACAAAGCCTTGGGCCAGTGCCTGCCAAGCTCCCAGGCTCAGAACTGAGTCCCCAGCCTGATCCCAGCTGGAAAACCAGAATGTGCTAGGGAAAAACCACGGAGGAAGAAAAAGGCAACTCATTAAATCGTCCAGCACATAAAACAGAGATAGCTTTAGAGATGGGCAAGAAACATAGTTTCTCAGCTACAGAAATAATGGTTTGAAGTATGTCCATTATGACAGATCTAGAGTAGTGGGGAACATATGTGCACAGATACCACACACATGTGTTCTGAACTAAATTAACATGCTAAGGGTGGGAAATGAAACTGTAAGGCCTCCAAAATAGCACTGGTGGGGAGGAGAGCTACTATTTCAAGTGGGAATTTTAATGCTTGTGGTTGGAATTCTGAACTTCAGACTAAAAGAAGACCCAGTACTCACTACAGATCTCAATCTGTATTGAAATACAAATTTTTATGGAATTTTCTTAAGGATCAGTAGAAATTTATGTCACTTTAGCCATAGATGCAAAAATAATAACATTTGTTTTAGTCCAATATGACGTATTAAAAACAATGCATTTTAAAAAGCCTGTGGAGCTGGGGGTGGTGGCGCACACTTGTAATACCACTACTTGGGAGGCTGAGACAGGAGGACCGCAGGTTTGTGGCTCGTCTCAGCTACTTAGTGAGATCCTGTTTCAAAATAAGGAATAAAAACATGGCTGGAGGTATAGATCAGAGGTAGAATACCTCTGGGTTCAATCCCCAATACTGCAAGAAAGAAAGAAAGAAAGAAAGAAAGAAAGAAAGAAAGAAAGAAAGAAAGAAAGAAAGAAAGAAGGAAGCCTATGTTAAGTCTAGGTAAATACTCCTCATAGCATTCAACTCAAAAATATTTCATAGCTAGTAGCAAAACAATATAGAACAATCCAACTTACAATTATGGGAATTTGTGCATTTATATTGTGGTGGAAAAGAGGAAACTATGTCACAAGTATAACTCTAGGATTCAGCTGGTGCTTCAGGTCAGAAAACTCTTTTGAGTTGAAGTGACTTGTTGAAGGTTGGTCAGTGGTGTATCTCCAACCTACATATCTTTAACACTGAAGCCACTTGATAGCCTCTGTTTGGAGAGTAGAAGGGAAAAATGCCCTTTTCTGTTTTAAGTGGATCATTTTCTGTATTTGTACATTTTCTATCCAGAAGAAACTAATTTTAAATAAAGTTGGCCCCAAGGCCCCTTGGTCAATATGTCAAAGCTGTGGGCAGCTTTGACCCCCATTGACCATATGAACTATCATTTGAACAACTCTGAGGACAGTGAAAATACAGAGCAAAACAGTTACCCTAACCTCAAGTCCCTTCATAAGAACTTCTCACAAATCCATAACAAGTTGCAGGAGAAGGAAGATACAGTCCATGGAATACGAGCCTCCTTGCCAGCTGAATTCACTGATTTATACACATCTACTTCAGTGTCTGTTGTCCCTTTAATTTTCATTCATAGACACCAGGTATTTGTAGCAAGGCAAGGAAAGCCCCTTGAGAACCTTCTAGTACAGATTATTTTGTCTAGTCCCAAATAACCTACTTTGTTAGGAATGACGACAAACTGGGAAGGTTTCAGAGGAAGGAATGGCAACAGCAAAGTCTCTGAAAACCGTGATTTAGGGCTTACTCAGAGACCCTAGCTTATTTTGCTATAAGGATTCAAAAGGGAACATAGGCGACTGGAGGGGAACCAAGACCCCATAACCAACAGCCCCAGCCAAGCTCCCAGCTGATAGCCAGGGGCCATGGCCAGCTATGTGTGTAAGCCATTCTGGGTGAGCCCAGACAAGGCCCACTGACTGCAGCCACAGCTGAAGAGCTGAGCCCGGTCAAACCACAGAAGTGTGAGCAATGAGTAGTGGTCCCTGATTTAACACATGTACTGCTGGGACTGATTAAGTGGCAGCAGTTGTCAGAAACAGATCACAGATCAGAGGTGATTGGGAGGCATATTTATAAGAAAGACAAATAACTTTTTAACAAATAGAATTACTCATCAGACCTCCTGGTATAATTCACAGGAAGGGAGCCATCCTTTCTGGACTTGTTCAGAAGAAGTAGGGTATTTATGTGGGCCTAAGTGAGATTTGGACTCTCCTAACTTTATGTCTTCAATTGTATGAGATATTTTTCTGATTTAACGTGCTACATTTAGGATGTTAAAAAAATCCTAAACTTCAGCTGGTAAACTTGCTTTTTGTTCTTATGAAGCCTCAAAAAATATGTAATTGTTTGATATCCAGGGTAATGCCATATATGTTCGTCTGAAAATATATTATTGAATCAAAAGATATTTTTGATTCATTTTATTTTTAGTAAATATTAATTTTATTTTGAGACAGGATCTTCTGCACTTGGGAGGCTGAAAAAGGTTATCACTTTACCTCAGCACTTCAAGACCAGCCTGGGCAACATAGTGAGATCCTATCTCAACAAAAACAACAAATTTATAGGCACACGTCATTGCACCAAGCCAGTAAATACTAATTTTTTTTGTTTTTATTGCACAAGATTCAATGACATGCAAGGAATAAAAAAAAAAAATGCAGTCCTTGTTTCCTTGGAGATTTCTATTAAATTGGGTAAGTGGGGAATAAATAAACCAGTAACTGTACTACTCAGTGGAATCTCAATTATACATAAGATCTAAATAATACATTGTATGATAGAAAAAATAATTTCATTTGATCAAGGCAGTTATAGAAGTCTGATGATGGTTATCATGAATCAAAATATATTTTGAAATACAAGATCAATGGGAAGAGATGGGAAGGAGAATATTCTAGGCAAAGGGAAAAACGTGGGCAAAGATCTGGGAGCAGGTATGTATACAGTATGTTTGGGGAATGGAGAGTTATCCACTTGGGCTGAGTCATATAGAAGATACTGGGCAGTTAAAACAAGAGGCAAGGATGAAAAGCGATCCTCAGAGCTTAGGTTAAGGGTTGAAACCCAGACTGGGATCTGTATGTGATTTCAAGGACAATAGAGCAGATTACAAATTTTTCAGCACTGGATATTGCATAAACCCTGTTAAAGTTTACAAGGATTGTTTGGGTCATGGCTTCTAGAAGAGGATGGAGGAGCAAGATGAGAGGAGGGAATTAAAATCATGCCTGGAGCCAGAGGGCCTGTGAGAGCCATTACATTTCCACTTGGATATTCCATGGTCCTTTCAAACCTAAGATGGCCAAGAGAGAACTCCTTTGCTACTCCTATCTCAGTAAACAGTACCACCTTCTACCTGATTCTTCTAGACAGAACCTGGAAGCCACCTTTATTTGATTTCTCCCTTTTCTTACCCCCACACCAGACCTATTGGGAAGTCTTGACACTAGCCCCAAAGGACTTTTCTGTCCAAACATTCTCTCCATTTTCCCTGCTGGAGCCCTAGGACTTAGAACCCCAAACCCTTGCTTGTGCTGCAACAATCTGCAAAGGGGCGTCCTCCTTTTCACGTTCTCCATGTAACAGCCAGCAAGATCTGGTCAATGTGTAAATCCTCCAGTGGTGGTGCACTGCAGTTAGAACAAAATACAAACTTTACCTTGGCCTAACGGCCCTGTCTTCTGCCCAGTCCCAGATTCTCTCTCTCCTTTCCCTCCATATTCATGATGCTATAGCCTTCTTTCGTCACTGGAACATACCAGATTCATTTCTACTTCAAGGCCCTTTGGATTGCCAGGAACAGGTAACGACTCTGCTGATAGAGTCTCATTCTTTTATTGTGAATTTTACAAAGCATCGTCCTTATCTTATTCATTAAATCTGTATGCAGCTTTCAAAAGCCACGTGGAAAAATTTTGGATTGTGGTTGCAGCAGCTACTGCAGAAATTGATAACAAAAGGGCCATCACATGGGAAGCCCTGGCTAGAAGCCCTCCGCTCACTTCCTCCCCTTTCTTTCTGCAGTTACATTTGAGTAACACACACAGAAACATCCCAGGCAACAGTGTGGAGGGACAGGCGGAGTGAAGCCTGCCCCAAGGCTCCGTGGACTCCTTCATCTTCCCACTCCAGCACGGTCACCTTTCTGTTTCCCCAGAGAACTCTTGGTTCATTCAAATGTACAAAGCTTCCATCTCTTTCTCTTATTGTAAAAGAATGTATTCCTTGGAACATATAAAAATCTCATGTTTCTCCCCTCCCTTTTCCTACCACATTTTCAAAACATATCTCCAGCTAAACCATGCTTAAAATAGTGGTACCAGCCAATTTGGTTTCTGATAAGGGCTACTTTCTTGGCTTGAAGACAGCTGTCTTCTCACTCTGTCCTTATAGGGTTTTTCTTCATATAGGTGAAGTAAGAAAAGCTCTCTGACATCTCTTCCTTCTTAGTTCTCTTCCTCCTTTTTCTTCTTATATGGTACTGGGAATTGAACCCAGGGGCATTCTACCTCTGAGATACACTCTTAGCCTTTGGTATTTTTTTATTTTGAGACATGGTCTTACTGTGTTGTTGAGAGTCTTGCTATGTTGCTGAGGTTGTCCTCGAACCTATGATCCTTCTGTCTCAGCCTCCCAAGTACTAGGATTGCAGGTATGCACCACTATGTCCAGCTAGCAGTGGGGAACAGAAAGAGGGAAAGACAAGGACTCTGCTCTCACATCATGGGGCCCAGAAACAAGAGATCAAACAAGCAAAGGGACTTAAAGACAATGCATGGTTCCTAAGACCACACCCCCAGGGGCCACCACCTACCTAGGCTGCCTCCCAGTAAACCATCACAATGGACTTACACACTGATTAATGAGATCACAGTCCCCATGACTGAATCACATCAACTGAACATTGTACATGGGCTCTCCAGGGGCCTTACTAGACCTGACTAGAGTATAGTCATTGGCACCTGTCCCTGGGCCTCCTATGGAACGTCTCTCCTGCCGGACTCTGCTCTTCTGAGCTAATGTTTCCTGTCCCTCCCACAACCCTTTGAGTAGTCACACTCCTCTGTCCCTGACAGATCCCTCCACTCCCTTGTCTCTGGCTACCATCTGCATGTGAGAGTGCATATTTCCCTGCAAACATCTTAATAGAACCACAAGCTTTATGCTTTTTTTTTTCAACCAGACTCCCTGCTTTATTTATTTGGTACTGGGGTACTGAGTTATATCTCTGGCCCCTTTATTATGAAATGCTGGCCTTGAACTTATGACCCTCCTGCCTCAGCCTCTCAGGGCCTGTGGTTACAGAGGCCCCATACCACTGTGTTTGTCCCCTCTGTATTGGTATTACAGTTTTTTTGTTTGTTTTTGGTTTTGTGGTGCTGTGGATTGAACCCATGGGCATTCTACCTCCAAGTTATATTCCCAGCCCTATTGTAGGACTTTTATTTGGAAACAGAGTCCTGCCAAGTCCCTAAGAGCCTTGCTAAATTGCTGAGGCTGGCCTAAAACCTGCTATCCTCTTGTCTCATCCTCCTAAGTACTGGAATTGTTGCAGGAGACTCTGATTCACAGAGAACAAGAACTCACAGGCTGGATTAGGATATAGGTCTATTTATTCACAGGAATATATATATATATATATATATATATATATATATATATATATATATATTTGTTGTTGTTGTTGGTACTGGGGATGGAAGCCAGGGGCCTTCTACCTCCGGGCTACACACCCAGACCTATTTGTGTGTGTGTGTGTGTGTGTGTGTGTGTGTGTGTGTGTGGTACTGGGGTTCCTGGAAACCCTTCTACCTCCGAGCTACACTCCCAGACCTATTTTTATATTTTAATTTGGAATCAGGGTCTCTTAAGCCAGCGCGGCTGGCTTTGAACCAGGGCGATCCTCCTGTCTCCACCTCCCAAGCGCGGGGATTACAAGTGTGCGCCACCACGCCCAGCTCACCCAGACCTATTTTATATTTTATTTGGAAACGGTCTCTTAAGCCTGCACGATCTTCCTGTCTCAGCCTCCAGAGCACGGAGCTTAGATCTGGCTATACTCCCAGACTTTTAAAAATTGTATTGGGAAACAAGATCTCAGCGAGCTCCTCCTGTCTCAGCCACCAAGCATGCGCCGCCATGCCCAGTTTTAACTCCTGTTTTAGAGGGGTCATGAGCAGAAGCAGAAGCAAGATGCAAAAGCAGAAGTTAGCCTGGCGGCCCAGTCCCAGCGACGTTCACAGTGGAAGAGGTCTCGGTTAGTTCTATGCCCGTCCAAGTGTCTTCAATAGCCGGGCTCCTGCCTCAGAATTACAATGTGTGCCACTGCAGCCTCCCTGTTTTAATCTGTCCTCTGGCCCCTGGTTTGAAACCTTAGCACCTTCATTGACATTCCCCAAGGACTACCCTTTACTCACTGAAAACTATTGAGAAAGCATCTTATATTTTACCTCTCTGCTCCCAACCTGTAAAGGAGTACCACTTTTATAAAATTCACGAGAAACACAAATTAAGAAACATCATACTTTTATTATAAGAAAAAATAAACAATTTAGCCGGGCGTGGTGGCGCACGCTTGTAATCCCCGCGCTTGGGAGGCAGAGACAGGAGGATCGCGCAGGTTCGAAGCCAGCCGCGCGCTGGCTTAGGAGACCCTGTTTCCAAATAAAAATGTAAAAATAGGTCTGGGAGTGTAGTCCGGAGATAGAAGGGCTTCCAGGAACCCCAGTACCACCAAAAAAAAAAAAAAAAAAAAAACAATTTATTAAAAATCATATTTCCTGGGGAAACTTCTGGCTTCCCCCAGGCGCGGGCCTCTCCACTGGAATCTGCGTGGAGAAGACTTCGACAGTCGGAGCACCTGTCGTCCTGCAGCTGAGTCCACTCTGGCCGAAGTCGGGATTCAGGGGCTTAGTTCCATCCACCTGGCTACTTGGGAGCGACTTTGTTGCGGAACGTGGGGCGCCTCTGCCCCCCGCCCGCTGGGGCCACTCTGTGGGCTCCGGGGCCCAGCAGGCAGCAGCAGCATCTGCGGAGGATGCTGGCGCAGAGCTTCCTGGCCGCCAGCCTCCAGCTCTTCCTGCCGTCGGGGGCGCTGGCGGCGGGCTCTGGACGAGGCGGCTGGGCGCTGCTGCTCTGGCCGGGGCTGTCCTGGGGGGCCTCGGGAACGTGCTGGGGGGCCGCGCTGGGAGGAGGGGTCCTCTTCGCCAGGGAGCCGATGGCGGGCAGGCTGGCCCCTCTGCCGCCCTCCTGCCGGCCCAGCGTGTCCTCGGAGGGCGCTGCCCGGCGGTGGAGGTCGGGCTGGCTGGCTGCTCTCCTCGGCGGCGGCGGGAACGCGGAGGGGTGGGCTGGGGAGGGGGGCGGCGCCACACCCCGAGGCTCGGGCCCTGCCCCGCGGCTCACCTGGCGCTCTAGGATCAGGTAGGTCGCCATGGCGTGGTCGAAGGTCCTGCTGACCACCGACAGCCAGGCCTGCCGGCGGTCGAAGCCCAGGTGCTGCATGACTCTGAGGAGGGCCGGGTTCGGGCGCCGGGGGACCCGCGGGGTCGGAGGCGGAGGCCCCCTGCCCGCCTTCGCCCACCATCGCTCCAGGACCTGGGCGGCGCTGGGCCTCAGGACCGGGCACACGGTCAGCAGTCGACGGATGAGCGTTCGCGCCGGGGCAGAGACGTGAGGGGGCACCGAGTAGCTCTGCTCTAGCATCTGATCCAGCTGCTCCTGCGCGGTGGGGGCCTTGAACGGGAGGCCGCCTGTCAACATGAAATAGAGCACCACCCCCAGGCTCCACAGGTCCACCTCGGGGCCGTACTCCTGGTTCAGCAGGATCTCCGGGGCGCAGAAGCGCCGAGTGCCGCAGAACTCATTCATCGTCCTCCCGGGGCCGAAGCGGCCGCTCAGCCCGAAGTCGACGACCTTGGCGCGCCCCTCCGCGTCCAGGAGGATGTTCCCGGGCTTCAGGTCGCGGTGCACTATGCCCTGCTCGTGGCAGTAGCTCACCGCGCTCACCACCTGCAGGAACACCCTCCACACCTCGTCCTCCTCCATGCTGCCCCCGAGGCTGCTCAGCGACCCCCCGCTCACGTGCTCCATCACCAGGCAGGTGCATCCGGCCGCCTCGATGACCTCGAAGAGCTGCACCACGTGGGGATGCTCCAGTGTCTTCATAACAGCGATCTCCTCTCGAAGGAACGGGTAGTTGTTAGACACGACCTTCACTGCCACCAGGGTCCCCGTCAGGATATGGCGGGCCAGTTTGACGTAGGCAAAACTGCCCTCCCCGAGGTCCCCCAGGACCAAATAGTTGTCCTCGAGGACATCCTCGCAGGGAGAGGGGGCCGTGAGGCCTGACCTGGCCTCTCTACACTCACTCTTATTATACTCCATCGAAAGCCGCAACAGCAACTATCGATGCTATATAAACAAAGAAAACAACAACAAACCAACAAACAAAAACTACAGCAAAATAACAAACCCAAACAAACAAACACACACAAAACAACAAAGCCTAAAGCCGAAACCAACAAATCAATGCAAAGCCACCAACCGCCAAATCGCTATCTATCTGGGAGTCCGACAGGTCACCACCAAGAGCTTCCTGCACAAATGGACAAAACCCAGCAGCAGCGGGGGCCTTATATAGCCGATCCCGGAGACCCTCTCACAGCGCGACCTTGTGAGGTCAGGGGCGGGTCACGGCTGGGCGTGGTCCACTGTGGCCTGCTCACTTTTGGGCCTCCAGGGCGTTTCACTTTAATAAGGACCCTAGAAGCTTTTTGCTTCAGTGGGTTGTGGAGGCTGATGTTTACTTGTTTAGAAATTAAAATTTGAATTGCATCTCCCTGAGATTCCATCTAACCCCAGTCAGAGTAGCAAGCATAAAGAAATTAAACAATAACAAATGCTGGCGAGGATGTGGGGAAAGAGGAACTCTTTTACACTGTTGGTGGGAATGCTAACTAGTTCAGCCGCTATGGAGATCTGTGTGGAGATTCCTGAGAAAGTTGGGAATAGATCCACCATATGATCCAGCTATACCACTCCTGGGTATCTTTCCAAAAGGGTTGAATTCAGAGAAATACAGCAACATATGCAAACCTATGTTCATAGCAGCACAATTTGTAATAGCCAAAATATGGAACCAACCCAGACCACCATCAACAGATGAATGGATAGCAAAACTGTGGGAAATACACACAATGGAATTCTATTCAGCCATAAAGAAGAACAAAATTATATCATTTGCAAGAAGATGGAAAGCCCTGGAGAGCATCATGTTAAGTGAGATCAGCCAAGCACAGAAGGAGAAGATACACATGTTTCCTCTAATATGCCCAAACTAGAAAACACAAAGGATACCAGTAGGACCCCAGATATTAGAGGGGAAATACTAGCTAAGTTTTAATGGAAAGATAGGAGAGGAGAAAGGCCAATCTGGATTAATGAGGTTCTACACCTGAACATGTGTAAAATTATGAATAAGACATGGTTAACCTGGACAACCATTGGTGGGGGGGAGGAAAGGGGGCGGGGGGGAGAGGGCACCAAATATAGTATAAATGTATACTACTTATGTTCAATAAAAAATTGTTAAAAAAGAAGAAATTAAAATTTGAAGCTGGGCGTGGTGTCTAATGTTTGTAATCCCCATGCTTGGGAGGCAGAGACAGGCTTAAGAGACCCTGTTTCCAAAAAAAAAAAAAAAAGTATAAAATAGGTCTGGGAGTGTAGCCCAGAGGTAGAAAATCTTCCAGGAACCCCAGTACCACCAAATAAATAAATAAATAAATAAATAAATAAATAAATAAATAAATAAGAAGGAAGAAAGAAAGAAAGAAAACTTGAGCTAGGAGTGTGGCTCAAGCCTATAATACCTGGAAAAAGAGATTGTTCAAGGACGGCCTCAGCAAGTAGTAAAACTCATCCACCTAGTGAGACCCTGTTTTAAAATAAAACTTAGGACTTCCGGGAAGATGGCGACCGAGAAAAGCAGCGTTTACAAGTCCTGCTAACACTCGATCTCTATTGCCACAAAATCAGCACTTTTCATAGCCATGAAAACACTATCAGCAGAGAAATAAAAAATGTAAACACAAGGGACAGAGAAAAAGACTAGAAGTACAGCTGGAGACCAGAAAAGAAACCAGCCCACATTGAGGCAGCGGAGCTGCGCCGGCACCATCTTGCCTCACAGCACCAGGCCCCAGACAGGAAAGGTAAATAAGGAGCTGAAGTGAGCAGCTGGGAATCATTCAGGTGTAATTCAGCAGATCTTTCAGCACAAAGAATGTCTAAAACTCCCAGTGGCCTTCTCATCACGCCTTCCAGGGACTCAGAACAGAGCTCAAAACCAGAAATGAAATATGCCAGCTTCATGGCTAAAGGCGTGGCAGCAGCGCCATATTGCCAGCAGCAGTGGCAAGTTCACCATGCCCGCAACAGCTTCAGATCAGCACACACAATAGCCGTAAGTGAAATTGTGGCCCCTAAAGGAGAAATCCCAGCACTGCACACCCAGGGACTTGCGCAGTTTTGATAATCTCTCTGGGTCTGAGATTTTGCAGTCCAAACCAGTGAAGGAGTAGTGGTGGCAAAGATACCACATCCTAGTCGCAGCTCCCCACGGGAAAACACCCAGCCTGGCACCCCACGGTCTTGCGCAGCCTCGATGAACTCCCGGGTTCTGAGACTTTGTGATACAACCAAGTAAAGGAGTAGTGGCAGTTGAGATTACCACAAACTCGAGATCCAGAGCACCCTAAATGAACTTGTGGTGACCCAGGGAGGAACCCAGAGAAGGCACAAACTTCTGAAATCATGGGAAAGTGGAACAGCAGTAGAGCAATGAACACCCACAACTCCATAATATCAGAACCTGATAACACAGAAATCCAGAGATCTCCAGAAGATCAAATCAGGAATATAACTGTAGAAATAATACAGGGCCATCGAAAAGGATTTAGAGAAAGTCTAAAAGAAATAAAGGATGCAATCATTGAAGTAAGGGCATCAATTCAAACTATAAACAATCGATTAGACCACATGGAGAATAGAATCTCACTCCTAGAAGATGATCACTCCAAAAATGAATGCATAATTTATAACTTAGAAAAAAAATCACACAGCAGGCAGGACTCTGGCATTGAAGCAATATGGGCCCAATTTAAGAGAACAAACCTAAGAATAATAGGAATAGAGGAAGGAAAAACCAAAGGTGAAACCAAAGGGATCAATAATATCTTCAAAAATATAATAACAGAAAATTTTCCAAATATAGAGCAAGAGGTTGATACACAGGTCCAGGAAACTTATAGAATTCCCTTTAGACAGGATCAGAGAAAAGGTTCCCCATACCACATAACTGTCAAAATGACCAATGTGGAAGCCAAGCTAAATAGATAATGAATCTCCAAAGATTTTTATATGACCACATATAAAAATCTTTGGAGATTCATTATCTATTTTAGTCTTTTACCTATTTCTAAATTTATTGTTTGCTTTTATTGTTGCTAATTTTTAGGATTTCTATTTGGAATATTAATATACCTTCAGATATAGCATTTGGAAATATTTTATCCTATTCTATCAGTAACTTTTAATTCTGTTTACATTTTCTTTGGATGTACAATTTTTTTTTATTTTTTATGAAGTTTATTTTTTGCCTGTGCCTTTGGAATCATATCCAAGAAATCACTGCCAATTTCAATGTTTTCAAGTTTTGTGACCCATGTTTCTTCTAAAAGTTTATAGTCTTAAGATTTACATTCAGGTCTTTTATCTATTTTGAGTAAATATTTGTATATAGTGTTAGGTAAGGGTCAAATTTTATTCTTTTTCATGTAATTATTATGTTCAACAATATTTAGTGAAAAGATTATTTCCTTCACTAAATGTTCTTGGAAACCTTGTGAAATATAACTTGACCATATATGGAAAATAAAAATAAAATTAAAAAACTTAAAAAATAGGGCTGGATCTAGGTGTGGTGGCGCATGCTTGTAATCCCAGCACTTGGGAGGCTGAGATAAGAGGATCGCATAGGTTCGAAGCCAGCCTCAGCTACTTAGTGAGGCTCTCAGCAACTTAGTGAGACCCTGCTTCCGAATAAAATATAAAATAGGTCTAGGAGTATAGCTCGGAGGTATAAAGCCCCTGGGTTCCACCCCCAGTACCACCAGAAATAAAAAATAAAATAAATTGGGTGTGGTGGTGCATGCCTATAATCCCAGTACTCAAGAGTATTAGGGATTGAACTCAGGAGCATTCTACCACTGAACTACCCCTCCAATTTCTTTTTTAAATTTATTAAAATGCTTTTATTCCAAAACAGGATCTCACTAAGTTACTGAGTCTGGCCTTGAACCTGTGATACTCCTATCTCCACCTCCCAAGTACTAAAATTATAGGCATGCACCACCACACCCAGCTATTATTATTATTTGTATGGTACTGGGGATGAAACCCAAAGGCATTCTACCTTCAAACTATACCCCCAACCCTATTTTGTTTTTAAACAGGGCCTCACTAAATTGCTGTTTTAGCCTTCCAAGTACAGAGATTACAAGCATGTGCTTCCACACCCAGGTTATTTTTACTTTATTTTTTTAATGTTTTTTCATTTCACCTTCTTGACCCCAATAGTCTTCCTTTCCTCTTTGTCCATATCGATAAGGATCTGAACAGTCTTGTGCTTCACAATAACCACGACTTCAAAGAACAAGGCAAAGGCCCTGGGCTGGCCTTTCATCTTAACCTTCAGTCTGTGATTCCTCCTTAGGCTCCAGAATGAATCTCAGGATCGTCCCTCAGGATTCATTTGGCTCGTTTTGGGGGTGATGGAGGTGGTGGTGGTACTGCGGATTGGACCAGGGGTGCTTTACCTCTGAACTACACTCCCTGCCCTATTTTTTATGTTTTTATTTTGAAACCTCGTTTTACTAAGTTGCTGAGGCGGCTTTGAAACCTGGACTTCTCCTGTCCCACCCCCCAGGGCACAGCTGTGCTCCCCGTGGGCTCATTGGGGTCTCTTGTGGGCCAGCTGTGTCCCCTTTTCCCATCACCACCACCTCTGTAGTATGTTTCTTCTCTGTCCCGGGCACCAGGACCCCAGGACCCCACGCTTTCCTGGCAGATCCACCTTGCCTGGCTGGTCTCCGTGGCCCTAACCAGAGCGGCCCAGCGGACAGAGGCCGAGGGGCCCTGGCGACAGGGTGGCCGCCTCCACCCCTCGCCTTACCCCGCCCACTCGAGGCGCCACAGCCACCACCAGCTGCTGCAGGACAGAGGCCACGGGAGGCCAGGAGGCGGCTGCACCCAGAAACCGCCAGGACTCGGGGAGAGAGGGGGTGGGGGCGGCGGCGGGGAGCACGTGGGGAGGGCTCGGAACCCGGGCTGGTTCTCAGGTGTCTCTTCCGTCCTCTCCCATCGCTCCCTCCCAGTAGCTCTCTGCACCTCGCCCTCCTCTTCCTTGCTGGTGGTCCCCAGGCCTGGCCGGTGCTCGTCCTGGGTGCTCGCCCTTGGCTGCTGCAGGCTGCTGACCGATCTCCTCCAACTCTGCTTTCAGCAGGTAAAGCCGCGGTTAGAAGTTAATAATGCTCTCTAACGCCAGGAACTGTCCCTTCCGCAGGTCTTAGGTCCTCCAGAATCTACCCATCGGACCTTTCCCACTTTTAGGATGGGATTTACAGATGGTGGTTTATAAAAATCTGGTATCACTCCCCAAAGAACTCTTAACAGATGTGGAGAACGCTTGGAAACCATTATTTTTATAAGTGTAAATAAGGAGAGGAATCAAACATTTATGTCTTTATTAAACATGCTGTCCCCAGGGCACCCTCATAGCGTTCTTTTAGCAGTCCACACGCCTCTGACACAGGAATGCCCCGAAATCCAGCTTGACTCTGATTCCCGACTCCAGATCTAACTACCAACCTACTGGAAGTAAAAAAGCAAAGAGGAGAGGGGAGAGCTGGAGAGTGTGAGTGAGCACTGTAAGTTAAAAGGAAATGAACAAAGTGGCCAGGCATGGTGGCGCACGCTTGTAATCCCCATGCTTGGGAGGCTGAGACAGGAAGATCGCACAGCCTCAGCTACTTAGTGAGGCTCTCAGCAACTTAGTGAGACCTTGTTTCCAAATAAAGTATAAAATAGGTCTGGGGCTGTAGCCCAGAGGTAGAAAATCCCCTGGGTTCCACCCCCCCAGTTACACACACAAACACACACACACACACACACACACACACACACACACACACAGAATGAACAGAGCCATCTGGTGGGCTGGTGGTTCAGGAATTGGGGGCAGGAGAGCCACATGGGAGTGACTAAGGAGACCTAAGGAGCATGGGTTTTGTTTTGGAGTCACAAAAATATTCTGGAATTAGATATAATGGGTTTAAAGGGTGGAAGCAACCCAAGCATCCATCAGGAGATGAATGGATAAACCATGTGTGGTGTTTACATACATTAGACTATTATTCAGCCTTAAGAAGGAAGGACACAGCCAGAAGGTGGCACATACCCGTAATCCCAGTACTTGGGATTAAACCACACCAGTACTTGGGAGGCTGAGACTGGAGTAGCGCAGGTTGAGGCCTCCTCGGCAATTTAATGAAACCCTTGGCAACTTAACAAGACCCTCGTTCAAAATAAAAAATAAAAAGGGCTGGGGCTATGACTTTGAGGTAAGACACCCCTGGTTTCAATCCCTAGTATCAAATTAATAAATAAACAGATAAATAAACAGGAGTCTAGGCGCGGCAGGGGCGGCTCTGGTGGAGCCAAGGGAAGTTCATGTTACGAGCTTTCCTTGGCTTCCAGGATCTCCAAGGCTCAGGATAGTTCACTGCAGCTCTCTGGACAACCACAATCCTTCCTCTGGTCCTGTCTGTCACCCATGTGGACATCACTTCTTAAAGCTAAGCCTTGGGGCTGCAGACACTCTCCCTGAGCCTGCACAAGCAGCAGGACCACAGCAACAGCTGCAAGACAATGTCCCCATTCTGACCAGGGCAGCGTGTCCCCTGCCCAGCTGGAGCGGCTCATGGACAGTGCGCACTCCTGAGCAATGACAGGGGTGACTTCCTTCTGGGGAAAACAGGGATTCCTAACCCGGGTCCTTGGAGGAGCTTCAAAAGGCCCACGGTGCTCCTTAGACCTCATAAAAAGTTTCTGTCTCAAGTGTGTGTGTGTTTCTGACCATGGCCTGGCCTAGCTCTGGGCTGACGAGGATGGTGGGGGCCTGCCTTTCACTTAGGGTTAGCTGGGACGGACTCAGCAAGGTGGCTTTGAGCTGCTTCTGCTCACAGAGGGTTGGGGGAGAGGCATGGTCACACAGCCACAGCCCAGGGATCCCAGCCCAGGGGGTTTTCACAGAGCCACCAAAGATAGAAGAGGCAGAGGGCCGGCAGAGCAGTGTGGAGTCCACGCACCTTCTTCAGGTACTCGCTTGTGTGCCGCTATTGAAAATTTGCACCGGTATTCACTTCTAATAAGAATATAAAAAGCAGTCGGAGTCTGGGGACCAGGCAGGCACCCAGGTACCCAGACAGGGAGAAACACAGCTTGGCCTGTGAGACTCCAGAACCTCTTATCTCCCCCGCCCTTTGTCCTAATGTTAACCCATAGTAAGAAGGTAAAGGCAATTAAAGCCTTTAGCCTTAAAAATATGTAGAGGCAACCAGTGCCTCTGTTTCCCTCCTATTCTTTGTGAAGCGGTCTTGGTAATGGGACATGTAAACTTCACAGGTTACTTCAAAGCACCTGTAATTGAGAGGCAGGCAATACAGCCTGATACAAGGTAGAAAAAGATTATTAACCCCTACAGTTAGTAAGTGCACTGCCCGGAGACAAGAAGGCACCACCTGCCTAAAAATAAGTTACTAGCCTGTTGCCTTGGCAACACCAATAAGAACATACCAATAAAAAAAATCTATATTTAAGGGCCAGGGTTGAAAAGGTGGGGCAGAGTTCCATTTTTCATTTTCAGGATCTCCAGTATGTCTGCCACGCATGCCGCTCGTCTCTTCCTTTTATATTTACTACTGAGTTTGCAATAAAGATTTGTTGAAGCTGCTGCTGAGCTATTAGGTTTTTAAAAAATCTTTTATTGGTGCATTGTAGTCATATATCTTAATGGAGAACAAGATGGTGGAGGCATACATGCACACATCACCCAATCAGCCCTTCCCCAATTCCCTCCCTCTCCCTTCTCATGTTTGGTTTAGTGATTGGCTTTGATATGTTTGTTAATGTACATCATGTGCATTAGAGAATTTCCCTCTTCCCCCTCCCATCCTCTCAGTTAGGTTGCTCATTTGCTCATCTATAGTATCTCCTTCTTTGTCTAGAGTTCCTCCTATGACTTATTTTCTCCCTAGCTTCCACATATTTGGGAGAACATCTGATTTTTTATTTTTTGTGACTGACTAATCTCACTTAGCATAATGTTCCCCAGTTCCATCCGAGCTATTAGTTTTAATTTCCTGATTCAACTTATCTATTTGAATTGAGGAAAAGAGACCTCAGTGCTGTTATAGTTGTAACACTTGCTTTATTATTTATTTATGTGGTACTGGGGATTGAACCCAGGGGAATTCTACCTCTGAGATACACCCCCAGCCCTATTTTATTTTTATTTGGAAACAGGGTCTCACTACATTGTGATGGGCCTCACTAAGTAGCTGAGGCTGGACACAAACCTTCGATCCTCCTGTCTAGGGCTCCCAAGTACTTGGATTATAAGCATGCGCCAGCATGCCTGGCTTCGATATTCTTTTTCTAATTTTATTTATTTTTTGTTGTACTGGAGACTGAACTTATGGGCATTCTATTTCTGATCATTCTATCTCTGACTCTACACCCTGCATTCCGTTTTGTTTTGATACAGGTTCTCACCAGGTTGCTGAGAGTGTCTCTAAGTTGCTGAGGCTGTCATCCTGTGATCCTCCTGTCTCAGCCTCCCAAGTACTGGGATTACAAGCGTGCCCACCACACCTAGCTTCTTTAACTGTCTTAAAACATATGGCTTCTCCAGAAGATTTCACTGGTTAAGGACTACATTGCTAAGAAAGTTAAATATTTTGCTTGGGCTGGTTCGTCCCCTTCTTCCTCCTTCCAGGCTCATATTCTCTCTGTTCACATCAACAGTAGCTTCATTTTATACACACAATAGGTAATACCCCAAGCATTTCCCTGGAGCCAGGAGGATATAATCCTGAGAGAGTCATTGCTTCCTGTGCATGAGAGGATTCCCAAGTGTGGGTTCCTCTTGGATCCTTTAAATAAATCCCTGCTGCTGAGTACTCAGGGGTACCTCAAGGTCCCCGTAGGCCTTTCTGAGCCTTCAAAATGTCTCCTAAGGCTCCTAGAGAATTATTTTAATTACATTTATTATTTATTTAGTAAATATCTCTGTCAAATAAATGAAACTTAGGTTGTTTTATTTTTAAATCTGTCTCTTGAATTCAACACAACCCCAATACTAATATTTTGAGATTCCAAGTATATTTCAAAGCTAGACTTTCCCACTGGTCCTTACTTTGGTCAAGTGACTTATTCCATTCTCTGTTACAATATTTCCTGTGGACTTTGTGTGAGTATTTTTTGGGAGTAGTGATGGTGGTACTGGGGTTCTTGGAAGCCCTTCTGCCTCCAGGCTACACTCCCAGACCTATTTTATACTTTTTTATTTTTGGAAATAGGGTCTCGTAAGCCAGTGCGGCTGGCTTCGAACCTGCACGATCCTCCTGTCTCCACCTCCCAAGCACGGGGATTACAAGCGTGTGCCACCACGCCCGGTGTTTTTTTGAAATTTTAGAAAACTGAGGACACTGTCAGGTTATATTCTCTGCCCTATTTGTCTGTCAGTCAGTCAGTCTATCTGTCTGTCTATATATCTATCTATCTGCTATTTATTTGTACTAATGATTGAATCCGGGGGCATTCTATTTCCAAGCTACACCCCCAGCCCTATTTTATTTATACTTTGAAACAAGGTCTCACTAGGTTGATGAGTTTTACTACTTGCTGAGACTGTTCTCAAACCTGCGATTCTGCTGTCTCAGTCTTCCAAGTATTAGAATTAAAGAAAGCCACCACACCTGACTTTTTCTGCGCCTTTTGAAAGTTGATTTTCTTCATTCTTTTTTAGAAAGTCTTAAAGATGGGTAATATGAAATATCTTTGTTAATGGAACAGCTTAATTACTTGAGAATATCGTGTTCTTTGTAATGTTTTAACAAACACAGATAACCAGATGCACATTGAACTTTTGAAAGAAGAAAGAAATCCCACCTTTCACTCTGGAAGTCCAAGACACTTATGCCTACATTCTCTCCACTTTGTCTACTAACCTGCGGTAAGTTTCCGCAGAAACTTGAATGTACCTTTATCTATTACCTCATTGTTCCACACAACCAATCCGAGAGAGCTGGATGTTACTCTTACCACAATGGAGAAGAAACTGAAAGTCAAAGATAAAAATCAGGCCCACTCAAGCTGTGTAGGTAAATTCCAGAGCCCAGGGTGGAACCTATGCGCAGCCTCTTTTTAGTGGGAAGGCTTAGCAGGGTCAGGCCTGGCCTGGCCTCTGTGCCCTGGAGTTGGGCTCCTCTCACCTCTGACCCTGGAGGCTGAAGTGGTGGAGTGGCGAGTGTAGACAGTCCCCGGACCCACCAGTCCCACCTTTGCTGGACGTGACAATCCACTGTTCCTTGGCTCTCACCTCTCCAGGCTGGAGTGTTTCAGGCAGTAGGATCAAGTTAAACCAGGATCAGACTTTTAGCAGAGGCTGCAGAAAGTCTGTACAGAAGCCTTCCTCAGCCTGACACCATAGTTGGGAACGTGGCCTCTGAACCTGGGGGAACCGGGGAGTGCCAAGGCTGCAGTGCAGGCGTGCCCCCGATGGCCCGCTAGCCCCAGGAGAGCGCCCGCACTTGCTTGCACCCAGGCCTGGCACGCTGTTGGGCTCCTGTTGTTCTTCCACTGACTCAGATATCCATCTTTTGTTTCCCTAGAGAATTCAATTATACCTGTACTCACCACAGCGAGCCCCTGGGCCTGGTCCTCCTCCAGCCCCGAGCCCGACACAGGCTCCAAGCCTGTGGCCATTCTCTTCCAATCCTTCCAGTCCATAGCTCACTCATCTGGAAGATGATGTGAAAATAAAATTCTCTCTTTCTGTCTCTCTCTCTCTCTCTCTCTCTCTCTCTCTCTCTCTCTCTTTCTTTTGGTACTGGGGATTGAAGCCAGGGACATTCCTCTGAGCTGCACACCCAACCCATTTTATTTTTATTTTGAAACAGGGTCTCACTAGTTGCTGAGAGTGGCCTCAAACCTGCGATCCTCCTGTCTCAGCCTTCTGAATACTGGGATTACAGATGTGCATCATCATTCTTGGCTGAAAACAGAACTCCTAATTCATTCTCTCTCTCTCTCTCTCTCTCTCTCTCTCTCTCTCTCTCTCTTCTCTCTCTCTCTCTCTCTCTTATACTAGAGATTTAATTTAGGGGCATTCTACCTTGGAAATACACCCCCAGTCCTTTTTACTTGTAATTTTGAAACAAGGTCTCTCTGTTTTGCTGAGGCTGGCCTTGAACCTGCAATCCTCCTGTCTCAATCTCCCTAGGATTGGGATTACAGGCATGCACCACCATGCACAACTTTTCTTCCTGTTCTGAAAGAGCCTACCAAAGGCAAAAACCTTTGTAATAGATGACAGCTCCCATATTCCAATATCAAGTCCTAGAAATATCAAGTCCAGGTCAAGTGAAGGGATTGGGAAACTGCTTCCTTCTGCCCATCACCCAGCTTCTACTTACCAAGGAGTGGGTTTGAAGAGGGGCTGGAGGGAGAATTCCTTGGAGAGGGAGCAGTATACTCTGTATCCCTTCAAGTGTAGAATCAGAGCTTGAATTGTGACTGTCTAGGTTGAGAATTAGGACATCAGATTTGTAAGAAGTCGTGTCTAGATCAGTTATAGACAATAGGAGAAAGACACAGGCCTGTCCACTCTTAGTGTGGGGGCTGAGGGGTAGGTGCAGAGGTGAAAACTTCCTTGGAGCAGAAGGAGACAGGGCTGGAACCTGTAGGGCAGATCCACCCAAACATGGCAGCTGGAGTGGTAAAGTGATCCCAGGGCCAAGCTCAGGAAAGCTTTCCAGAAGTCCAGGTCTGAGGTGCTCTTGGGGTATTGGTGGGTGCACTACAGATATTACAGCTCAATTGCCCCAGAAGGGAAAATTCAGAGAGAGAGAATTCACTTTTATCAGGGTTTAAAGCAAACTCAGTCAGGTATAGCTGTGTTGGTTCTTTTCCCAAATTCAGAGCTTTTCGAACTGTGCACTGTGAAATCAAATTAGTGTGTTGTAATTGACTTTAGAAAAGTAATAAGACTGAAAAATACAGCATGGATGGTATTGTTTCCTGAAGTTCTTGCTTCAGTGTTTCAAATTGGTGTTAGTGAGAATTTTATTTTTTTCATTGTGAATGCAGTCAAAAGAAGATTGAAAATCGCTGTTTTAGTTTCTTCTCCTTGTGTTAAGGGTTAGCCAAATGCAATATGGTAGGTCAGGAGCAAGGCTTTGGAGCCAGTTCAACTCTGCAAACCGGGGTAACTTATTTTACTTCTCTGTGATTTAGTGTCTTATTCATAAAACAGGATAATGATAGTGCCTACCTCATAGGATTGTTAGGTGATTAAAATGATTAAATAAAGGGGGTAGGGCTATAGCTTGCCTAACAAGCAGGAAAACCTGGGTTCAATCCTCACCACTACAAAGAAAAGGAGGGGAAAATGATTAAATGAGTTGATCCATACTAAATTACATCAGTGGTACCTAAAAGACAATTTTATTCAACAAATCTTTTTTTAGTGATGCTTAGTTCTTCCCATGGCCAAAGATAACATGAGAGTTTATAGGCACAGTAAATCTTTCCCTATATTATTTGCAGAGAGCCTGGTTTTATTTATCTCAAGACAGTGATTTCTATGAGCAAATACTCACTCCACAAGTGTTTGTGGAGCAGTCATCATGTGGCACTCTTCAATGTGCTAGGGCTCAGAGCAGATGGACATAATGTCCCTGACCCTGAAGAACATATGGTTTCCCAGAGAAATTCTAATTTATTTTGTTAGGAATAAATATCCAAGATGGGCATGGTGGTTCAGGCTTGTAATCCCAGTACTTGGGCTGCTGAGATAGGAGGATTACAGGTTTACAGCCAGCCTTTGCAATTTGTAAGGCCCTCCACAACTTAGTAAGACCCTGTTTCAAAATAAAGAATAAAAAATTAGGGCTGAGGGTATAGCTCAGAGGTAGAATGCCCCAGGGTTTCATCCCCAGTACCATAAAAAAAAAAGAAAGAAGAAAAAAAAGGTAAGCAAATAGGTGAACAAGAGTTCAAAAAAACATGTATGTTCTTGTGGCCACAGTTCCTGGGAGGCAGAGCCTCTCCATGGCCATAGCGCTCTCCTGCTTCCTGGAATACTCTCCTCTTCCCAAGTACCTCCATGCCAAAGGATGCTGTGTTAGTTTTAGGGCTGCTATACTGAAGTGCCATGAACCAAGAGGTCTGGCCAACAGAATTGTCCTATCCTACAGTTCGGGAGGCTGGCAGTCTCAGATCACGGTGTCAGTCGGGTTGACGCCTTTGCAGGGCTGTGAGGGAGAATCTTTCTGTACCTCTTTCCTGGTTCCTAGAGATTCCTTGGAATATTTGGAACTCGTTGGCTTACAGAAGCATCAGCTGCTGTTTGCCTCAGTGTTCACAGGGCCTTCTTCCTGTGTGTGTGTGTGTGTGTGTCTATGTGTCCAAAAGTCCCCCTTTTTACAAGAAAATCAGTCATACTGAATTAGGATCTACCTTTAAACTTGATTAGCTCTTCTAAAAGACTCATCTCCAAAAAAGGCCACATGGTAAATATTGGTAGATAGGACACCAATGTGTCTCTTTTGGGGGAGGGGACACAATCCAATCCATAACACATGCTAACCGCATCTACCATTGCCAGTCCTTTGGGGCGTCACCATTTCTTGTAGATTAGCTTGGATTCTACCACACCTTGATAAATGGTCCTTTCCTTAAAGTCCTTTAGAATCTGCAAGGTGCTCTCTGGGACTCTGACCCATACCTCCACTTTGGGAACTATTTAATCAGTCCACAGGACTCGGTAAGGAGTGGCTTGGGTGGTGGGTGAGGCGAGGGAAAGGGAATTGTCAATTGTAATTTCCAGTTTTCTGCCTTGTGTAATTGGTGGATGTGGTGCCTTTACTGAGATCAGGACTGGGAGATAATGGAAGGACTAGTTTGGGGATTACAAGAAAGATAATGAGTTTGTGTTTAGACCAATGAAGAATGTATCTCTCTCTCTCACACACACACACACACACACACACACACACACACACACACACACACAATTATGATGTTTACATATCCTGGACATACAAAGTCAGCAGCAAGGATGCAAGGATTCAAATCCCAGTTTTGCCATTTACTAGTTGAGCTATTTAGAACAAAAGACTTAGCTTTTTATTACTTATTATGTCCATTTTTATCTTTAAAATGGTCATGATAGCTGGGCATGGTGGCGCACGCTTGTAATTCCAGTGCTTAGGAGGCTGAGACAGGAGGATCGCACAGGTTCGAAGCCAGCCTCAGCTACTTAGTGAGGCTCTCAGCAACTTAGTGAGACCCTGTTTCCAAATAAAGTATGAAATAGGTCTGGGAATATAGCCTGGAGGTAGAAAGCCCCTGGGTTCCACCCCCAGTACCACACACACAAATGGTCATGATAGTACCTGTCTCAGTTTGCTTTAAGGATTGGTACATTGAACCACATAAAACAGTAACATACTTACTTTATATCTGGGCAAAGTATCAACAATAATAAAGGTTTTGAAATAAGTTACCTAAGTTGGGTGAAATTTCTATTTTCCACTGCAAATTTAAAATTATTTTAAATGCAGTGCAGGATGGAAATAAAGTTGCTGGCAGTCTTGTGCTTCCAAAACTTTCCCTTTTCCATTTGTTTTTGAACCCAATAAGCTTATTTAAAAGAATTCCTAACCTTGATCCCGGGAATCAATTGGAGATATGGATAAATTTCAAAGCAATGCAGATATTTTAGGACGTCAAGAGACTTTGGAAAATAATGAAGTCTGACCTCTAATTTTCAGATGATGAAATTAAGACTAGAGAGGTTAAGTGATTCATCTGAGGCCATGCAACTGGAGGCAGAGTGGAGACTGAAATCCGGTCCTCATGACTCATACACTGGCCCTTTCATCTCTAGTTATGGCAGCCTCCAGCAAAACAGTCCAGAAAAACATTTACTGCACAGAATTTTCAATTTACATAATGAACTCAACTCCATTCTATATATACAAATTAGAGCTAGGAACAAGAGGCCAAGGCAAGAGTTCAGAAATGACTATGTTCGTATAAATCCACTAAAATTATTCATCTGAAAAATAAATTAATGATGATTTAACTGGCATTTTAAACTTTTAAAACTGTATGCTCTGAGCAAGGAGCCAGACTACTTTCACACATGGGAACAGACTTCTACCCCTGAACTGTGGCTTGTTGCTTTTTAAGTTCTCTTTTGAAGCCTTTGTGATTTTTTTTTCTATAGCAATCAATTAACTTAGTGCTATGTTTAAAATTATATATCTTAAAGAGATTCTATTTTAAGGTAACCTGGTTCAAAGAACTAGTGGAATGTTAGGAGGTTGTTATATGCCTCTTTATAATTAACTCGGTTTTCTGAAGATTAAGAGAAAAAGACCTAAATATCACAACTGGGTCTTTGATGTTGTGATACTTGTATATAATTGTGTGGAACTAACTGAGTCAGTTTTCCTGCTTGGATAGAAGGAAAGCCAGAGACATAGTTTATTTTTCCATGTCACCTTTTCTGGTAGAGGAAGGAGATTTAAGAAAAAGGAATTTTGCTACAAGGCAAACTGGAAGAAAAAAAAAGGCATTTTCTAATGAGAGACATAACTTTTTGTATTAAAAATATGTTGGGTAGATGAATTCAAGAGAAAAGCCAATCTAACTGAACTGGATTATGTTAAAAGATTCTATTATCTCAAAGACTTGGTATCCATAGCAACCGGGACATCTCAATACTTGCTCTTTCTATCCCGGTGAGGGAAATAAACAGCCCACTAGCTTGCCATTTTCCTGATATCCTTATACCATGGCCAATAAATTACTTTTTGAACGTAGTGTCTTAACAAATCCTACTTTTGTTTCACTTTGAAAACGGGATCCACAAAAAGAAGAAACAACAGAATCTAGCCAAAAACACAGAAATGAAAAACCAGCTCACAAGTTTGTAGGGTGGTGTGGTGTGATAGCACTTCCAAGGAAGAAGGGAGCGGTTCTCTGGGCTGCATTCTGGGCTGGCCGATGTTCAAGGTAGAGTAGCATATATCTGAGCTGCTGACAAGCTGCAGGCCCCTCATTTTCCACGCAGCCCTTGCTGGTCTGAAATGGAGTCCAGGTAAGGCAGACACCCTCACACGCCCCATAGATACTCAAAATGGAAGGTCCAAGCCATTGCAACTGTGTGCTTTTCACATGCAGAACTGATTGCTATTACTGGATAATAATTATATTAATTCATCAGACACATGCTGTGTATCTATATGTGCCAGACACTATGTAAGGCTCTGAGGATGTTAGATGTGGGTAACATAGTCCCAGCTGACAAAGGCATGAATTTTGCATAGAATCTAGGCATCGAATTTCTTATTGACAGCCGAGAAGGCTCATTAACATCCCCCTATGGTGGGCAGGTAATTATTTAATACTCTTAGGACCCAGTACAGTTTCTTGCAAACAATTGACACATAGTATATGCTGATTGAATATAAAAGCGCTGGAGGATTATCAGGATGAAGCTATCAAACACCACCAAAGTTATTTGTAGCAAGGAGATCTTCAAAACACAAAGCTTTGTTAAAAGTCTTTCTAAAGTTGGGGAGATTATGTGAAAGGGGGTATGAGGGACTTAACCCAAGGGTATTCTACCACTGAGCTACACCCTCAGACCTTTTTTTATTTATTTTGAAACAGAATCTTACTGAATTTCTGAGGATCTCACTAAATTGCTCAGGTTGGCCTTGAACCGATGATCCTCCTGTTTCAGCCTCCCAAGTACTGGGATTACAGGCATGAGCCATCGTGTCTGGCTGCAGAAAAGAAAAAGAAAGGAAGGAAGGAAGGAAGGAAGGAAGGAAGGAAGGAAGGAAGGAAGGAAGGGAGGGAGGGAGGGAGGGAGGGAGGGAAAAGTTGCTGCAAAGTGCAAACTGCTAAAGTTTAGGAGCCAACCACACAGTTTGAACGACAGCTGCTCATTCATTCATTTATTCACATGCTAATTTATTCCACCAATGTCCATCTTGTCTTCCTGAGCCTGGAGCTCTTCCAGGCACCAGAACTAGCACAAATGGGAACACAGTGAGTCATTGTTCTCATGATCGTTTCCCTCCATTGGTCTTAATAAATAAGCAAATCATAAGCAAATACACCTTATGATTTGCTTATTTATTAAGCTTATTGATTGCTGTCTGTTTCCCCTTAACAAAATGGTAATTCTATGAAGACATAGAATTTTGTGTTTGCTTCCAGAAGTATCCCAAGCTCCTAGAACAGTGCTTGGAATGCTGCAGGGATTCAGTAAACATTTGTTGAATTAGTCAGTCATGGAGCTTATTTTTTAGTGAGGGACAGCATACGTTTTCCTTCTTGTTTTGTGCATTGTAATTATACATCATAGTGAGGTCCAGAGTGATGGACACACACGCACATGGCACTTGCTGTGTGGTTCCCTCCAACGCCTGCTCTGCTTCCTTCCCGCTCCATATCACATTATAATTAGTATTGATAACCTCACATATGAACACAGGATTATTTGAACTGTTTCCATGATCAAATCTCCCCTTTCACCTCCTTGCCTCTCTCCCCAAATCCCCTTCCCCACTTCTTCTAGTATTCCCCCTTATTTATCTGAAGTCCTCTTTGTTCCCCAATTGCCCTCTAGCTTCCACATAGAGTGAAAACATATAGCAAATATTCAGGATTAAATGCAGGGTACAAATACAAATTCCTATGCCACCTTTCTCTAAATATTAAACAGTGAGAACTCTGTCACTATTGGACTTAGAAAGATAGTATGATTTTCTTTAATTTTTTATTGGTACATTGTATTCATTCATCTTAATGGGATAAAAGATGGTAGAGACATACATGTACACATCACCCAATTAGCCCTTACCCAATTCCTGCCCCCGTATGAGTTTTAAGTAGGACTTTGGAACCTTGGAAAGACTGCAGGCCATTAAATATAAAAAAGCTTCCTCAGCCAGGCGTGGTGGCACACACTTACAATCCCAGCATTTGGGAGGCTGAGACCAGAGGATTGTGGTTCACAGGCAGCCTCAGCTACTTAGCTAGGCCCTTCGCAACTCTGTGAGACCGTTTCAAAATAGAGACTAAAAAAATAGGGCTGGGGGTGTAGCTCTGAGGTGCAATGCCCCTGGGTTCCATCCTCAGTCTCTCTCTCTCTCTCTCTCTCTCTCTCTCTCTCTCTCTCTCTCTCTCTCTCACACACACACACACACACACACACACACACAGCTTTGGAGACAACCCTGTGGGTATATTTATCATTCTCAGTGTGACTTCAGCACATCAATAAATGTCACAGGTGACTTGATGACTAGGTACCCTTCCTTCACTGCCCTTCAAAAACCCATACTGGCCAACATTTTCCCAAGTTTGAGTACTGCACTATTTACTTGGTTTATTCCTATATTCCTCATTCCTCTTTCAGCAACCCCTCATTTATTTTTAAAATAGTGCTCTCAGATATGTTACATACCATACAATTCACTCATTTAAAGTCCACACTTCAGTTTTTAGTATATCCACAAGTATGTGTAACCATCCCCATAGAAAATTTCATGACATTTTTATTACATCAAGAAGAAACCCCATACCCTTTAGTTATCACCCTCATATCTACCCCTTCCCTCATCTTTCTTAAGCAAACACTAAAACACTAAACAGGGTCTTGCTAAGTTGCCCAGGCTGGCCTTCAACTTGAAATCTACCTGCCTCAGCCTCCCGAGTAGCTGGGATTCCAGACATGCTCTACCTGCCCTGCTAGGTAGGAGGCTTCTGTAGATTTCCTTTATCAGGCTGACAAAATTTCTTTGTGCTCACTTGTTGAGTGTCTGCCTTATTTGCTGGGATACCATAGACTCACATTTCTTACCACATTTTTGTAGAGTTTCTCATATAGATGTTTCTTCGTTTGCTGTTTGTCCTTAGGAGCCTTTCCAGGGGCTTTAAATTTATTTTTAATGATTATCACTAGCTTCTCTGTGGAGCAGGTCCGCTGAGTTCCTTACACTGCAATGCAGGAAGTCCAGTTACCCTTCATTTGAAGTACTCATTTTTAGCTTACAGCAAACTGGCTATGGCATATACTTATCCACTCATTAATGCTAAATGGGGTTCAGCAACCATGGCATCCTGTAAGATCCCCAGTTAATAGTGACAAGAGGCTTTTGGTGAAGTGGCGATGTACCTGGGTAAGACCAGAGGCACTAAGAAAAGAGCTCATGGAAGGTTTGGGTTTGTTGGTAACTGGTTAAACAGTGTACGGTACCACAAATGATTAAACATTTAAAACTCCACCTATTGTATGGGCTTTGAAGAAGCTGCAAGCCAATTAGTCTTTTTATCTTTTGGAAGCAGCCTGAAAATGGATTTTAATTCAAGCCCAGTTTGATTTCTGGGCCGTGCAGAACAAGAGATGTCGATGGTAAAAAATGAAAAACCATTGATTAAGTCTCATCTGAGTTTTAAAAAGCTAAATGCTTAGAAAAGCTGTAGTCATTTGCAATAATCACGTTTACATCTACCTTGATGGAAATGAGGCAGTGCAGAACCTCTGAATGATGCTCGGTTCTGGAAGGGATTTCATACTGTATAAATCCGACAGAGGCGCTCAGCGGAGGACCTGCTGCTACATCTGAATATTAAGAACACCAAGGCCTTTTTGATTGCAATTGCAGCCTCCTTTGATGCTAAAATCCAAGAATCATTGATAAGTTTAAAGTAGAAAAGCCTGCAGCTTCTAAAGATGTTTTGGGAGAAAAAGAGAAAGTGTGTGCTCAAATATGTCTTCTTTGACTTCAAGTTTTGATTTTTCTCTCCCTGCTCTTAGTGGACTTAAAAGTCATTTTTTAGACTCCTCAATATGATGTAAAATTTATAGTGTACTAAATTAAAAGAATAAAATGAACCAGGAATCTAAAAATCATTTTCATAATACTTTTTTATCTTCTAAGCACAAGATAGGGGAACAGCAGGATTTGACATTTAGTTCATTAGATTATAGCCATGATTTCTTTCCCTGGTGCCTGTGATTCCCAAAGAGGACACTCTTCTCAGAGAACACCGACCCCTACATCTGTCTCCACAGCCACCAGGAATGTTATTTGCCTATTTTGAAAAAATAAAATCACCTTTTGAATCCTTCCTTAGAATTCAAAAGCACCATATTCATTTGTGGCATTTTCCACATACAAATTAAATAATATTATCCATGAATTACAAGGACATGAATATACATACTTACTATATAACATAATCTGCTCTAGTAGCGCTTGTATGTTCATTAATCATCACAACCACCATATGAGCAATATGAGGCACAGAGAGATAAAGAAACTGGCAAATGGCAGAGCTGCAGTTTGAGGCCCTGGCCTCCACTCAGGGTGCCACCTCTCGATAACTAACACTATCGTTTCTTTGGGCAGAGTGATCAGTAGAGTGGTCCAAACAATAAAGTCAGAATGGCTTCAGGGCTCCATTCTCTCTCTGCTCCCCAGTTAACTCTTGGTGAGGGTCTTATATGCATATACGTATGTAAGAATTATGTTGCCATAGTGGGCAGGTAAAAATAGTGCAGTGATTACTAAAGCTTCGCATGGCATCTTAGCATGGAAAGAAAGGCTTCAGGCTGAGAGGACTGGACCCTTATGGGTCCACTAGATACTGGCTAAATACTGACGTGTTTTCCAGGAACAAGTGCATTTATGGAGATTCTGATGTTTCCATTCAAAAACAACTTTTAGATCTCTTACTGGTACAAAAAAAAAATCATCTTAGAGCTGGGGAGGTGGTGCACACTTGTAACCCCAGCATTTTGGAGGCTGAGACAGGAGGATCACGATTTGAAGACAGCCTTAGCTACTTGGTTGAGGCCCTTTGCAACTCAGTGAGACTCTGTTTCAAAATAATAAAAAATAGGCCTGGGGAGCTGGGCATGGTGGCGCACACTCCTGCGCTTGGGAGACTGAGACAGGAGGATCATGCAGGTTCGATGCCAGACCCTGTTTCCAAATAAAAAGTATAAAATAGGTCTGAGAGTGTAGCCCGGAGGTAGAAGGCCTCTGGGTTTCATTCCCAGGACCACCCCCCCCAAAAAAAAAATAGGGCTGGGGGTGTAGCTCAGAGGTAGAATGCCCCTGCCATCCCCAGTACCACAAAAACAATCATTTTAAACATTAACATTGAAAACAGAATTTTGGAAGCCCATCCCAATATGCATATGACTCCACCACCCCATTCAAAGCCACCAGTTTCAAGTTTAGAAAAATAGTCAAACCCCAGGCCAACTGTATGGGCGCCAACACTGAACTGAGAAGATTAATTGGCTGTGCAAAGAAATGATCCATCATCTGTCAAGAATTAGTACTTGTTAATGTGAAAACATCATTCAGTTGAGTCTGTAACCTGGCAGCTGTGTCTAACTTAAAATTATCATTCATACAATTTAATTAATAATCTCTTTGAGGAACAAAGATGACATCTCACACATCTTTGTGTATCTATTAATGTCTGACATATAGTAGGTGATCAAAGCACATCTAATAATTTAGCCTGATGCAGTAGTCACTGTGACATGTTGGAGAAGTATATCATACATAATTTGTGATATATCCACACTGAAGATCACCAAGTGGCATGATTTGGGGATACCACTTCTTTGCAATACCTGTGCTTTCTCATCAGAAAAAAGGAGAGTTGGATTGGATCCAATTGGAGGAGAAGGTTCTGCTCTGAGAGCCTAAATTCAGACCAGTAGCCTATGTCTCAGTAAGAAGATTGATTGTCAAGGTCATGTACTTACTTGCCTTGTTAGCTCTGTTTGAAGTAGAGGATGA